>NC_134654.1:24302445-24608046 GCF_030463565.1 Pelecanus crispus | reverse complement strand
GAGACAAAACAAGAGCTACTGGGTTTTAGCCACTTCTAACTGGGGTAAAATTGGATTTTAAACTTTAAAGTAGAATCCATAAAGGACTAAGGTGTGCGGCAGGACTCTCGCTGGAGGGTGTGTTCTGCTGCTGACCGAAAGGAGCCTGCAACAACTGATTTTGACTTCAAAGAAAGAAATTCATGGTTGTAACCACTTTAGCCTCTGCTATGGGGGATCTAAAAGGCTGCAATGGGTCAGGAGTTTAGTTTTACCTCCAATCCTAAAGACAGGTTTATTTCATCTCTTGTGGAGATTGGTTTGTGCCTGATACTATGGAGCCTTCACATCACAGGGCCCAGCTTTCCTCTCTGAGTAAATAGGTAGAGGTTGAATGAGCTAGCTCTCCCGGAGTGGGGCTGTCACTAGATGATGGCTCTGTCTCCGTGATACTGAAAACAGACATCAAGGCACTTTTCACTAACACATTCCATCAATGCTAGAGACTTGTCATGCAGGGAGCAAACACTGAGTGAAGCAAAGGAAGCATTTACAATTTGCTGCCGTGAAAGGAGACAAGATAAATCAATAGGAACTAAATTAGCACAGCCAGCGGCCCTCACACCTACTTTGGAAACTCTATTAAAATCCATGGCCTAGAATTTGCAGGAGGGATTATATGCGTGAAGGGTGAGTCAAGATTTTAGAGTGAGCTAATGTGACACCCACTTCTCAAACCGCCTGAAAACACTTACTGCCAGAATGCGCTGCCAAAGACAAGAGTTCTAGTAAGTATTTGCTGGCTGTCATTGGCCTCAGATAAATACGTTGGGAGGGGAATAGTGGAGGAGTCAACCAAAAGATAACACTGAGTAAAGCTTAGTTGTATAACACAACAAGAAGTCAAATTTAACCAGAGCTGAACATATGTCTGAGTACCAGGGGCATAGTTAGAAGTGCGATAGCTCAATAAGAATCCAAAGAGAGTCATATTTGAGAACAACACACAGGGACAAGATCTGACAAATACCTTGTGTGATTGAGTTGGTTGTGTTACTGTGCTGCTCTTGGGTGACCTTTTTAATTCAACTGAAATGATATCTGTCCTAGGCTTTTGCAGAACTTCGTAGATTTATGACAGCATCCCACTGACGCACTGAGGCACAAGAAGACTTGCTAAAAGTCAAGTTGAGGTAATTAGACTTGCAGAAATCCGCTTAATGGTGCAGTGAATGCAGCATTTCCAGGAAGCATCCGGTGTGTGTGTTTTGTGCAGTTGATCCGCACATGCACGGTAATCTCAGACACTGGGATTATTGTAGGAAAACAGAGCAGGCTCAAATCTCCAGGGCCACATGCGTGTGGTAGAGTTGATCCCTGTGTATGTGACAAATCAAGGATTGCCAGAAGTCCAGCAATTGCAACTCCCAACCTGGCTGCTGGATATCTAGGAATCCTAGGCAAAAGCATAAAGTCCTCTACTTCTGCCAGGCACAACTTGTACAAGAAAAAAAGAAGTATCCAGGAACACCTAAACACATGGCAGCTCTGTGCATAGAAAATATCGTTGTCAGCACACTCAGTCCTGGCTCCCAGACTCTTCTTATTTCCCAGCACCTTCAGGAGAATTTAGTTTGTTTCTGGTACTGACAGTAGCATGCTGGTAAAGCCCTCTGGGCTTGCAGGGGAAGAAGGGCTGGATCAGGGCTGGCTCCGCAGCAGTGGATTTTCCAACTCTGCCCCTTTCCAGAGCTTCCCGAAAAAATCAGTACGTGCAGGCCCTGGCTCTACACTATGAAAAGGGTAGAAACCTCAGAGTCACTTACCCAGCGCCTGCCAGAGGAACTGCAGGGATAAACTAGTCTGGTCCTGCACCAGTTTGGCAGCCTTTTGCAGAAGAACACGGGCTTCATGCAAGAGCAGAAAGGCACCACTCAGTAGTTACAAGACAACTTAAAGTTGTCAAAGTAGTTACAGAACAGGGGGTTCTGCCAGTCTTGGTGGTATTCTTCGGCTTCATTTACATTTCTAAAGTGCATTGAGCCCTTCACCTGGGAGATGCTATAGAAACACAAGGCATTAATAGCATGGAATATACAATAAAAATTAAACAATGTAAAACACATGCAATATAAGCGGGAAGAGAATTCTGTGCATGCTCTCTGCAATTGCTCAGGTCTTAAGCATGCATTAAATTGCAGCAACTAAACGCTATGGAGTACAGATCATAAACTTGAATTCCACTGCAAAACCGTCAGGGCAGAGATCTGACCAACGTTATAAAATATGAGAAGTGATTTTTAGGAGCCTCTGTTTTGGTGAGAGGGATTTCGGAATTGCTTTTCAAAGGTCGGCTGCACAGCATTTTCAGAATATCAGGCGCCAGGATTGCTCTTCTCTTTTGTAAACCCCCTGATGTTTCTTGTGCATTGGCAGTGCACCTCACTGGGGGAGACTTTGTTTCACAATGGGATATTTGGGCACTGTGGTAATGGGAACTAGGAAAAACTGAGAAGGACTTTCATGCTGAATCACAGCTTATCTTCTGCATAGCAAAAGGGAGGATTCCAGATCTTTTCTTCTTCTTTTTACCTTTAAGAGATTTATGGCAAACATAATTTAGAAAGATCACAAGGAAAGAAATATCCATCCTCCCTATCTTTTCTGCCTTTCCTACAACAAACAGCTGGGAGATAATTCACTCGTAAGTGGTCAGGTTAGCTGTGCTGGCTTCGGTGCTGTGTGCATGCTGGAAATGAGCTATGGCTGGCAACGCCAACTAGATGCTTGAGCACCACCCTAAAGTACCATGTGCCGCGCATAGAGACCTTGTTTTTGCAGAGCAAGAACTAAAACCTGAAAGATGGGCTTGCAAGGTTACTCTAGCCAATTGCTGGTGGGAAAGCTTGTCATTGCCCGGTGTTTATCCATGGGGTGGCTGTTTCAACCAGACTGTCCCTCTGATCCATTTTGGGGGACCTTGGGGCTGCATGGGAGGTGAAGATGAGGAGGGCTGCTCAGGCAAAGCCTTTACGGTTGTACTTAAAAATGATTGTTAGATACGTTCAATGTGGAACAGATTTTCTCTTCTGCCCCTGTGCCGTTTGTTGGGGCTAGGAGAGCCTGTGGTGCTGGCACTCTGCCATGTATGAGTGGAAAGGACCTTGTAGGGCTTCACTCAATGGCTCAGGGTCCTGCAGGCCTGGACCTTCTTCCTACTCAAGCACACTTCTACATCACATCTGGTTCAGTGATAGTGCCTGCAAGTCTCTCATGGACCAGGACTGCATAAACTGAGAGCAGCTTATCTCCCGTCCCAGCAGAAAAATGTTTTTGGGAAGGAGAGGTAGCGGGAGGTAGGTGGAGGGTAGCGGGTGGCCATACCAGTACTGTGGAGCACTGCAGAGGAGTTCCCTGGAGAAAGGTGGGGCAGAAAGCACGGGAATGTCCAGGTGAGATGCTGGTGGATGGCAGCTGTCATGAGAAGTGCCCAGGTGCCTGACCCTGAGCCCGGCCTTGGGGAACTCAGGGGCAGGTTCCTGTGGGCTCGAGAGCAGGGAGCTCCACTGGCTGTGCCAGCACGGGAAGCTCTGCCACGCTCAGCCTCCGCCTGCGCCTCTCAGGTGCTGAGCACAGCCCAGAGATGGACAAGGACTTAACCGTGTGTTTAAAGAAATGCACGTGATGCTCTTGCCGACGGAAAGGTGGTCTGAGGAACATCAGCTTCGTGCCTTGTTTCATCAAGGACAAAAAACATCAAAAGGGGAGGGGGCTTCATTAGGGCTAGAAGACACTTACTTAGGACATTTTGGATTCCCAGGGATATTTGCTGGCTTTTCAAATGGATCCAGCATAGGCTTACAGGAATTCAGACAGAAACGAGCTGGGAAGGGGCGGTGAGGCAGATCTCACGGAGCCTGCAGCCTGTGGAAGCACAAGTGCCGCTCTGTCCTGCCGTGTCTGGGCTGGTGCGCTTTGGACATGGCACAGCTCCAGCGCCCGGAGCTTCTCCTTGGTGTTTGAGCTAGGTCATTTCTGCAGCTCTCCTGCATCCCCAGTTGTTATTAATGGCACACCTGGTGCCAAATAGGATCTTTTCCATTCTTAATCTGTGATTAACAAGGTTGTTAAAGTCATTCTCAGCTCTGCTGAAACCAAACAGAATTTTATATGACATATTGGGCAAAGGCTCTGTTTGAAGTAGCCTTTAATCTTAGTTCTAGGATTAAATCATATGTAAACAGTCACATTTTATCAGCTCGGCTACAATGTAATTTATTTGTTAGTCTAATTTTAGTAACTTGTAGGTAATTCAATATTATTTGAAAGAGGTTATATAGGAGTGAGCAGATCTAATTTTCCACTGGTAGAGCAAGTAAAGGAGTCCCCTGATCCTGCAAAAGGCCCTGGCCTGTTATGGATAGCTTCACTGATTTTAGAAAAGCTATTCCAAATGTGTGAAAAAGCAGAGTGACTAGATGTGGGGCTTTGCAGGACCAAGGCCTGCCATTGTTGACGTTGCAGGACGTTCTTTGTAAGTGCTAGTGTTGCATCTATTTTTACTGCATTGTGCAATTAGACTTTTAGGATAGAGCTATAACCATTGAACATTTTGCTGAAAGTTACTGCACCCCAATGGAAGAGATAAGCTGTATTTTCCATATAACTAGAGGAGGATATAACTGTGGTATCCCAGTCTCTGTGGCAAAGGGTTTTAGTGCCGTTGCTGTCTGTCAGCAGTTAGACTGTATAATCTTTTATCAGACGTATTTATTTCATGGGCATTCAAAGGTGATGGGGATCCTTCCAAACAGAAAGATTAGATTAAATTAGCCTTTACTATAGGACTTGATTTTTCCTATTGGAAAAATTGTTCTACGCTGGAAATCTGAAAGATGTTCCCATGTGAAACCTGATGTGCAGGATGTGAAACTATTTCCCTTTGCACGAAGGCATTTCAAGACAATTTCTGAGTGAACGTGAATATAGTTTTATTGCTGCTTGGTGCTAACAGCTGAAGTAGGCTACAGGAAAAACGGGGCTGAAAGCTGATAGGCGGTGATCTTGCGTAAAACTGAACTCTGTCCAGGAATATTTTACAAATCAAGACTCTCCTCTCCTTACAGCACCTGGGATTTCCAGGTGATTTTGATGGGAGTAGGGGACTCTCAACAGCCTCCTGTGAAGGCGTATGGCTCGATTTCATATTCCTGCTTCTAGCTAGACTTCATAGAGTCTACTTCCAAATGGCCTGACTGTGCGTGCCTTAACTCCTATTTAATAGGCAAGCCTTATTGTGTCATGGGGGAATTTCACCCATAAGTGCCGATCTTCTGTTTTTCTATTGGGAAATTCAGGCTGAATAAATGCCAAAGAAAGCTTAAAATTTTCCCGATTTTCTGTCCAGCATCTTGCATGCTTGAGTACTGGTCATACCCAGATCAGTATTAACTCACACCAGTAACTGAAATTCCCCCTCAAGAGACCAAAGTAGTGCGATCGAAAGTAGGGATGCCTTAATTTGGGTAAAATTGATCTAATGCAGGATTCTGCAACATTTCTAGCAGCTGGCCTGAGTTCTTGCCTATACACATCCCAGTCCTTTACAGAGGCAATGCTTACAGAAAACATCTTTTCCCCCCTTTTTTTGCAGTTCAGCTGGCTAAAGACATTTCATTATCTGCCTGACTTGCATGTCTGTATTTGGGCTGGATTTGAGTTTAAAACACTTTAAAGAATGCTCATAGCCTACAAGGCTCTCACTTGGTTCACATGGTTGGCAAATCTGGATACCAGGGCAGGAAAGGCCAATATGAAAAGAATAATGTGACTCAATTGACTGTGAAATTCTTCTAGGAACAGGTGTAATTGTGATCATAAACATTTGTTAGATATTTTACTACCAGCTTTAATCCCTGCAGAGGGGAATACTTAGGAGTAGGAGAATAAATGTGAAAATAACTTCAAAGGCTGAGTTAAAAGATCAGGAACACGAACCTCAGGTCCAGCCAATGAGCAGCTGAGCAGAGGGGGCTCTGCAGCTTTCTTTGATCCATCATTTTCCTCCAGGTCGGTGCATCTGTGACTCCAGGAGACCCTAATGAGGATCCTTAGGGTGGTGGTCACCCAAGCCAGAGCTGTCTCCAGCACGACCTTGCGTTTTTTGATTAATCCCATTTGTTTAACGGGGTAACACAAACTGTGTAACAAATTAGTCACAAACCCCAGGAGGGGAAAAAGTGTGTTTTCTCCCTTTTGTAAGGGGAAAAAGAGCAAAATTTTGCAACTGTGGCACTGTCTCTGCTAGAGAAAGTGGTGCTGGGTTGGAGTAGCTCTTTGTGGAGGGAGGCACTAAGAAAATAGGTGAAAAAGGTCATATTTCCTCATGCCTTGTGGAAGGCACAAAGCTTTCTTTTAATGAATGCACAGGAAATGTAAAAGCAGGCAAGGGTCTGAGAACTGCATAAGGAAGTTTGATACGGGTTGAAAGTCCTTCCTGTGCTTAAGGCCAGCGTCAGAAGCAAAATGCCATTTACGTTCCACTGGAGCTCAGGTTTGCACAGTTCCTTGCAAAGGCCTCTTTGCCGGGTGAATTTTTCCCACTGCCGTTAAGGAAACACAACTCATTGGTGATTTCAAAGAGGGAAAATGAGAAGCTATAAAGACAAACATGTAGGAAGTGCTATAGAGTGATAAGGAAGCCAGGATGGTAAATCAAAGCCTAAGGAGGAAGGATATGAAGGGGCACATACATATAAATCTTTCTAAACTGAGCAAGGAGCTGATGGGGCCTTTAGAGGGATGTGAATGGAGAGTAAGTGGTTGGAGCTGCTGAGAAGCTGAATGAATTCCTTGACTTGATAAGCAAGGGAGAGCAGCTAAAGGTCACGTACTGTAAGGAGGACAGGGAAACACAGTGGTTTTCTATGTGGGGAGAAAGAGAAGGCATATTATTTAAAAGTTTTATGTGTGTAACCCAAGCAGACAGTGGGGAAAATAAAACTATTAAAATTGACAAGTCACCAATTTTAGATTAACTGCAACCTACAATTCCTGGACTTGGTTTCTGGCCTTGGTGTTTGAGAGGTCCCTGGGAGAGCGGTGGTGTCTGAGGAAGGAGACACAGAAAGCATTGTCTCCTTACTTAAAAAAAGAAGGAATAAAACAACAATAATAATAAAAAAAAGAAATTAGGCAAGTTGTAGAGAAGATAAAGTAGATATTACTGAAGGGCAAGCAGCAGGCAATGTTTGAGAGCCATCTGGTAGGCAGTGAAGTGGCCCTCAATACCCAGCGGTCTCACATTTCTGAAATCTGTACTTTAAATAGGCTGAATGTGCATTAAAAGTGCTCTGTGCTTGTATAGCACCAGCACCAGTTTTGGAGAGAGCTTTGAGGTGTTGCTGCAGTACAAACTGTATCACAGAGTAATGCAGCGCCTGGGGCTGCGCAGGTCACTAAGAGCAACTTGCACGCCAGCCTCTTCCCAATTCCCCAGTTCCAGTGAAAATGGCAAACACGTTCCAGCCTTAATGTCACTATTTTTTAAAGTGCCCTGTGAGCTTAAGTGCCAATAACCTACAGTGTTTTACATCCACTCTGTGCTACTTGTCGCCAGCCATAGCAGTGGCAGATGACGAGCTTGGTCAAATTGGTGCTTCCAGCTGCCCTGATCTCAGCTCCCGCCACTCTGATATATGGGGTGTAGCTGGGATGCAGCTCTGTGCTCAAATGTCTTCATTATGGTCAGAACCATTGCACCATCGATTCGACTGAATTACAGGGTCTGAGCCTTCAGATAGACACACTTTCTCCCACATCCAGCGTAAGCTGGAGATCTCATCCTGTAGATGCTGTGCTGATGGCAGAGGACCTTTGTCAGGTTATTTCAGCTAAGCCAGTGTTTTCCAACCTTATTTTTAATTTATGGAGCTCTAAACATTTGGCACTGCAGGTTTGAACCCCTTTACAGCAAACCTAAGCCTATTTACTATCTCCTTGCTCATGTAAATTCTTAGGAGCTTTTCACAGACCTATAGTCTGTGTGCCTGAAGGGACCACAGCTCAAACCCCCTGGTTTTATGAAGCTATTGCTGCTCAGAGCCTTTCATTTTCGTAAGCTGTGTGAAGATGGAGAGAAGCAAAGAGAGAAGGATGCAGTACCGCAAGCTTTTCTCACCTTCAAGAAATTAGGAATACTTTTTATTTAGAGGAGAGTTTATTGCAACAGAGTTCCCAAGACTCGTGTCCCACTAAAGAGCGGAGGCACAAGGCTCCTCTTGTGAGGTGTCAAGTTACCCAGGAGACAGACTGAGCAACTAAGAAATGTTGCAAGTTTTTGGAAAAGAGATTTATATATAAATGTGTTACGGGAAAAAATACCTCTGCTCATACACATGGTAATTCTTCTGTCTTACTTTGTTTGCTATCTTTCTTTCTTTATTGTTTTCAAAGATTTAAAGGAATTTAATTAAAAAGGCAGTTTAACTACCCTCTTCTTTCCAGATAACAAACACTAAAATAAAATGAAGTGAAATATTGGAGAGCCTTCTTTATACTCCTTTTAAAACTAAACACAAAAGCCAAATGAGATCATAGGGTTTATCGGGCAAGATATTTCCAGAAAGGATTAGGAACTGCTCCTGCCACTGTACAAGGAACAGCTGAACCTTCGTCTGGAAAGTTGCGGTCAGTTCTCATCATCCATCTTTGGGAAGGATAAATCCAAAGTGGAACTCAGAAGGTAGCTGGGACAATGGGTGACACTTACAAGGAGCAACCAAAGGAGCATGGGTCGTTCAGCGTAGCAGAGCTGAGGTGAGGGCACTGCTTTCTGTAGGCGCAATAGGAGGAAGAATATTATATAAATCGACAGAATGATTATGAACTGTCATGGAATGAGGCTTAAGCTGGAACGAGGAGGGCTCTGGGCCTCAGAGCAACCAGGTCCTGCAAGACCTCGCATCAGGACAGCAGGGCCAGGGTCCCATCGTGTAGCCCATACACAAAAGGGATTGCACGTGAAGCTGTGAAAGTGGAGTCTGGCTGCAGTGATCATCTCCAGCCCCATATGCTCCCAGAATACCATTAATTTCTTCCATTAGCCTGGTATTCCACAGGCAACTATCTAGCTGTGATCTTCCAGAGAGCCAAAAGTACGCTTTATTATTTAGGTTTTAGTTCAGCTATAATACATCATTTGGAAAAGATCCTGCTGTGTTAAGATGCATTCAGTAACGTGGCAACATCCAGTGTATATATTAGACTGCAGTCTGCTTTGTCTTTGTTAGCTTCCACGTCAGCAGGTAAGTCATCGGAGTGGCCCGCGACTGGCCGGTGGTGGTGCGGGGTGCTGCGAGTCTCTCTCGGTTTTACATCTTTTGCAAACCTGGTGCTGCCGCATTCCTTACCGGCACCCGGCACGCCGGTGTCAATGCTTCTCTGCTGGAATGGGCAGACGCTGCTTTGCTCCTGGCTGTGTGTATCCATGCTCTCCACCATTTCCCTCTGTGGAAGTTTTCAGCTGCCTGGGCTCCTGTCCTCAAATCATGGCCCTTCCCTTTCCAAAATGCATTTTGAGGCTTCAGCTGTAGTAATCTGGGCGTGGGTATCTGGGGGTGCAAACACCACGGTCTCTAAGGGGGGAACCCTGGCCCTGTGCCCTGGGATGGAGTTCTCTCTTGAAGCTGGCTTGATGATGGGATCTAGGAGCTGCAACACAGCGTCCTTAACGGCCAGTAGTGACAGGTTTATAAAACAACAAGATGTCCATTGCCTCCAGTAGAGATCATAGTCCAGCTTTCCTCCTGGTGGCTATCGTAGCAATAATCATGTGTCTGCAGCTTTCTCCAGGGTACGCTGCCATGCCTTCCTCTTGCAGCAGCTCTGTGCCAGACTCTCAGAGCTCTCCCATCGCTGTGGGGGCACTTGCAGCACCTCCTGGGCTCGTGGTAGCTGCGGTTCATCCCACTTACTGCCAATAGCAGCAGAGGGAGGCTGGAAATGGGGATGCAGGAAGGGAAGGGACCCATAGGGCTGCTTTCATCTTGCCATCCACTCAGCTCCTCAGTACCAAGAGCTGTCAAGTGTGGCGGAGCAGGGCTTTGCCGGGTGCGGGTGCTGCCTGGCACGCAGGGTCTCTCTGCTGGTCCCTCCCTGGGCAGGAGACAGAGAGCAGAGCCGAGACAGAGCAGCACCCGGGTGTCAGATGTCTGTCTTAGCCTCTGACCAGCAAGAAGGTCTCCATCTAAATCAACAAGAGCTCTCTGGACTTCAAACCATGGTGGGTGGATATTTTTAGAAGCCAATCAATCAGTGGTGACTGTTCAAGTTCAGACAAGTCAAACACAGCCTGCAAAGTTACACAGAAGCACTGTGTGTCGTGGAAAGGTTGGTGAGCCTGCTTATTCGACAAGCTGTGCCAAAGCCATGAGCTACCAGAGCTGAGTTCTTTTTAGAGAGATAGCTATAAGAAGTAGAAGTGTAAACAGACTGTGGATTGTAAAACACACACTTTTTAAATTGAAGCAATAAATTGCAGTTTGGGCTTCCACAGAAACCTTCTTTCAAGGTGCTAAAAGTGTTTTCCAAACCTGAACACAGACCTAGGTTGAGGGCTTTTCATCTTGGCGTTTTTGCAGGTGAGGAAATCGAGGCACAGAAGTGTTTAGGGGCTACCAAGGTACCTCAGAGTCTCTGAAGAATCCAGCTTGTCTCCAGGGAAGTGCTGCACTGCAACAGTGTCGGAAGAAGAAAACAAACACCTGTGCCCTGGCATTCCCCTTCACAGTCTGATTAGCTAAAATAGCAGCGATGGGGTTAGGTCAGCCCCGGGGCTCTGAATGGCAGTGGCAGAAGGGTGACTTTTTGGTGGCTCTGCTACAAGGTAGCAACATCTGAAGCCCTTGTAGATCCTTCCTCAACGAACACGAGCTGGAGTTCGCTAACATTGAGGACAGAGAAGAGCTGATTCTTGCAGGAATCTCCAGATGCTATTCTAGGGTGTAGGGATGAAATAAAATACTAATAACGAATCATCTCCACTCCACAAAAAATGCCAGCACAGACTGGACTCAGACTGGACTCAGACTGAACCTCTAAAACCAGGCACCAACAAGTCAGTAGCCAGATTAGAAAATATTGGTGTTCTGATTTCCAGAACCTCAGTTTATCCATCTTGAAAATGGGCCTGATGTTTTCCGTCATCAATAATCATTGAGAAAAGAACCTGTGGCTCCTGCCCTGTCTGCTTTGATGCTACCTCTTGCCCTTCCCTCCGTCGCTGCAAGGCATCTGCTCTGGAGCTCCTCGCCGGAGTCTTTGCACAGCTGCACAAAATGTAGTGCACGATCTGATTCTCAAATTGGGCTTAACTCATATGTTCAGTGCCAGCTGGAGGGGCCTGCTGAGTTTTTGCTGATGCATCAGAAATATATTTTTAGGCAGGTTTCTCTATAATTATCACATTATAGCTACTGCTGGATTGCTCAGAGTATAGTAAACAATTGCTATACTTGTTAGAGGTCATGAATACAGAAAAACATTCCTCTGTGTGAGGTCTGCTGTTAAATAATAACTTGTCGTTTCATGGTGTAGAGGGGAGTGAATGCCCTCGAAGGGACGTGCTGACATTGTTCAAGCCAGTGATCCAGTTCCTGTAATTTACACCACTTTCTTAAAGCTGCTTCTCTGCACAGGAACAATGGATGTGCGAAGGGACAGCTGTCGCCCCGCTGCACCTCCCATCGTCTTGCGTCTTGATCCCCTGGCTGTTTCCTCCGTTACCTATTTTGCGGTAACACTGAGGTACCCTCATCGCCAGAGATTTAGGCCTCAGGGTGATGGGCAGGTGAGTGAGGAAAGCCATTAACCTAACAACTGTGCAGGGTCCAGCTCCAGACAGGCGGGGGAAGTGAGTGGCAAGAGAAGGTGATCAGACACGCTGAGATTACGAACAAGTAATTTCATGACCGGCAGGTCTAATGAACAGCCTTCACCCTTGTGGCGTCTCTGCTGTCTGATGTGGAGGGAGCACTCACTGCTGCCTTTTCCGTGGGGGATACTAATGGTGTCTGTATCCTCCATCTGTCATCTCCAGTGCACCTCTGGGAGCTTCAGAGCTTTGAGAAATCCTCCTCTCTGTCTCGCTGAAATTGTCTGACATGTTCAGGAGCTACTCACACGCGCACTCATGCGCTGTGATCACACGTAAAGCTTTGTTTCCTTAGGAAATCCAGGCTTTGCAATAATCACCTCGCCATTTGCCCAGACGTAACGTGCAGTTGTGGTTTTCATGGTGCAGAAGAAATGCAAGGATACAGCTGTGGCTCAAATCAGTTAACAAAACGGGCAAATTAATGATCCCAGGGCCCCAGGAGTCCTATCTCAAGGCCAAAGCAAAAACCTAGAAATCTGACTGAGCTGCAAAAGCTGGGGTAGAGCAGTGAGCACTGGCCTGGGCAGGTGACAGATGTGTCATTTCTGACATCTTTCAGTCCCTCCCTGTGGTGGTGGGGCTCTGCCCCTTATTACGTGGTCAAAAGAAAATGATGGCAAAAACATGGCAAGTGTAAGAATTCAGACCAGAAGGAGCTCGGCAAGGATGTGTTGGAGCTGCAATCAGCTCCAACACAAGCTCAAAGTCTTTCTAGAACTACTAGCTGGAGGGAAAAAGGGGATGACACCTTCCATGCTGCTGCACGCAACAACTCATTGGCGCTGGTGATCTTTGGTAGACACCACTAAAAGCATGGCCAGGCTGCCTGTGGTTGGCCAAAGACAGTCAAAAGTGTGCTTTAACTGTTGTCTGACTTATATGGGGAGTCATCCTTGGGGAACAAGTATCGCTCCGCAGCAGACCTGGCAGCAAGGCCCTTGGGTATTACCTCCCAGAGCTGTGCCATGAGCCTGGATGCTTTAAGACTGCGCAGCTGATGGGTGGGCTGCTACGGCATGCGATTGTTTAGGTGTGACTAGTTGCAAGTTGAGGAAAGGTGCTTGTGTGAAATGGTTTGCAAAGGACTGCAGACATGGAGCAATATCTTTTGCAGAAGCAGCCCTGAGCCAGCAGTGGAAGAGCTGAAATACATGTAACAAACTACAGCAGCATATGAAGGCGTGTTGCTGAGGTAAATTAGGATTTCAAGATGACCAATTAAGTTCAACATCTGTGACAATCTGGTCAATATTTGCAGCCTGGGAGGCTGACACAAGTCCCAGCTGCTGCCGCCGGAGTGACAGAGCCTCCATTGCTGGTGTTTGCTCCCTGTGTGTACCTCAGCGTCCTTCGCTGCAGCTGCTGTGATTCGTGGGGTTGGCGGCAGACGGCACATGATCCGCAAACCTGGAGAGGAAGAACACTTTAGGTGCACAGTAGAGCACAGACTTCTCTTTAATGATGGTTTATGTAGATCGGAGGGAGATACGGCTGAGGATGGACATTTGTTGCCTCTGGGGAGATCGCACTGAAGCAAAACTCTGACAGAGCACTCAGTTTTGGGAGCTCCGTACTTCCAAATTGGCAGCTTGCATCAGAGCTAAATATCTGCCCCCACTTCTGACCTCAGCAGCCACCCTGGCATTGGGGGAAGGAGCCAACCTCGGATACAGATCTGACACTTCCCAGATGTGCTGTGACCACTGGGCCCTCCACCCCTCCGAAGAGCACTGTAACACTCTCCATATTCATGTAGAAGAGGATGATTGAAGGAGGGAATTGCAGTCTCCATACGCAGCCCCCTTGCTTTTTTTTGGTTTGCATTGCATGCTCCATGTTGTTTTAATGTAGTTCCTAGTATTTAATGCATTTTTATTGCTTTCTCTAATAACACCGACTGAGCGCTAGGAGCCAAATTAAACAAGCCATGCCAATAAGCCAAACATTTCACTTCAACCAGCGAAGCGGATGCCTCTTACCCCTACTCAAGCTTAGATATGTAAATCAAGGACCTCACTGCTCATCAGGGAAAACGAAGCAGATGGCTGCTGCGGTGCAGGTAGGGCAGAGCTGGGGCAGTGTCCCTGGTGTGGGTGCAGAGGCTTCCGTGTGCCCCCTCCCTGCACGTGCTGGTCTTATCACCCTGGGTCTCGAGGTGGAAGTCAGACAAGGTGAAAGGCTGGTTGTTCTCAAGGTTGTAATGTGGCATCTTGTCTCATGGGCTTTATCTAGCTGGGTCTTGTTTTTCTGCTGCTGTAAGCACCTCTAAGCCCCTTTGACTTCAGTGGAAGCTGGAGTTCATGTTCTGCGTCGCTGAAAGCCTTTCCATGCAATTAAAAAACAACCCCAAACCTCCTCCTCTGGTGCTGATCAGTGGTGTGGTGTTGACGTAAGTGTACTGGAGTTTCACTTGCAGCAGCTGGGTAGCTGGCACTTTTATAGGGCTTCTTTTTTATTTATTCTTTCTGTCTTTTGCACAATATTCCTGAAGTTTTTTTCTCTGTTTGCTTTTCCCCAACAAACCCCAGCCTTCATCTCTGTCCTCTCAGCACTGCTTCCTGTTGTTCTCTGTGATCTCCCTTGTTCCATCTTTCTTCTCTTCTCTGGTTTCCTCCCTTTCATTTTAGCCCTTTTTTGTTCAGACTGGCTCAGCCCATCCTCCCAAAGGGGAAGCGTATCTGTTTCATTCCCCTGTCTCCGTTTCCCTCCCAGCCCCACAGCTGTTCCCTCTCTTTCCCGTTCCTACAGGCCCCTCTCCTGCTCACAGCACCATCCACTGCCTTCTCTTTTTCCTCCCCATGTCCAGCCCCTTTCCTCCATCACTGGAGGTCAACAACAGAGAAAACAGAAAATGAACCAGGAGGGGGATGTTACAGCCAAGAATGATTGCGCCTGCGAGATGCCAAGTATTGTCTCACCAGCATTAGTCTGGACTGCTTTCATCTGGCTGGACGAGTTGCACCCACCAGCTCAAGCACTGACATACAGTTTTCGATGTTTCATGCCACACAATCTGTCATTACACCCGAGAAATGTTAGCCTTTCGCTCAGCCCTAGCCTGAAAGCCCTAAGTTCTGCAGTGGGGACGTGGTGGAGTGGGAATGGACACTTCATTTCTAACTTCCTTTTTTCCCCCCATGTGCTGCACTTCACCAGCTAAGCACCAGGCATCTGTAGCTGCAGATCTCTGTGCTTTGGCCCACGTAATTACGTTTTTGTCTGGTTATGCTCAGTCAAAAGTAAGCACGGAGCTACAATCTCAGCTGGGACAGAAAATAATCTAACAAGTTGGCTCGTGTGTGATTACAGAAGATACATTCTGCCACTAATTGGTTCTGCCACCGTTTCACCCTCCTAAGTAGAACGCAGTGGGGGAACAACTGACCACCGAGTGCAGCTCGTCTGCGCTACAGGTCTGTCTATTCGCCTGGGCTAAACACGTAGCTTAAAGGTGCGAAGAGCTTTTCACTCTAGAGGCAATTGGGCTGCGTTTGGGCTGCACTGTGTGTATCTGCCTCAGAAACCATCTGACCCCTGCCTCGGGCATCTTTGTACAGATTTAGGGAATGATCAAATCTGGAAGGAGAACCTGCACGGGCTGATCTGTCAGCAAGTAAGCAAAAACCTAATACAGCCCACAGCCACGCTGTGTGCAGCCCAGGCAGCAGACCAAGACCCCAGAGCTGCTGTTTCGCTCGCTCCCTGGCTGCGATTGCATCTCCGACCCCTTTCCCCTCGCCTCTCCCTGAAGTCCCTGACTTAGACTTTGCCTTCTGCTGCAACAAAGAAAATGTCTTCAAAAACCTTGTTACAGTGGTGCAGCGGGAGGCTGTGATAGATACAGTCACGGCTGGGGAATGAGTGCGGAGCAGTGCCGAGCTGTCTGTGCCATTATTGTTCTCTGCTGCAAACTGGAAGCAACTGAGAGAAGGAGGACGCAGTCGGTCCTTCTGTAACGACCCCCCCGGGACCCGAACGAACGTTTGGTGTTGCAGGGTACGCACAATAGTCAAGACTGGCAATTTGTTGCGTGAAGATAATGACAAAATCCCTCATCTGAGTTTAGTCTCAATATCTAGTACTTTCATAGTGATTACTTGACCGAGCTCGACATTTAAACTGTGTTTTAAAAAAGCAAGGAAAGAAATGAGAGAGGGGAATATGTGACCTTCCAGGCAGGGTGTGCTGAAAGAGAAAACAATGCGGTGATTGCCCCCAGGCCAGTCTTGGTAAGTCTGACCCTCATGGGGATCGTTAAACAACTTCTTTGAGGGCTCTACGTGTTGGGCTTCGTCACAGTGAAGTCAGGGCGCGATTCCTCTGCGAGCAGTGATCTGCCCTCACAGGTTCCCTCTCTCCGTACTCGATGCAGAGCAGCAGTCTGGTACCTCCGCATGTAGCAAACGCCACAGATGATGACTTTGAATGACCATCGGCATTTTTAGGGGCAAGTACCTATGGAAGTGAGAGGAAGAAAAACCTCAAAGGATACTATTAGTTTGCATTAGCCCTTGCTAATGTAGATCATCGAATTAAAGAAAAAAGTTCAGTTACGCCATGCAAACAGTCCATTTCTGAATATATATAACAGCCCTCTGGCAAGCTCCATAGCCCATAAAAATGCCCACTCTGCTTATAGTATTTAATTGTTTTAGCTTTTGATAAGTCATCTGTTACAGCCTGTTGAAGATTTTAAAGCGTTTCTTGCTAATGGATTTTCACAATGTGGTTTAAGGGATGTTGTTATTAATAAATGTAACTGCACTGAATAGTAATTTGATAAAGATGAGAGAGGCATTTATGAATTCCACTTCCCTTTCAGCTGTTGCTAGGAATTTTCACTCCTTCAGAATATATTTAATTTAATCTTGATTTCTTTTTGTTAAAGCCAGGCTATTATATTGTGATTCTATAAAGAGATTGTTAGTGCAGTTGGACCAGTTGTGAAGTCCCCTGTGGTGGTGAAAACCCCAGTTCTTCTCAGTGTATCAGAGAGGTTTCCTTGCTGTGAGAGAAAACAAGACTGCCCCAGGTATCCCATGCAGACATCCTTAGAACTCGTGGAAAAGTGTAAAGAAAGTTTGGGATTGGGGTAGGGTTTTTTTGTTGTTTTTTTTTCAAAAAGATGATTAATGGATCTGAATATTGATGGAAACATGAGAAGAAAATAATTTGTCCATGCTCGATAGGCAGGTTTTGCTAATGGGCTGTTCTCCGTTATGTTATCATTGCAATGACTGAATTACTTTGTTGTGTATAAATTAATTAGGGACTTGCATTTCAGTACTGAACAGTGTGTGATTGGCTCCAGTGAAACAGGAAATGTGGAATGTCTAAAGGCTGGTATCTACCACAAAAATGGCTCTGTAAACACTTGTGGCACACAATAATGGGAAGTACTGTGAGTTATGTTGGGACTGCATCATAAAATTATCATAGGGCTAAACAAGGGCAATTGTGAGGAGGAATGTTAGCAGAAAGAATGGAAAACATGTTCTTTTCTAAGAAGAGAGCTTTGCTTTATTAGGATTTGATCCATGCAGAGACTGACGTCTTTAGCACAGGAGACAGGTATTAATCACAGGAAAGAATTTGTTTGCACAACTAGCAGAAAGCTAGTTCTCTTGACAAATAAGAAAAAAAAAAACATTTTCTTTTTCTGGATTGAGCTTCTAGTCAAAGATGCATTGCATCCACATGCAGAAATAGAAAGGACCAAAAAGGCAGTGTGAAGCTGGAGAGGGCTGAGACAAGGGATCTACTCCCGCCTCTCTCGGTTGCCTGCTACGTGATGTTGTACAGCTACTTCTTTTTGCTGCGCCTCTTCCTTACCTCCCACCCTCTGTGTATTTTATTTGTTAGCTCTTTTCAAGAGCAGAGAATTTCTCATACCTTGTGTTAGCACCGCATGTAACTTCTCCAGATGCTATGGTAATATCATCAAAACTAATAGCTAGTCTGCCGCCCAGCTCATTCTCTCAACTCATTCTTTTGCCAAGCTGCACATCCTTGTGAATAGGCAGCTAAGAGATTTCTATATCAAGCAGTAATATGGATCTGCCTCTGATCTTAAGTGTAAATCAGGGGTAACTTCAACAAAATTCAGCAGGAATAAAATGGGTATTTGTTATAGAGGAACCAAGACATTCTGTACAAAATACACAAACAGTGCTTACAATAAAGTTTGTAATTCAAGACAATAAAATGGTGTGAGATCTTGGCTGCCTGCACCTTGCACTAGACTCCTCTCTTGGGATGACTGTATTACATTATAATCCTTCAGTTTTTCTGGACTAATTTCCTTGCATAGTAGGCTATAAATAATCATTATTGGTATTGCAAGGAGGCTGTGGGTTCCTGAACAACTGTGACCGCATTCTTAATTTGTCAGTTACTGATACAATGCATCTGTTTTTCTAATTATTTTAATGATCTTTTATATGCAAAGGAAAGAATATAAATTACTTAATTTTTTTTCTTTCTAGATTCATGGGCTAATTGGAGGACAGCCCACCTGTGGCTGTCGCTGTGTTTGTAAATCCTGGGTCTGGACTAATGTGATATTCAGGGGTGTTTTGTGTATACGGTTTAGCAATGTAAGACCCCTAGCCCCTAGCTACGCTCTGCAGACAATACCAATATGTTTCCAGCATCCCACGGGGCACATCTTTTACTGGAGGAAGATTCTCAGCAACAAAAAATGCAGTTTTATCCTTCTCAAAGTGCCCCTTGCCAGTCAGCTGAGCATCCAGAAGCACTTACTCTATTATGAGTGATGCATCATTAATATTCTGCTAACTTGCTAAGCGTGCAAGGCAGACACAGTCTTTCCTGAGGTTTCAATTTCTATCATGTCCAAGCGTTGCTACCCCCATTTCTTCTGGCCCAGCTGTGCCCTCATGGACATCCAGGACCTGACAGCTCTAATTTCATAGAAGTCAATGGACCTAAAAGCTCAGGTATTGATGTGGGAGGGAGATCAATCAGGCCTGTGGAGGAGTCCCACTGATTTCAGTGAACAGGGCTGCAGTTGCTGTCACATAGGTCTTGAGAGCAGGGTGCTTTAATAAGTTTGTTCTCAGGTGCCCAACTAAGTCACCATGCTATAGGAAGGGAGCGCAGCTGCCTGGCGTGGGATGCTGAATGCTGATGGGTGGCCCAAAAGGTAGTCATTGCCAAAGTGAGCTTATTTCCTCTTGCAGATCCAGTCTGAAGAGCTCCTGATGCAGTTCTGCTCTCCTCCTCTGCCTCTCCCCAAAGGAATGCAGGTCTTGACCGCACACACTGACAATACAGGACCTCTGCCTTGAACTTCGTGCCTCAGACTTCAGCTTTGCGAGCCCTTAGACGGCCATTCTGCAGCTGCATCAGGCCAGACACGGTCACAAGTCTCTGCTGGGAGGTGACAGGTACAGAGCTGGCACTGGATCTGTGAATACTTCTCCTCCGCAAAGTCAAACAGGTAAGCATAATCCACTGGTAGCCCCAGTGCTTTTGTCTGGCTTAGCGCTAGCCTTGAACAGGGAAGAAGCGCGCGTGCAGCTGGCACTGGTCTCGGGAGGCGGCGATCACCTGCAGCCCGATCCAAGCTCTTTCACAGAGCGTAAGAAGCCTTGTCCTGAAGTGCTGGCCCTCCAGTAGGCAAAAGGGCTGTGGGGGTCAGTGCAGACGAGGCACGAAAGGGTGTCTTTCTGATTTGGTATCACTGATAGGCAACATGGTAAAGTCTGGGATTGCCAAAGAGTTAGACCCACCACAAACTGAACATGACATCGTGGAACATTGGTGTCTCGCTCCCCTGAGCAATCCGAGCTGGAAGGGCTTTCCAGGACAAATGGAAATGTGGCCCCTGGACTTGTTATTACGATTACAAAAAAGCCTCAGGCATCCAGGCTCTGGCCTATCTGACCAGTTGCTATGTGCTTCTGAGGATGCTCTGCTGCCTTTTCACTAGAAAGCAAAAGCAGTTTTGTGGCCAACAGGCGATAGATTTTTCTCTTTTTTTTTTTTGTTGGTCTGCTCCACTGCCTTCCCCTGCAAAGGGAGAGCGAAGGGGTGGTGCAGCCTGTGGGTTTTAACTGGACACCATCCCTTTAGTGTGGAGTTGTGTTTTTCTTTCAAGGCCAAAAATAAATGCTAGTGAAGGAATAAACAGACGTGAAAAGAAGGCTCGGACACTTGGAAGACAAGACTGCTTTGTGTTTCCCAAAGCAAAGAGCCTGTTCACAAGGAGGTTACTCTTTTAGAAAAACACGAGTTCTGTGACGCTGCCAAGGTCAGTAGGTGCCCAGGTGAGCAGTGGGCATTCGAGGCAGACATGCTTTGGGAGAGGGGCACATTTTGCTCCCACTCCAAAGTATTTTCAAATATATTAATGGAGAGGAGAGGAAAGGAGAGAAATTTGCTTCGGTCTGCCATTTCATCTCTTTCTACAGGGTTTGAACATGCACCAGTTTGCCAGCGGAAGATAGCTTCCATCTACCTAGGACGGCAGCACGGCCTTAGTGCTGCGGTAGCGTCACTCTCGCGCTGTTTTGGGAAGCGAGGGCAGTGCTGCTGCCGTTCTGCAGCTGAGGAAGCAGCTCAAGCGAGGACACGTGTCACGGGCAGGGTCCCAGAGGGATTCTCAAGGGAGTGGGGAACATCAGTGAGCGGGTGGGTGGCCTGCTGCTGAGGCTCGAATCCCACTTTCAATACAGATACCCTAAGTCACAGCAAGGCCTGGAGTTTTAAAGGGGCTTAGGTGACTAGTACATTTTTCCAAAGTGCTTTGAAGGCAGGGCTCTGTACGTTGGCCTTGTACAGCCAGTCTCAGCTAGGCCTTTGCTGCCTGTCTTGGCTGTGTGTCTGGGCTAGGCCGATCTGCAGTCTGGATGTGCTTTGCGTTCTTCAAGAGCGAGACAGAATTCAAAGCAAATAGCTTGGCACAGACACCTAGTTTTCAAGGGAGCAAGGTTAGACTGCTGCAGTGATCTCAATGGGGTTAGGAAGCTTTGTACTCCACCTTAGGTGCTTAACTAATTCCTCATGCAATGCAGTATCTTCTGAAATGTGATCTTTAGCCTCTTTATGTCTCAGTTGTCTGTAAAATGAAAATACCGAGAAGTGTTATGGTGATACGGAGTCTCACACACAGAGAAAGGAAAGAGCAGTTCTTTTACTGTCTCCAAAGCACCGAGCTGTGAGTCATCCAGAGCCTCTGAAGACTCTGGTGAAGAAACAGGAGCTTTTAAATGTACCTCATTAGGGCTGAATCTCCAGCACTGTCTGTAGTCACACACCAAATATTCATCTCAAAAAGGGAAGATGTTGAGAAATTAAGGGAACTAATTAGTGGAATTGACTGCACTGTAGAGCTGAGGAGTTGAACGTGATGGAAACTCGATTCCAAAACTAGCTGGAACATGCGGGAGGACAAACCCTGAAGGAAAACACTCCAAACCCGGTGGGATAAAGAACCAGCCCCAAACACATGGCGGGAGTTAACTGAGAGCAGGCAAGGAATGGGCAGAAGATCTGATCAGCAAGAGGGTGTTCAGTTCACATGCAGCCAGGGATTGAAATCAGATGTCTGGAGGGGAACCACTGCAGGGAACGACCACCTGCTTTGCTCTTTGATGGAGCCTATCACCCCTGCCACAGGGCTGACTAAGCAGCGTACGCAGCAGGTCCTGAACAGCTGTCGTGCCAGTGATGTGTTCAGTCCAGCAGTTCTGGACCTGCTGTATGAGCTCTTCTGTCATCTTTGCCACAAGGGCGGCATCAGAGAGGAGTGGTGGGGCAGAAGACTGGAGGCGATACTTGCCTCAGTCATCCGATTTGAATTTGCTGAGGTCAGGAGATGTAGGGATAGAATGAGAAAGTAAAGTTGTGAATTAGACTTTGAAAAGGAAATGAAACAGATGGCAGAAGGTTTCAGCTAGATAAATACAAAAGAGAAAAAGAGGAGAAATGTGGTCATTATGCGGTGAGAATGGGGTTGAGATTAGACCAGTCTACATATGGTCTAAAAATGAATTAAAACCACTTTGCCTACATTTTCAGTAGAGATGATCATATTAAACAGTGGGGCACAGACAGGATTTCTAGTAGGAACATACGTAAGGGAATGAAAATTATCACATGTAAGACGGAAGGAAAAGCTTAAAGAATTCAGTGTGCTCAGATCAAGGTGCACTGGCAGCTTTCCATCCCAGGATTTGGAAAGAACTGGCACATTAAAGGAGCTCAGCTTAAACTCATATTTCTCTTTGATGACCGATTTTTTTTTTTTCTAGACAAATGAAATACAGGTGATTTACTCTATCCAGACTTGAGTCAAGAATCTGATATTATACCACATGGGAAATTACGAGTTGAAGTTGAGAAGATGGGGATTAGTGTGGATGGTGAATGCAAAACTGCTAAAGCAAATGACAAGGAGCTCTGTGGAAAGGAGAAATGTGGGACTGAGGCAGTTAGTAAGTGGAACTCCTCAAGGGTCAGTCTTGAGCCGAGTCTTACTCCACAGCAGTAGGAATGTAGTAAAGGAATCTGCTGAGGACACAGGTTTTGTTAATACAGAGGAGGATCAGAACATCAATCACCAATAACTGAATGACAGAATTTGTCTGAAATAGAATAGACAAAGTATAAAGACATGCAGTTAGAAATTAATAACTGGAATATCACATTACTCACTTGAGGATGACAAAAGCGGGGTGGTGGAAAAAAAACATAGAGAATTACTTGCTCGGAGGGATAACTGTGAGCCACCGATCTGATACGGAAAGGCAAACACAATCCTAGAAGATACAGGTTCACTCATGTTCAAGGAAGATTAGCAGGTACAGAGAAGGGCATTGAGGATGATCAGAGGGTTTAGAACAAGAGGAGACTAGAAGAGCTTCATTTGTTTAGTTTCTCACAACAAAGACTAGAGGAGATAGGATTGTTTTCAGTAAATGCATCTGATAGGTAAAGATCAGAGAAAAAAGAGAATTGTTTAAACTAAATTACGATGCTGGCACAAGAACAAATGATACTAAGGCTGGAAATTGAAAATGAAGTGCTGGAATAGCCTGCCAAAAAGTGCGATATGATGTAATTGACTGTAATAGCGGGAGACTGGATCAGTAATCCAGAGCCCGTGTTCCTAGATAACTTCTTTACAGGTAGGGAGTCAGCCATAGTGATGGTCACATGCAGAGAATTGGAAGGAACGGCCCAGACCACCACCACAAATGTGCTCCCAGAGGTGGAGCAGCGTGGTAAACGACTGAGGCTCATGTTGCCCTTACAAAGTAGTGATCTTTTTTTTACAAAGAAAACTAAGGCAAACTGTGTGCTGTGAAGGGCCAGCTGTACTATAGAAACGGTGCCACTAAAACATTTTACTGTGGGTTTGAACTCTTGCTTTTTACCCAAAACCATCACCATCTTTCACCTCCCAAGCCTGAGTCTACATAGTTGAAACAACATCTTCAGGAACTGCTGTCCTGCTGCTGGCAGCGTCGCTGCCTTGCCGCCACGCAGCCTCCCTGGCTCTCACCTGGGAGCTGGAAGCAGGCGATGCGCTCAGCGCCTGGGCCCTTTCCTCTTCTGATGTCCCATCAGTCAAAATGCCCGGCCAAGGGATAATGCTGTACATCTTCAAAGAGAAACGTGCAGTAGACGGCATTTTGGCAAAGTGGGCACTGGCCTCTAACAAGCACGTCTTTAATGACATTTGTAGACAGACACATGGCACAGTAATGCCCCTGCGGCTGCAGGAGTTCCCCCGACCTTGGGGCCCTGAACCAGGCGATCCCGCGGGCCCCTTGGGAGGGCTGGGAGCGACAGCCGGTGCCCCCGGCCATGGCCAGGGGCTCACAGGGCTGCCCTGCTCCGGGGCTAGGAGCTCTGCGCTGCTTGTGCGAGCACGAGAAAATGTAACTGGCTGGTCATCGGGTTTGGAAATGGGAGGGGAGAAAAGGAGGCTGATACTGAAGCTTTTATTTCAACAGCTAAACCGAGGTCCTTCCCTCCCCCTCCCCTTATGGGAACGGGCAAACTCAGCTCTTTAATGGTACAAGCTCATCTCAGCCTTGCCTATAAATAGATAAATGAGATTCCTCCTGTCCCAGTGAGTAATTCTGACATCCTCCCGTTGCCTTGCAGAGAGCTGAGTCACAGGCACTCTGCACTCCAGTCCCTGCATTACTTACATGGTCTCAAAGGAAATTTTAACACATCCAACGAATCATCAGGGATTGGATCATGTTTAAAGTTATTCCATAGGCATTTCCCTTCTATTGTAGCAAGTCTGCCAACACCTAAAACTTCAGCTAATCTGGACTCAAAATGCAGTGAGGAAATAGCATGTTGACATGCTACTAATAAAAATAATAAAAAAGGCCTTTTAAATCTGCATCAATAAACAAGTGACTCTTAGTGGATTCTTTTAGTGCTTTGGACCTGCTAATTTTGTCAGACTGCTTCCTTGTTTTGTAGCTGCTTATTTAAAGGAATGCAAAATTTGAAACATTTTAATATTCAGTCGTTAGGCCCCTAATTTAATCTCCTGCAGGTTTCCTGCCAAAATATTATTTGCACCGAGATGAAGCTTGCAGCCCGTGCTCATTCTCTCGCAGAGACACTCACATTCCTGCTCTTACCCATGATAAAAATAAAATGCCTGCAAAGCAGAGTCAAAACTAGAGCAGTGTTAAGTACAGAGCACAGGGCGGTAATATGCTGCTGTACGAGGCGTTGAGCCTCAGTCAGAAGCAATATCTCCTGATGGGGCGTTTTCACTTGTTACCTTTCCTTCTCCCAGATGGTACAGTGTGGTCTGCTCAGCTTAGAGGCAACACAGCACTTGAAATCAGAGTATGTGTCTCTCTCTCCCCCTCAGAAAACATCTGGAAGAGTGGAAAATTCTCCAGCAGAATTTGGGAGCTGTGAAACAAATATAAAAATATTTCTCTCTGTTGGTTTTCTGGCTCGCCTTTCATATCTTAGAACTGGTTGGGACATTTCTCTCGTTATTACCAGACTCTCAGTTTCAGTGAGCAAGAAATGCTAACATTTGCTGTTTTGCTGCTGTGGTTTAGTATTCTTAGACCTAAAACCTTGTTCTTTTGATAACCCTAGGAAATCTGTGTCTTATTTAAATAACCTTTTTTCTAGAACCTTTTCATCAGGCAATTCTCTGCCTGTGCATAGATTGTTAACAAGCGTTTGTTCGACACATTCCAGCATGAGCTGCAGTCACTCCATGAGATACCGTGCCTTCTGCTCCGAGGCTCATGGGGTTATTTATCAGCCCAGCACAGCCTTGGTTGCCAGTTTTCTGCCAGCTGTTAACTATACAATACTATTCAGAAAAAAAAAATCAGTTCTGGCTCTGCCAGTGGACTTGGATATAATTCAGCTACCTGTTGACAAATGACAATTTGTTTAACTGCATAAACTATAATATTTTTATAGCTGGCAGTTTTCACCCTCCTCTGCAGCTGGAAAAAACTGAGGAATTCCCAGAAGTTTCTCACTTGTGTCCTTTTCAAGTTTTCTTATGGTAATACTGTTGTCTCTGTGCAGGAAAAGACATCCTTAATGGGCAGATCAGTGGTGTCAGCACGCTGCTGGAACAGGGCAGCTGCATTAATCGGTGCCACTCAGCTTCTTGGTTGGCCTCCTTCCTGCAGCGGAAAACCCCACTGGACAGTCAGGCCGTAGAGATGCTCAAGGACAAGTCGGAGGCCTAAAAACAAGCCAGCGTTTCTGTAAAGCATTAATCACCCTGTGCGGGGCCGGGGGGTGGGAGCGGGAGAGGGTACACTCGCTCTCAGCATGCACATGTTTTCTATCGGAGCTTTGTTTCAGCTGGATCTTTCCCACTAGCGCATCCTTCTTTTTAACACCTTGTACTCATTTATTGTGAGGCTGTTTAGCAGCACAAATCAATTAAGTACTGCAGAAACCCACTGAGACAGAGGTTCCTCTCTCTGGTTCAGCCAGGGTGGGAGGCGCGCAGAGGTTAAGCCCGTGCTTTTTACCACACAGCGAGTGAGGGTGGAGCGTGGCGCAGCCACCAGCTCACCTCCTGCAGGGGTTTCAGCCTTCCCCAGCACCGCCACGCCGAGCCCTCCCCGCTTGCCGCTGCTGCCGGAGCTTTGAGGGCCCTGTGGAGCTGCTTCTCTGGCATCAAATAATCACGCGGCCAGAGCGCGCCAGCCACGCTGCAGTGCTCCGCTGGCCTGCCTCACCCCGCCGAGACTGGCCGGCAGGGCCGCGCTAACGGGGCCATTCCTCCAGGGCTTGGCTCAGCCAGGATGGAGGTGCCCGGCTCTGTGCCGTAAACGCCACAGGGTGAAGCCAGGGCCTCCGCGCTCACCTACGCATAGCCTGCGGGATGCTCCAGCAGGACACTGCCTGCCTCTGCCAAGGAAAGTCACTGCTCAACGATACGGCTCGCCACTGGCCAGAGGACAGGCAGCAGTTTAAGAAGTAAAAGTAGTCAAAAAAAATGCGAACAACAACAGAGTCAGAAAAACTGAGAGGCTTTAAAATAATTGTGTGGCTGGCCTTGTTCCAGCTGCGGTACCAGGCTTAGCGTGCAAGCGTGAGAGCTCGCTGTAACATCTTCAGGCTGCCTGCCCCGCGGGTAGGCTGGCTCCGGGGCTACACCGCTGCTCTCTGGTTCAAATTGGGCTAGAGCTGCTTATATACATCACACACTTCAGAAACAGGAGATAATAATTCAAGGCACACGACAGAGATGAGCCACAACATAAAGGAAAATAAAGCCTAACCAACCAATTCCTGCTCATACCTTTAAAATGCGTTTGGCCAAACTGTACTTCATGAGTGTCTCGCAGGAGGGCCAGATTCTGTAGGACATGTCCTCAGCTCACAGAAAGAGACCATTAATCATTATCGTGTCTTGGTCCCTGGCTATTTTAATCACTGTTGAAATCCACATGCAGTTCCCACTCCTAAAAATGGTATTTGACTCCAATGCACATGATTTCCTTTGGCTTCCTTTCCCCAATTAAGAGCAAGCCGTAACTACTTGGAAGTGCACATGCTGGACTCTATAGATTTGCTTCTCATCTGTCATGGAGCAAAAAAAATCTTGATACTACATGTAGCATAAGCTCTGCGCTGCCAGACATAAAGATCAGAATATATTGTAACTGGTAGTGCGGTATGAATGTGTGATGGCTCTTGTGCCTATGGGCTGGTGACCCAAACCTGTCCTATGTAATGGAGCACTGGAAATGCTGTTGGACCCTGCTGTATCATTAGTCCTTTTCTGTTCTACTTTATTATGTAATGATTAAAAAATGCCTCTTGTATACGCTGGCACTAATTAGGGGATGTCAGTCTGTTGTGGGAGACGTGAATGACTCATCAAAAGTGGATGAACTAGGAGTATATCTGTAAACCATAGGCTGTAGAAACCCGTAAGTCTTTCTTTAATTTTTTCCTTTAAAAATGCTGAACAACAGTCACAGGAAGTTTAAAGCGAAAATAAATTGCTCTGCCACAGGTTCAGGAGTGCAGTGAATCCTTGTACTTCTCAGCCTCTCTCATGAGGCAGAGGAGCAGCCTGAGGAGTCTGGGGGTGTGCAGAGGAAACTTCATTGCCTGCCCTTAATTGCAGACTAATAAATAAATGCATCATGCCCATCTCCGTGGGCTTACCGGTACCCTAATGTATAAACTGGATTGCTACAAATCTGAATTTCTCTGTTTGCTTTCTTTGTATATGAACATGCTGCTATTGAGCTTAATGAACCAGTCTGAGTTTGCATACAGAGACAGTAAGTGAAGTGTACAGGCACATGAACTTTAAAAAAAAATTAGGGAAAGTTTTTGCAGGTACACTAGTCATCAAGGATCCCTTCAGTGTTTGCCACACTGTGTCAGGTCACAGGTACCATGACAAATAGTCAAGAGGACTATGGACAATTACAATGTGGGATTTAACTCATTACACCTGACACCATAATTTACCTGGAATACCACAGGTCTTTTTTGTTGTATCCTTAATAGTCAGAAAAGAGCATGTACTTTTCTCTGGAGTGGTGTGTTGTTGTGTGGTGTGTTTTTTTTTTTTTAAAGCTGCATATAAAGCAGCATCAGCCTCAGTAATGAGAGGACTTTCTGTCTGCCTGGCTTTCAGGTTAGGAAGACAAATCCTGCTATAATGACATAGCAAAGTTTTCAAACTTGATATTGCAGAGAAAGGCAGGCACACAAGTCAGCTATCCTAAATCAGCTGATGAGTTTGTGTGCTTAACTTGACACTGAGGGAAGTCTGTTCACTTTGCTGGGGATTGATTTTGGTTTTTCCTCTTAAAAAAGTACCAAATATCAACCTTTGAACCCCAGGCAATACAAACTGGGCACCAGAACAGGATCCAGCAGTTGTGAAGGGGGACCCAGCTGTCCCACTGGAGAAGTTGCTGTTCCTTTCCCACCAGCTCCTGCAAATGTTCTCTTAGTTAAAAATGGCCAATTCTGATCCAATTAAATAGACAAAGCTCAACAACGGTGTGCTAAAGCTAAAGGTTCCTTGAGAGTTTGGACTTCTTCAGTCTTGCTGACAATTAAATGTTTACATTGTGACAGAAGTTTGCCTAAATAACTGTATTTCCTCGTGAAGCAGCTATTCATCAGAAACTAGAGCAAAGTACCAAAGGGCTTCAGTAAAAGCAAGCTACAAATTTGCCTGCAAACTCTATTTCCTGCACTGGTTTCATTCTATTCGTGTAGCTGACATACAATTTCTGTTTGATTGAATGTATCGCATTAAACTATTTTGGACAGGAGTTGTGCACTGAAAGCAGCTGATAATATTACAGGGCAGTTCAGAAGGTGTCCCCTGCAGCGAGAGACTCCTTGCAGCCTGGAACGCTGCTGCTTGAAAGACATTAATAGAATTGCTTGTACTTGAAGAGCAATTTGATTTTTTTCTTTTCCCTGTTGGGATCTCACCCTGCAACCTTTGCTCTTTGCTGCATCGGGTCTATTCCTTGTGGGCTGTTGTAACACTATTACCAATCTAGATGCTGTGTGTGTGAATAGTGGCTCAGGTTTAGTTCATCTGCTGTTATCCATTTTTCAGGGAAAGAATTGTGTGCATGCAAGTACCGGGGTGTTTTATTTCAGTAGGGTCTATTTTAATGTTTGCACTACTTGGCATAGACTAGGGGTGGCAACTTCAAGGAAGTCTAGGGCAGAGCTTAAGTGCAGTAGAAGCTGATGGCATCACCTGAGACCAAGTCTGAAAAAAAACCATGATTGCCTGCGTGTACTTTTCAAAACACCTTTATTTTAGGTTTTTCTGCATTTGTCCAAGCCAAATTTGAGGTGCTAAATGACACTGAACTTTCAAAACAAAAACCCAGCCAAATTTGTCCTTGAAATCTTAGTGGCTTAGCCTGGGCACAGAGAAACAGACTCACGGGTCTGCTGAGAATGTCCTAAAGTGTTAAAGAGGGGCCGGCAGGGTTGGATCCCACCGGCAGGGTATGTAGGAGGGCTCCTGCATATAAGCCCCCAGCCACGTACCAAGTGTCCCTACAGCCCTCTGCTGCACCTACCCTCCACTCTTGACAGGCAGTATGGCAACTGGAGGGGATGTGTATGACCTGTGTGACTGGGAGAGCTGTTTTGGGAACAGATAGGATAAAAATAGCATGAAACCACCGTGCTATTCACCACATGCAGTCACATACATGAAGGGTTTCGTCCACAGAGGCTGTACAAGATGCGTAAGTGGCAAACTGCAGCTTGCTGTAAGGTACAAGACACAAGGTTATAAAGCACTGGAACAGCCCATCAGACATTTATATAGGCAGAGTTCCCATAGCACATAAGAAAAAGATCCATTCATCAGGGCCCTGGCTTCAGGATAAATTGCAGGAGTCGCTCTGTGCGCATCCTCTGTTAGAGGTTCAGACTCGTCCCTCTGACTTTAAAATCCATGAGGGGGTTCTCTTCATAGTGGCAGAGCTGAGATAGGAAGAAGCTGGGAGGTGTATTCCAGTATTTCAGAGCAAAACTGTGTTTATTTTAACATACAAATACTCTTATTTTGAGTAAGGTGGTGATACTAAAGATAAAAATTGTAATGTAGAAACACATCCAAAAAAGTTACAAACCCTCATTCCTGATCTTCCTGTTTCCAGCACAAAGAATATTCCGCAGTAGTGGGTCATTGCTCTGCAGGCTGTCAGCAGTTGTGGTGATTCTGTCCAGTTGGTTTGGTAGATATCAGAATCAGAACAGATTAAAACTAATTCCATCCACACACCTTGCCAAGGAAGCATTCAAGCCATTCCCTCTTGTTTCAGTATCAGATGAAGACATGAAGAAATCCTCGTGGAGAGGAGCAGAGGGTCTGGGGCTTCCTATGATGGGGCAGTCTCAGAAATCAAAGGTGACAAAGCAAGAAGTCCTGAAAAAAACAGTTCCAAAAGTGGCACATTCCTGGAATCAGCCTGCAGGGAAGGACGTTCCCGGGACAGTCCTGTGGGGCCTTGAGCAGCCCGAGGTTCTTTGTTCCCAGCTGGTTGAACAGTACCCATCCTTAACTGATAGTAAGGTGCCTTTCTTGCACCCATTGTCTTGTCTTATCTCGTCACACAGTCACTGGGACAGGGATTGTCTTTTAGGGCTTGCTTACACAGAGCAGTTGACAATTCTGCAATAGCTATGGCAGGATGACTTCATGTGAACACACTCATTCCACAGTGGCTGGTACAGCTCCTGATTCATACCATACCTTAACTGGCGTTGCGTCAGTGTGCCTTACAAAGTTAAGCAAGACCAGGGACTCAGTTCAGGGTTCTAGCCACTTCTCGTTTACAAAGAATTCAGCTTTAAGAAAAGCAGTTGAAATACTCCTGAGAATAACAAATGATAAATGAGTAAATCTTGCTCCAGAGCCATATAACCCAATTAAAAAATAGGTAAGTGAACTGTAAAGCAGTCTATGTAGTCACTGTAAAAAAAAAAAAAAAAAAAAGGCAAAAAAAAGCATGCATTTCTAATCTATTGGCATAGGCATATAAAGCAGAATTAATTTATAAACATATCAATTAATTGGTAAACATTATAAAAGCCTTAAAGAAAGCCTTTTCAAAAAGGTAATGAGTAATCCAACCAGACAGCGCGAAAGGGACTGTTGCTGTTGTGGGGCCAGATTAATTTGACTATCCATACCCCTAGGTAGAGTTATTAAAGGATAAAAGCTTTGAACATTGTTGCAGAGTTCAATGAAAAGAAAAACTTTTACTCAACGTATAGAAGCTCTCAGAAATGCAAATGAAGTGTTAGAATGCACAAAGATGGCAAATAATTGAATATTATGTTTCTGTTTAACAAATTGCTGCTTTGCATGCAATTACTGCCTCCTGGTCTGGTCTGAAAAATGAGAGTAGAAGTAAAGCTCAGAGAAAGGTGCTACGGATGAGCAGAGACCTGCAATGCCTTAGAGCGGTGAGCGGAAAGAGGAGTAAAACAGGGAATTGGGAGGGTGGGAGGAGGAATGCTTTGGGTAAGGGCTCTTTCTCTGGGGTTGGGTCGTGCATCTCCCCGGTTGCATTTCACTCCGGCGGGGGGAAACGCAAGACAGGCACAGCAGGGAGGGAAAGCGCTTGGTTTCACTTCCCCCACTCGGCGTTCGGGTTCTCATGCCCTGAGCTGCACACAAAGTACGCGCTCCACACCACAATTCACACCACCACAGCTTCTCAGCTTCCCTCCGACAGCAAACGCTTTCCCCAGCCTGAAACACTGCTCCGATTTGCAAGCGAGCCTTCCCGCCGGCAGGCCTGCCCTTCCACGCTTGCCCTGCCCCAAGCACCAGCGCTCTCCTTCCAGGCCTCCCCGTGCCGGAGGCCACAGTTGACCATTGCAAGAACAATAAGGATTTTTAGGGGCATTATGACTGGGTTAGTAAAACACAGCTGCCCCTGAAAGTCCCTCATTTTTCTTGCTGCCGCTCGATCCGTCCCCAGGAGGGCAGAGGTCTGACAGAGTCCTTTCTCTCCAGCGTGGCTGTGCCGCCTCACGCTGGCACACGCGGCTTTGCCGATATGGCCAGTGACTGCCCCAGCCCCGGCGCCCAGCCGCGACACGGCCGGCGGACAGCGTGGAACTGCTTTGTCATCCCTGCAGGCTCCCTCCTAAGCAAACGCCGCGCTGCGTTTCCACGTAACGCCAGATGGCTCGTCTGTCACTCGGCAGAAATGCCATCAAACACAGCCTGGCACAGCTAGCTGCAAGCAGCCCTCAAATGCCCCAAACCACTGGGGCAAAAGGAAGTAACACCTTGTCCCGCAAATACACGCGGTATTGGCAATCAGATGAGCACTGGCGCTTTGTCCAGGAGGAGCGGAGACCCCAGCCCTGACCAGCTCGTTGCGCGGGCAGCAACGCACATCTTGCACTTGTGCACCGCAACCCCTGATCCCCAGGGCACTTAAAGCTGCCCAGCCGCAGCCCCCAGCTCCGAGCGGGAGCAGGTCACGCCCACTTACCCAACTGCAGAAGCAGTTGCGTTCAATTTATTAATAAAGCTGGGATTTTAATTAGGGAATCACTACTGATTTCTCAACAACTTGCAGCTTAAGTAATATCAGAAAAACATCTATAGGTTCCCTACTAAAAAGGTGCCAAGAAGTTGGCTGAGAATTTTCAACCCTCACTCGCAAATCTTCCTTGAAATCCCAGCCCAGCCCGTCCTCAGGGCAAGGAGCAACACCTTCCTTTTAATTCATCAGTAATTTGAATTTTGATGGAGGTGGGCTCAACAGAAACCATAGGCAGATTCCCACAATTCTGCTCCGTTGTTTCCCCATGTTTCTCGGTCTGTAGGGTGCTGGGATGGGCCCCATCCCCGCGGTGGGCTTGCAAGCGTCCCTGCAAGCTGTCGCCCTTGAGAGGGACCCTGTGGCATGCTCAAGGGCTTCAGGGCATTTGTGGCAGAGCAGGGAACCCCTGAGGACTCTCAGGGGTTTTTTTGTTTGTTTTTGAGTTTTTTTGCTTGCAGTAAAGACATCGCATCCCTCAGCAAAGGACCCTTTTCCCCATTGCCAGTTACAGGCTAGGAGGAACAGGAGCGGATGAGTGTCTCTGAAAACCTGCGAGGTGAGATGCGAGCGGCGGCACAGCGATCTCGCAGAGCGCAGCTCCCCCTCTCCCTGCCTGGGCCCAAGCGCTCGCTGGCCTCAACCGGTGTGTTAATATTCAGCTCCAAAACAAAGAGGCTGAGTTGCCACATTCGGCCGCACAGAGCAGCATCTTGTTTGGAGTTGCTGCAGTTCAAACATGCCATCTCCAGGGACACGCGCGGCAGGCTGGCGTGGCTGCTCTGCACGCAATGGAAATGCCGAGGCTTGGGGCAGTCACAAAGATCCCAGCCATGTGCAACGCAAGACAAATATCCTCAGCCGTCCTATCACGGGATGACACCCCGCAGCAGTGGGCAACCTGGCATCCACAAAAACCCTGAGACCCTCTCATTACTGTACAAAGCCACGCCTTATTTTCATTTAGAATTTCTTCTAAGGCTTGCAAGTCAAATGAAAGCAAACCCTGTGCCCTGATTCGGTAATAAAACATGAGCCGTGATTCTGATCCAAATATTATTTGCAACTTTGAAAAAATTGAAAAAATTACAACAGCAGTATAATAATAATTAAAAAAGCAGCAGCCCTCTGAATGCTAATGACGTTGGCGTCCTAAATGAAGCATAAAAGCCAGAGCCTGCAAGAAGCAAAGCATGAGTCAGAGCGTCAGCAGTCCCACACTGAAAGCAGCACTCACGGCTGCTTCATTCATTTAAGGAATCAATTCCTTTGTAATGAGCATCAAATAGTTTTTAGGACTAAAATTAAAATGAGATGCATGCTGTTATTATTTTCAAAAGTTTGGGTTTTTTTTTTTTTTTTTCTTTTTCCTTGGATTGACAATAAACAACTCTCTGTAGTTGGAAGGAGCCCCAGGCAAGGACCAGGTCCCTGCAGCACTTGCTGTCGTACAGACACAGAAGGAAATCTGATGAGCCCCTGCCCCAGGGAGAGCACAACCTCCCCAGCAGCCAGGACCCCACCACAAGCAGCCAGAGCACACCCCAGGTACAGAAAAGCAGGTTATCGGAGTCATTGCAGATTTCAGCCTGGGTAGGCTATCTCACCCCCTCGCATCAGGTCGTGGCAGATTCCAGCGAGGACGGACGGATGTTGCTCCAGGGAACCCCTTCATGGAGGCTTTACGTGTTCCTTCTCGGACTGCAAAGCCAGCACGAGGCTGCGTGTGCTAGAAGAGGGGAATATTGCCCAAGCTGCGCTCAGCTCCCTGCCACCCCACTTCCACTTCTAGATACGGCACAATCAGATTTTAATCATCAGAGCACAGATCTCTAGGTTACACTGATGTTATCTGGGTGATTTAGGACTGAAGTCTTTTTGGTGTGTTGGTTTGAAACTCAAAAAACGCAAGAACAGCACAAAACCAAACTGAAGGTAAAAAATGGTTGCAGTTTCTAGAATTCTTCCAGCTTTAGTCATTGAAGGGGATTGTTAGAAACAGACAAAGGGCTGTTTCCCTTAATTTTTTTAAGTGTGAATTTTGTCTTGACAGTTTCCTTTCAGAAACAAAAATTGAAAACAAATTGTCCTATACACAAAACAAAGGGACAGATCCTCAGCTGGAATGGACTGGTATTACCAAATGAGTAACACCCACTCACAGGAGAGACTCTGGCCCTTTTAGCAACAGCTGCTGATCCTGCTCTGCCCAGGCAAGAGCTTCAGCCTCTGGTTTTAGATGGCAGCAGCCTTGGCTCTAGGTAGCTTGAAAAAGACGAAGGGCTGCTTTCAGAGCAGCTGAAAATGCCCCAGGGCTCCAAGAACTCTGTGCACTGCACGCTTCCCAAACCTGGAGCTGACTCCAGGTGCGTGAGCCAGTGGACAGAACAGCAAGAAAATAACTGATACCAACGTGGCCCTGAAATTAATGAGCTGCTTTGGAGAAATGCTGGCAAAGCAGGCTTCCAGAAACCACTTACAAGTGGGATTTACTTTCTGAAAAGAAGCTTGTCTCACATTTTTCTCTCAAAACCAAGACTGGGCTGATCACCATCTTGAAAATGACATGAGAGGTCCCCAAGAAAATATTAACTGTGCAGTACGGGAGAACAAATGCATGACTAACTGTGATCCACCCCAGCCAGTCCTGCCCCCCAGAGAGACTGGCACAGCACAACTGCACCTGGCCTTTGGGAAATGCCATCAGCCGTGAAAAAGTTACTACAAGCAGCAGACACCGGCTCTGGGTCCTGCCAGCACAAACTCTGACTCTCGTCGGGCTGTCCTTTGTGCAGGCCCGAGCGTGCTGCAGAAGTGCGCACGTTAGCTGGGTTCATTGGCCTCCCTCACTGACAAGAAAACAAGAAAATAAAAAGACACACACTAGGAAAAGTCAGGAAGTCTCTCCCTTTGCCGAGGAACAGACGACATCCCCATTGCTGCGGTCTCCAGCAGCGAGAGCTGCCCAGCCTCTGCGCAGAGCACTGGGCTCCCTGCCCTCCCGGCTCCGGCGTGGTCCCCTGGAAGATCCAATGTGGTCCCCTGGAAGACCCAACGCGGTCCCCTGGAAGACCCAACGCACAGGCGGGCGCACTGCACCGCGACCCGAAAGCGAACAAACACCCGAGCACTGATGGATGAGCACCCGTCCTCCGGGGCTGACAAGGGGTGAGTCTGGCCATGTGTGTTTTCCATTTCACTTCCTTCGCAATCCTCAGTTTGGAGCGTCACTTCTCCTCCCGCCCACCCCCAACATCAGCAGAGGAGCTGGAAAGCCAGAGTTATTTTTAGGGGATGGTACATTTAGGCCCTGTTAATCTTGACTGGGTCCCTTTGAAAATGACAAGGTTGGATAATCAAGCGCATTACGCAGACTTTCCACAGAGGCCGCTTTGGAAACGAGCCTTCCACCATTCAGCAACATAGAGGCCAACAGTTCGAATCGTAACGTCTGACTTGCCTCACCGTGACCTCATGAGCGTTTATACGCATAGGCCTCAGAGAACAAGGAAATTAAAGCAGCTAACTGACTTTAAGTATATAAAATAAAACAATCAGTCATCAAAAAGTCTTCCAGAGGCTGCCATGTTGCACCTACCTTGAGTGGCAAGAGACCGCTATCTGGCTCAGGCTGGCAAAGAAGAGGATGGCAGCGCTGCCTCGTCAAATCGCACGGCCAAACGAGCATGCTGGCGAAACACACCCAGAGCAACTCGGAAGGGAGCTGCCGGCGTGATGACTAATGTACTGAACCGGTTGGCACAAGGAAGGCAACGGGAAGGGAGAATGCTAGGAGAAAATCACCAGGGGAAGAGCTCTGGCTAGAAGAGGCTACATGATGGCTAGTAAAATTAACCAGGGCACGGCCAACCAGCCACAACTGTCCTATTAAAGCCCCTTAGCCACCAAAAGAAGGAGGAGGCCACACCCAAACAGCCTATTGATAATGGTCCCTGGCCAACGCTGATCTTCAAGCCATACCCAGGGCCAGCTGGAGGAGTCCCAGGCCAAAGCTCTGCCCAGGACCACGCTCAGTACACGGCCATCAGCTGCTGGGTTTACCAGCGCAGCTGCACCCCAAGGGTATGGCCCCTGGCACAGGGCACAGCAGAGCTGGAGAAACCTGAGCAGGTTGGTAGGGTGTATAGATAGCAAGCAGAGATGCCTGCCGGGTCCCGGAGGAGTGCGTTATCGCAGAGCGGTGCCCGGACTGATCACCGACAGGAAAAGCAGCCGTGTGGCTGGCATCACCCTGCCAGCGCTGCCTCCAGTTCCAAACCTACCTAAACTTTGACCAGCGAGTTAAGAGAGAAGCTGCCAGCCACAGGCTGCCCGGCTTGGGCTTTGCTGGAACAGAAGCTGGTCTGGCCGGCATTGAGGGAAGCAAAGAGTTACAGGACAGCAGCAGGAAATTGCCAAGCAAAAGGGATTTTTAAGTCATTTCACTTTAAACAAAACTAAGGCATTACCATAAAGTAAATGGCCACACCTTGCTACTTACGCGGTTCTGCTAACAAGAGCAGCTTTTCCATAGCTGTTCAAATATAATGAGATCTGGGTGCCTAACTCTTTTAAGCTCATTTCCAAACTCCAGCCAAAAATCACTTTCTGATTCACCACTTTCTCAGGCACACCAGTATTTAGAGAACGCCTGCAGGCTGGTGCTGCGCTGTACAAAGTACATAAGCACATGTTTAATTACTCCATGGACCAGAGATGTGATTAATCATATGCTTAAAGTTAAGCATGCGCTTAAGCATGCTACTGACCTGGAGCTTTAAGTGGATCTATCAGGTATTCTGGTGCTCCCCATTTTCCAGTTTTTGAGGCTCAGTAAGTGGAAAGAATATAAGAATATTCCTGTGGTCATACACCCCAAAGAATTCACCTGAAGTCTGGTACTTTTTTTTTAAATTACAACTTTTGTACCTATTCTCCCCATGTTCCCACCAATACTGATTATGGGTATCACAATCGTATGTATATTATCAGAATTCACTAGCATCAAAACATGCGTTAATTATTATAATTCACAAGCTTTTAAAAAGCTTTGGGCTTAGTTTTTACTTTGCCTGAATAGGGCTTCAGGGAAGAACTGACATTCATTTCATTTGCACATTTTGGGGATTAGTTCCCTTATGTCTGAGCAGTGTGTACAAAGTCCTAGAAAAAATATGAAGCATATCATTAAAACTATTGCCCCTGCTAGCAGTGGACTCATCACATGGAAGAACTCAAGCATAAAATATGCATCAGCTATGGGTGGTCACGTAAATTCACATTTCATTAGCCACAGCGTACGCGATCCTGGGGAATTTTTTTCACTGCGCTTTTCCACCTTTCCAGCAAAGGCTTATTCCTAGTTCATCTTTCAGGAAGGTCAAATCGTGTCCACTCCCTAGGGAAGAGCAAGCAGAGAAGACTGGGAGCTGAAAGTGCCTTTTTTTTTTTTTTTTTAAAATACACAACTGCCTCTTTTATGACTAAGGAAACCCCGCTCAGGGAGGTTGGAGGGACCGGACAAGAGCCCCTTCTCAAGGCAGGCGTGCGACCTGCTTGCACTGGCAGCTGGAGCATCGCAAACTTGGGGAACACCACGCTCCAAGTTCACCCAGTAAAATCCCATCATATTGACAAGCCAAGAGCCTTCAATCAGAGCAAAGCACACGCAAATCGATTTTCAACAACCACCTGAGAGCACACAGGATTTCATCACAAGAGAGGAGAAACATGTCTCTGAAGGAGGCCTTCTTTGAGGGAAAAAAACCAGATACAATAATTGATACACGTTTTGGCCGCTCCTCCTAACTAATCCCATCACATGTTGTTTATTGCCAGTACGTTCATGAAAACTGCCTATTTTGGCTACCAGGGCACGCCAGAGAGGAGAAAACGCGGTCCCCAGAGAGTCAGCTGGCTGAGCCTGGGTGCCTGCGCTCTTCTCACAGCACTAAGACCGTGACCTCAAGCTTTCAAACGATGTTGTTCTCTGCGTAAGATGGTGGTCTTCTGTTGTAAGTTTACAGCTTGCTTTTGTACAAAACGTAGTAAAATCTTCCACAAAAATGAAGTCGATATTACTAGGGAACCTAGCCTTAATGCTGTAGGTTTGGGAGAATTTACATGACTTTTTCTCTCATTTCAGCGTTACTTCAGAGTGGTAAATTTGAAATGTTTTTCTAAAGGGACCAGCTTGCCAGATACAGGCTCGGTAACCACTGGGAATGCCCACTGGTTTGGGGTCCAACCCTATATATATCCAGAAGCTCCTTACAGCAGTAGAAGTCACAGGACCGCCCCCCTCACTTGCTCAATGTCATTACTTGAACTAGACAGGATGTGGCAACATGAAGTTGAGCTGGTGTCCTTAAAATTGGTGATAGTTTAGAGCCGTAAAAACAGGTTAGGGAAAGCCCATTCACTTGCCGTACGGATTGAAAGAAAGTGACGTTCAGAAAAGCTGCGTTGCGTAGGCACGCGCTGGTGCCTGCTGGCCTTCAGGGCCTGGCTGCCAGTCACCGCAGGAGCGGCTTCGCACCTCCCAGCTTCAGTCATCCAATACCAAAGCCATCAAGCACATCTAAGTTAAGCGAAACGTGCGGTTAAAAGCCTTGCCATTTGCATAAATTAGGTTAGCCATCCTCTTAGCGTCTGTGACTGCAAGTTGACTGTACAAACTCTCTTGGATGAGGGCAAGAGCTCCAAGTGCCGAAGCAGCCCCGTGAGCCCCAGGGATCCTGGAGCCATCTCCCCGTCCCCAGGGCCTAGACCAAAGAGCTGCGTGTTAAGACGGTTAACTGAACTCCATCCTAGGTGAATTAGGAACCATTTTGCCACATACTTTTAATGCGATACTCTAATGGGAATGACGTGTTGTCAAAGCTCTACCAGTGTCCAGGTTTATCGCTGCTATTCAGTGCTGCATGGGGTGCGCATGAATTGGGAAAGGGGGAAATTCTATCCCTTTAAAAATACTATTAATGAACCAGAGGCCTTGCTGCGACCCCTGCTGTGATTAGTGAGATTTGGGTTTATCAGAGCTGGGCTCGGTACTTTCCGTGGGCACACGCAGGTATTCTTCCTTTGGTCCTGACAGACTACGGCCATTGCAGACAGTAAGCAGCAAGCACCAGGACAGGCTGGCAAGAATATGCTGAGTGGGGAAAGCCAGTGCCTTTTCTGCCCACTCCCTGCTGCCTGGAGCTCTTTTTCATTTGACTTCAGGTCAGGGACCATAATCAAGGTACTCTGTTTCACTTCTATTTTCAACTCGTTTCCTTCCTGGCTGTCAGGTAATAGCTCAGCAGTGCTGCTTACGCTCAAAGCCGTGCCTGGAATAGTGAAGTTGTACCAAGTTTCATTTAACAAAAAGAAAAAAAAAGAAAAAAAAAAAAAAAAGGTAGTATTTAGCGATATCTGTAGTTGCTGTGGAAATCATTCTGGTGGGAGATTATTTCTGGAAGCTGCATTGGGATGTACTACATTTCTTTCACCTGGATTAAAGTGTTTCCTTCCAGGTGTGGATTTACTCAAGGCGGAAAGGAGAGAAGAGAGCAGAGCTCAGTCACCACGGCCATCCCGTTCATCTCTGCCCGCTGCCCAGGCCACATGCAAGGGAGGCGCGGGCAGCCCTCGTGCAAATCCTCCCTCCTCGGCGAGATCCCAGCTGCACAAGCTGGGTCTCTGCGAAACACTGCTTACGTTTGTGGCCCATCCGGTCAGGACTCCGGGGGGACTAAATCCGTGCAAGTCCGCTGCAGTCAACGCTCATGCCCATTTACACCAACTTACAGCACAGCCCACCGTGCTCTGCAACAGCCTCATTATACGTATTTTTAAGGACTTAAAACTGTGCTTGCTGCCTGCAAGCAACTGATCGTAATTCAGCATTACTGTAACACTGGTTATAAAATATTTCCATTTGGAAAATGCACTTCAAAGTCAGAAAAGGTTTGAAAGTTACAGAAATTCCAAACATGTACGAACATACCGCTCTAAAATGATAGAAGTGCTTACGGCTGTTCATCCAAAAACATTACCAGTCACCAAAATTAGAGTACAGGACAAATCCTGAGCTGGTGCGGATCAGGACATCTCCCCTGGCTTACAGGAGATGTTTTATTTAGCAGTGGGCACACCTGCTGTTTCTTTGGAAAGCTGTAAATTCATTCTGTGATGTAGACAATCTACAAGCCTGATTTGTATTTTAAGATTAAGCTCGTACCAGATCTTTTGAAATGGAACTACAGTTTGTGTTCTTTTTGAAGGCAATAACAACTTAGAAGTATAAAGACATCCAAAACTTTATGTAACTAGTATTACATAACACCTTAAACTGGCTCATAAGCTTTTTCCTTACTCTGGATTTATTACATTTTTATTTGGGGCATGTGAAACAACTCGCTGTACAAGTGCAGTTACTCACATGGGGCTGGGTTAGGGGGGGAAGAGTTCACTCCAGTGGAAATTCTAAAGTGAGAAGCTTATTACTATGTTTGCAAAGATGTCTACAAAGAAACACTGTCAGAAAAAAATGTTCTTTCATTGTGTCTCACTGCCCTTAATGGCCATTGATACAGAAATTAAAGTCCTGGAAGGAGGCTAGAGATAGTATTAGTTTTAAAGGCTGAATGCATGCAGAACCTCCGACTGCGTATAGCATTAATGTCATAAATTTGTGTGAATGTTCTCATTCAGGCTATAATTTATTCCCCAAGGAGATGCAAAACTAGCTCAAATATGCTACATGCGAACCAAACTCTTCCAATGAGGTGAGTGCAATATGTGAATCCTGGAGCTAAATTTAGGCTGAGACTTGGAGTAACGTAATTCTAATCTCAGTGTAGCACTTTGAGTCGCAGCTAACAAACATTGTGAAATGATTCAGTGAAGTTTGACTCCTTTGTTACAATCTATTTCGAATGAAATTTTGGAATTTCTTTACTAACTCAGATTTAAGAAATTCAGCTTAAGTTACTCAGTTGAATTTCATTGTTCAGTGCAATTGTTTAAAAAAAAAAATGTAAGTCTTTTTTAAAATGTAGATTCAAGCTGACTTCTGGGTGCATATGATAGCTCATGTGAAACAGATACTCTCAATATATTGAAAGCAATAGATAAATTATCATTAACTGTATTGCTGAATAATCCACAACACTGAAAAAACCCTGGATACTGTAAATATCTGATTAAGTTTTTTTCACAAATTACATTATTTGTTTGGTTTTATGGTCCAAGGTAAATTAAAATGGGCAAGCTTGTTTGTGATTAAGCACCTTTCTGTTTCTTGTTCTGTACAACTGTTGTATTTGCATGGGAATGTTTTTTTCCTCCAGAAATATTTCCTCCAAAATTAACAGATGAAGTCACAATTATACAAAATATCTTTGTAGTCAAAGCAGATTTTGTAATAAAGAACATTTGAAATGCAACTGAGACTTCAAATCTACTTTTATAGTATCTTTCAGGTGTAAAATACACCCATAATTGTAGAATTGAGGAAACTTTTATCTGCCATTAAATATCAAAATAGCACTGAGTTTTAAATCAAGCATATTTTTACTGAACTACATTCAAATTCTTCTTTATGAAACAATCTCTCTTTTCATACAAGATTTCTCATGCATATTCTGGCTCCAAAGCTCCAAATCAGTTCGCCACAACTTGTTTCACTGGAATTCATCAAAAGACTAAAAAGCCAAGTGCCAAGGAGCCGAGCTCCTGGCCCCAGCATAAACTGTCCTACCAATCACCACAGCCTGGAAAGTCCCAGTTCTCAGAATTAGCTGACGTTTTAAACAAGAGATTTTAATCAACATCACGATTCCTGACAAAGTCTCAATACTTCATTCTGTAAATTCTTAATTCATTTTCCAGCATTTGTAGGTTGCTGCTAGCTCCACCCTCTCAAATATCAGCAATTGGTGCTGCTCTTAAAGAAAATTCCGTTTTGGGGAAATGTGATATTATTCCAGATGTTTCAGCATACGGCAATTCTGCGAACCCAACCTGATCGTCACTCTGTAATGAAGCTGAGCATTAAACAGCTTCTGGAATTTATTCCTTAAACTACTGCACTTGCATATTTGAATTTAACCCTATTGACAGCATTGCGTTCAAAAGCCCTGTACTTTGTAAAACAGCAGAGCCACTCCTAAAGATTTTTTTTTTTCCATTTTTTGCCAAAAGCATAAAACTGTGACTAATTTCAGCAGGCCTTTGGGCCACTTGTAGATTAGTTCCTACAGGCTGCTGATTGAATTAAATTTAAATGTTTTAAATTGTGTTCCTCGCCATGTTTTAGAAGTTATCATGCAAAGAGATCTTGCCGAACGAAATCTGCTTTCAAATTTTATAGTTTGAGGAAATTCCATACTTAGAACTGCAAAAAAATGCAAAGTGCATTTAGAGAGATTCAAAACAGCTGTAAGAACCGGTATGTCACGATTTCATTTAATCAAGATTTCACCAGGAAGAGGATGAGAAGAGTCCCTGCCCTACCTCCAGCTGTGCAGGGCTGACCCCTTCACCAGATCGGACAGTTCAGGGTAATGTTTGCTCCTCAAAATGACGCCCAAAACAGCGTGCATCCTTCCGCCGTCTGTCATCTGCACTGCAACTGTCTGAGCACGATACCGTAACTGCCTGAGCAAGACTCCAAAGCCTTGGTCGGATGGGAGACTTTGTAATTAAAATAGTAATAATGACTGACAACACTAGCGAGCACGATCTGGGAGTCAAGACTCCAGTCCTGGACCTAGAAATGGTGCCACTAACAAACCTGTATTGGGAAAATACTCAAATCCTGCATGATGCCCTGGAATGTGGGCACATCATCCACCCACGTGGACGTTCAGGACCCCGTGAAGGACTTTCTGCCAAAGGATGGGAAGAACAAAAGGCCCGTTGCCTGCTGCCACGGAAGGGAAAAAACCCAACAGCCTAACCCTCCTAAAGAGATAGGCCACCATGATCCAAATAAAATCCAAAAACTTTATACAAAACCAAATCTACCAAGCAATGTCTTGGAAATATTTTGGTTATTCAGTGCTAAAGAAACATGCCATGAATCCATAGTCCATCAGTTAGGCAGGGAAGAGGAAGCCGTCTCCGGACCAGCATCACCCCTGGCTCATTTCCTTCAGTCTGCAGCCGCATGATTTCTTTTCCACACTGTTGCTGTAGACTGGCGATGGGATTTGAAAGACCTGTTCTGCCCTCAGCAAGGAAGGGTTTCCCTACCCCAGCATCAGACACTCCCCTCTTTGGGATGCCAGCAGCTGTAATCCTCCTGGGCGCAGCACCACATGCACACACCCCCTTCCCACTCGCTCCCCCAAAGCGCCTGAACCCCGGCAGAAAGCAGAACCCCCTCTACCAAGCCAAGAGCGTACCCGGCAAAGGGAGACAGCACTGTGCCTTGCGAAAGCCACGTGGATGCCGCCAATCTTTCTCATTTTACAGGGACGTCGCTCGGGCTGCAGGAAGCGGCTGACGCCTCCTCATAGGGGTGCCCCCACCCGCGGGCCAGCACGAGCCGCCCCGCAGCCCCCTCAGAGGGGTGCCCCCACCCGTGGGCCAGCACGAGCCGCCCCGTAGCCCCCTCAGAGGGGTGCCCCCACCCGCGGGCCAGCACGAGCCGCCCCGTAGCCCCCTCAGAGGGGTGCCCCCACCCGCGGGCCAGCACGAGCCGCCCCGTAGCCCCCTCAGAGGGGTGCCCCCACCTGCGGGCCAGCACGAGCCGCCCCGCAGCCCCCTCAGAGGGGTGCCCCCACCTGCGGGCCAGCACGAGCCGCCCCGCAGCCCCTTCTAGGCTCTCCTGCCCTCCTCTCCCCTCGGGGATCTGTCACTTCTGGGTCCCCAGGAAGGGAAGTGAGCAGGAGCTGGAAGGATTCTTCTCCAGCAGGCCAGCAGTGGGATGGGAAAAGCACATTCTCTTCCACGTCTGGTTTGCCTCTGTGTGCTTAAGAGCTGGCCCGCAGCAGGAGCTGGCACAGAGCACACCCCGAGCTCGGGGTTTGCCATCCGCGGATGGGGCCAAGAGCAGAGGGGAAAGCGTCTGCAAGCTGGCTGCACGCTGGCTGCTTCACTCTTACAAAATTTAGTCCTCACTAAGGGTGCAAGGCTCTAACACAAGCGTGCCCAGGCTTTTGTGAAAGGTCTGTACCGAACCACAGAGCCGATACCAGGCATGCTCGGAATCTAACCTGCCCCTGATTACACATATTTGTAACCCAGACGCAGCAGACTTGCTACGTATGCTCCGTGCCCTCCTGCAACTTAAAATGCAACCCTGGCTTGAAGGTCTCTATTTGCAAACATAGAGGAACAGTGGTTCCTAAATTGCAGGCAAACATTTGACTTCACTGAATGCAATTCAAAGAACATCCTGCACGAACCCCACCCTTCTGCCCAACAACTCGAGCCCTTAATGCCCAGATAGTTTTCTTTCAGGCCTTATCACAGATAAAATATGGCCCTTTTTTTTGTTGAAGGAGTAGAACCTGCCAAATATTTACCAACTCTTTCAGAAGGCTGAAAATGTCGCTCCTACAGTGTAATAAACTTCCCCGGAAAGGCCCTGATAAATAGAGCGCCTTGCTGCGCTGCCCAGAACTAGTTCAGTGTGGCCCAAGTATTGCCAAGTCTGACTGACGAAGAAAGCATATTTGTACACACAGAAAGATTAGCAAGAGAGGCATAAAGTTTATAAGTGAAAATAAAACAAAGCCCCATTATTAACCAGGGAAGGGGGGAATAATTGAGCCTGCATCCCAGAGAGCAAAGGACATTATGAAAGCTTCAGAGCTAAACCAGTAATTTAAGAGCTTGTCCACAACTTGCAGCAGAAGCTTGAACCATCTTCTTTAGCATTTGGAAAGTGCTAAGCCGTGGCCTACCCCCAACCCAGCCTTCATAGCAATATTATTTAAAAATAAAATAAAATATTTTGACTTTGTAATTTGACCCACAAAAAGTCATTTGGGGCATGAGGGAATGTTCCCTTCCAGCCTGAACTTTAATTCAGAGAGAATGTTTAAACTCAACAGTGTAAAACAGATGCCGAGAAATACATCTGCATTGCACTGTACATTCTTTAGGGGACAAACAGAAATTGGAAAGCGCCCGTCAATGCGGTGTGTGTGGCTACAATCTAAATAATTGCTAATAATGTAGATGAATGGAGGAAAAAAAACACATTCCCAGTATCAGCAAGTCTGTCAACAGAGTTCTAGCAGCTATAAACAACTACATTCACGCTAGTTCAAACAGATGAATGTTGCTTGAAAAAATGTGTCCTTTCACCTTGGCAAATGCCATTAAGAAGAAAAAAAAGATTTCTAAAAGTGACTACGGAGTTGGAAGCTCAAATGAACACATTTAACAAGTCCTGATAACCATAAAATGCTGAGCACTCACTCCCTACAGAAGCCAGGCTTCGACTGGATCTTGAATGATGCACTCATATCAAAAGACAGTAACTCAAATTATGCTATAGAGTGCTCCAAAATTAGGATTTTGGGGGGACAAAACTTGCCAGAGTTCCTTAAAGGCAGGAAGAAACCAATTATTGCTGGAAAAAAACTTCCAGATTATGTTAAACCTGGCAAAAGCTAAACCCAGCAGTTTACCCAGCTTTACAAAGCAAACCACAATTAAGAAAATCTCCTCTGAAAGGGAACACTTCAGTTTAGCCTCCCAGCTAGTCCAAGAGCCTGAACAGCAACACAAACAACCTCAACAAAAATCGCTGCTTGCCAGTGATACCTAAGAAGTTGTACAAGAAGTTGGAAGGAGCATGCTAAAGAGGCACAGAAATCTATTCCCCATTCCCCCCTTTCACACCATCAGGTTTTAATGTTAATGATACGGCTCCGCGTGCTTAAAGTATTTTTACACTATGCTCGTCTTCTTGTAGCTCCGTCTTGTTCCAGGGCGGATGATTAGAATCAGATTTCTGTGATTTCACTGCAGATTAATTTTGTTAAGAGCTACAGATCTGCAGGGAGAAAAGGGCTGCAAACAGGCCAGCAGAACGGTCTCTAACAGCCTGCTTTCCAAAAAGAGTAACAGTATTTTTGCCTTTACTCCTTACTTTCACATACTTTTCCTTTTTGTGGCCAGCAGACAGAGTTCTTTGGAAAAACGGGCATGCAGGGAAAAGAAACGTGCAAAAAAATTTCCTTTAAATTTTGGTTTCAAAGAAAGTTCCCAAAGAAAGTACTTATATAAGTTTATAAAGAGAACAGGCCCAAGGCAGACCTGACCGCGCCTGCTGTCCCCGAAGTCAAACAGGCAACTGAGGGACTGCACACAGGAAATAATTCTGATATATCCAGGGCTGTATGCCCCGATGCGTGTCAGAGGAATAGCTATTAATATACGTTTTAGTATGCTGCGCACAAGTGTTGGGATATAGAGGCCTAAAGAAGAAAAAAAAGTATGCAGAGGTCTGTAATACCGTTTGCAAGTTTTTCCTAATTGTGAAACACTAAGTAAATATTGTTATTTTTATGGGCAAATGCTACAGAATACAGCACTGAAAACAGGGTTTGTCTGCAAAAATCTCATGGGATCAGAGCACAGAAGTTGCGTGGAGTGTGTAAATGGCCGTGTACATGCATGCAGACTGTAGGCTCCTGCAATGCTACATTGGAGAGAGAATTAAATTCTACGTGGCTCAAAAAAAAACCATACAGGAAGATTTTAATTTTCCATTTGCTTTTATAGACCTCAGCCACGAGAATAGTGTTGCCACTTGGCCTTTTTCCTTATTCGAGGTCAGTATCACTGACTTTACAAGAGAAAAGTAAAAACATCCCTACACAAATCCAAAAAATTATGAGTACTCTCAAACTAAGTCTAATCTCGTAACTTAAAATATAACGTATCATAAGGCAGAAGGGCACAGAAGTTATAAATATGATGCTGTATAAGCAAACAGTAGTATACACGCAGAGTTGTATATATACCGTGCCCAAAGAAGGAGCACAAACCAGCGTCTCCAGAAGCGCAGCGTGCCGAATCGAAATCAAAGACATTTTAAAAAAAAAAAAAAAAAAAAAAGGCACTTAGGTGAATAAGAAGAGGATTACCGGGAGCCAGGCCACTTGGTATGTATGTGACTAGATTTATTTAAAAAAAAAAAAAAAAAAAGGGAGGGGGGGAATAAGAAAGAAACCAGCTGTGTTTTCTGAAAGTGAAAGCGGCGGGGAGGATGCACATGGCCCTGCGGAGGCGAACGCGGGCGCGCTCCCTGCGGCGGCTGGGCCCGGGCACGGCGTCCCGCGGCCGGGCACGTCGGGGGAGCCGCGGGGGCCGCCAGCCCGCCCGGCCGCGCGTCTCGGGCCCTTCCAGGGGCGGAGGAAAACAAAACGCACTTACGGTTCGCGGAGAACCGGCCCCGTCCTCTCCCTACGGCCCGCCCGCGCCGAGCCGCCGGCCCCGGCGTGCGAGCGGCGATCCCGGCCCCGCGGCACGGCCCCGCCGGCACGGCCGCCCCTGCGACACCCGCCGGTGCCGGGCCGGGCCCCCGCGTCCCGGCCGGGGCGGCCCCGGGCAGCGGCCCCGCCGCGCTCCGTCTTCGCCCGCTGCGAGCCCGGCTGGTCCTGGGAGCCGAGAACTGGGACTTTGTAGGCCAGTTGAAGCCACGAACCTCTCATCTCGCCCGCAAAGACCCAGCCCTCAGCTCGCCCGTCAGGCGCAGGCTGCGATCTCTTACTGCTATTTTTTTTTTTTTTTTTTTTTTAAATTGAACTCCTCGCCCCGGCCGGTGCCCACCGTCAGCGCAGAGCCCCCGGCCCCCGCCCCGGGGACCCCGCCGGAGCGGGGCCACCCCCTCGGCAGCAGCCGCCGCCCCCGGCCGGGGCAGGCAGCGACCCGCGCCGCCCCCTCCCCGAACTTGCGAGCCGGGCCGGCCCGCGGCGAGGGGAGGCGGCCGACCCCGGGTCCCGGAGCCGCGGACGCCCCGGAGCCAGCGCCGCACCTCGGGCCGGGCCCGCAGCCCCCGGGCCCGCAGCCCCCGGGCCGGGCCCCGCAGCGCACCGTGACTCGGCACCGCCGAGCCCGCTCCTGCGGGAACTTCGTACACGGGGAGGGGACAAGCGAGAACAGCCCGTAGGGTCCAAACGGCCAAAAAAAAAAAAAACCCAAAAAAAAAAGCCCGAGCCCCTCCGTTACCTGCTCCGAGCGAGGAGGGAGCACGGGCAGGGGCTCCGGGGGGGCCCTGCGGCCGCCTCCCCTCCCCGCAGGTCCCCGGGATCACGCACAGGAAGGGCTCGGGCTGAGCTACAGCCGCGGGGCGAGCGGCCGCGGGCGACCGCCGTCCCCTCGCCTGCCGCCCGCAGCCCAGCCGCTCGCAGCCGGCATTTAAGCTGGTATTGATCACGCTGGGATTTTTTCCCACCCTTCCTCTTTGCCCTTGCAAAAGGCAAAATTTAAAAAAAAAAAAAAAAAAAAAAAAAAAATCGTTGCCACAAGGGACGTTGCAACATTTCTCTCGGCTTTTCAAACGCTGCGTTTGCTCCAGCGAGCTTAAAAAGTCCCGACCCAACAAGCAGCAGAGGAGAAGTAGGGGAAAGAGAGGAGAGGAGAAAAACAAACACGAAACACCCAAAAGCAGCAATTAAAAAAACAAAAGCAAACCAAACCCACCACCCCCAAACCATCAAACCAGAGAGAGGCGAGCTGCTCCGTGCAAGGTTAAGGCGCAATCCCGGTGCGGCGGAGCGTCCCTCCGGCGGCAGGCACACATCCCTCGAAAGTTTGCTCCACGTGTTGCGGCCGCGTCCCGGGAGGGTCGGCGCGGCCCGGCCCGGCGCACCGGGGCGGTGCGGGCCCGCTCCCGCCGCTCCCGCGCCGTTTAAGGAAGCGGCCAGTCCCCACCCCTGCGCCGGGCAGCTCCCGCCGCACGCCCGGCTCGGCGGACTCGGAGGCTCCCCCGGGCCGCCCTCCCCACCGCCTGCCCTCCCCGGGGCTCCGCTGGCCCACCCGGCCCCGCACCGGGCAGGAAGCGGGCGCCGCGGCCGCTCCCGCTGCCCGGCTCTGCCCGGTGCCCGCCGCCGCCCGCCGCCGCCGGTCGCCTCCCGCCCCTCCCCGCCCCTCCCGCCGCCGCCCCCGCCGGGGCAGCCCCGCCGCGCGCCCCGCGGCCCACCGAGGGCGGAGGGCGCCCCCTGGCGGCCGCTCCCCGCCGGCTGCTCCCCGCCGGCTGCCGCGGGGCGGGGACCGCGGCGGGACCGGAGCGGGGCCGGGGGATGCGCGGGGGAGCGGGGCCGGGGGATGCGCGGGGGAGCGGGGCCGGGGATGCGCGGGGCAGCGGGGCCGGGGATGCGCGGGGCAGCGGGCCTGGGGGATGCGCGGGGGAGCGGGGCCGGGGGATGCGCGGGGGAGCGGGGCCGGGGGATGCGCGGGGGAGCGGGGCCGGGGACGCGCGGGGGAGCGGGGCCGGGGGATGCGCGGGGGAGCGGGGCCGGGGATGCGCGGGGCAGCGGGGCCGGGGGATGCGCGGGGGAGCGGGGCCGGGGATGCGCGGGGGAGCGGGGCCGGGGATGCGCGGGGGAGCGGGGGCCGGCGCGGGGGATGCGCGGCCGCGGAGCTGCCGGGCTGCGCTGCGGGGCTGCCGGCGCCTCCCTCCCCCTGCGCCCGGCGGGCGCGCTGCGAGCCCTGGGCACGGCCCCGGAGATCGCTGCCCCGAGGGGGTTGCCGCCGGCGGCGCCCCCTCCGCACGCCCCCCGTACCGGATCGGTTCACGGCCAGCATCTCCCCGGGCCTTCACGGACCCGAACGCCCGGCCTGCTCCCACGCCCCTCGAAGTAGCCCTGTGGGTGCCTGGCCTCCGCCGCAGGGTGTCGGGGGACACACCCTGGGGCCTCCGCCGCAGGGGTGCTGGGGACACACCCTGGGAACGTCCCGCGTCTTTTCGTTTGCATGTCCAGTAAGGCTGGGTGAACAGATCTGTATGACTGGGAAGACCCGTGCGCAGAGTACGGCCACACAATGTATGCAATCTGTAAAGGTTTTGTAAAGACCCACTCATTCGCAGCCACGCTCGGTTAAAAAAGTGGTGTAAGAACATACCACAAGGCCCTCTGTAACGTGATGTCAAGTCAGAAGGGACAGCTGAAATGCTATCAAAAAGAAAATGTACTTTCTTCCTGCTTTGCGCTCTTACATCGTTCCTCTGCGCATCCTCACCTGCCTCATGTTTTTGAGCTTTCTGGACTTTTTGGAATTATACTTTTACATACTTTGGACACCAGCCTAGCATGTGCAGGCCCTGCCCACAGGTTATCGGGCGTTGGGCAGCTACTGCACCTTCCTTTAGTCTTTGGTACAGATCCTCTGAACACCAAACTGTGGAAAAGGGGACAAAACACACGCATACCACAGAGAGCTTCAGTTCTTTGCATGACCGTGCCCCTGGGCAGCTTACTCCAGCACAACAGCAAAGTGGTGACCAGCCCAGCAGCGTGCTGGTGAAGGGCATGGATGCTGTAGAAATCACTTGGCTTGAATGAGAAAAGGCCTCAACAGCTTTTAGATATTAAGAGACTGTTACTCTTACAGAGATTGTGAGTTACATCTGCCAACCTCTTATTCTCATTCTTTGGTTTTTTTTTTTTTAAGATACTGTTCTTGCTCTTCGGCTGTATCAAAGAGCTGCTCATACCAACACAGACCAATGTTGAGCACAACAAATTCATAGCAAATAATGTACCTGCGTGTATGGAAGGAAGAGTGCCAGCCAGGGAATGGAGAAGTTTCTTCCTAATTAAGCTGATGGCATACTGCTTAGCTGATGTCCTGACCAACTGTTTAATTTGCTATTTTCAGCAGCCTCATACATGTTGTCTCCTGTCTTCATCTTGCCCCCACTGGTACTGATGTGAAGCACCTCTTAATTCCCATGAGAGCAGCGCAAGACGTTCACACAACATTTTGCCCAGCGGGAGCTCTTACGCAGGGAGCCCGATCCCACGAGATGTGCTCAGCTGCTGGCAGCCCGCTCCCACTTCCACTGGCAGCACTGACAGTCCTTTGGTGGTAACTGGATAAGGCACATTTCAGGCAAGTCCTCCCTTGGCAGGAGGTACTTCCGTACCTGAGAAGGTCAGGTCTTTGGACTTCATCTCCTGTCACAAATACCTGCTGGCTGCTCTCCGCGGTGTGCAGAACCCGTGTGCTGGGAATGCATGACTACAGCCCCTGTCTGGATGGGAGCTGGGAGGAGGATTAGCTCTGCATTCAGTTCAGATGGAATCACAAGCATATCAAGTTGTAAAGCATCACAACTTTCACAATTCTAAAAATAAACATAAGCAGTTTCGAGCCATTTGGCAGCCAAAGGGCTAATATATTAATAACATTAGACCAACAATAGCCCAGAACAATAACTACGGAACAAGAGATTCTATCACTTCTGAAAATAGCCCTGTTTGGAAAAAAGACAACATTTTTACAAGAGCCACGAACCAGATGTAGTAGCTTCTTCATAGGTCTCCACAAAGGTTTCACGAAGCGGAAGATCGGTGCCATACCTCCAAAGTCAGGAGGGAGCTTCTGTGCGTGGAAGGCTGGACTGCGTGTTGCTGACTGGGACACACTTAGGCCCTGTGGATGCAGTTTGCTCTAGCTGAATGCATGCATTATTCTGAGTTTTTCTTTCTTGATCCTGCCTATGCTTATGCAATACCCTTCTCTGCAAGTAGATCCATTGATTTGTTAACTTCCCAGCGTGTGGTACTAAGCAGCATGTAAGCAAGCGTGGCTTGTAGCCAACAGCTTGGTATTTCAGCATCAGACCTTGTTGACAAAGATACTGGACTGTCAAAGACCCTAAACTTGAAGACAATGTAGTGAGAGGAATAATTGAGACTCCACTGCTGGCACAGGATGAAATTCACTGGTCTTCATCTGAAAATATGAATCCATGCTGGACACCCAGAGTCAGATCTTTTTTTTTTTTTCTTTTCATCAGAACAATAGGAATAGCAAGTCTATGATTAAAAGTTTTGAAATGTGCAAATACGATGTACTTCAAGGAGCTGGCCTGACCCCATGTACCTCTGCAGGAACACCGAGCAGCCAAGTCTGTTACGGATTTATAGAAACTGCAGTCCTTCTGAGATCTTTACTGGGACCTGGTTTTTCAACTCTGAGCACCCCTGTAATGCCAGGGAGCTCCAGCCTCCGGTCACCGCTCAGACATGGTCTGGTTCTCCGCTCGCTGGCCAAGGCTCTGCCCGTCCAAAGAACGTCTGGCAAATTGTCAATACAAGATGAATGCCCCACCATAAATGGGGCCTTCATATTTAAAGCACGTGTGCTTGTGTGTATATGGGGGAGAGGAGAAAATCACAGGACTAACGAGCCATGATTAAGCTCAGAAATAATGGTTTCCTGTTCAAACACAGAGCTATGTCTCTTCTTAGTACAACTACCTCATCCCCAATTGTATCTATTAAAGACAATTACTGGGGGAGACAGATATGTGTAACCAGATGTGGAAACAACAGTCATGTTATGCACAGTGCCATATGCAGTTTAAATTCTTTGGGGCTGAACAAGTTACATATAAAAAAATTGTGTGTGTGTTTGTGCACAGAGGAGCAGCTGTCAATGGGGAAATCCCTTTAGCCCACTTTAATCCTACATTCCACAATCCCCAGGGATTAAACAAATGCACTAACATTATTTACTGTAATGCTCCCTCCCTGGGGGGCTTCAGTCCATGAAATCCACTCCAGCATTTGCAAGTTCCAGTTGTGAAATAGGCTGTGTGCATTCTATATTTGGTAGCTCGCAAGTACTCTTTCAGTTGGGCCCGGAGTGATGAAAGGACAGGAGTCAGGAATTCGGCTCAAGCAGAGGCTAACGGGCAGCGGGCTCGGGCTCAGAGTGGGAGCTCATTTCGCACAGGTCTTACGCGGGCACCAAGGCATCGCAGTGACTGCTGAGAGGGGACGGTGTTCGCAGGACTATACAAGACGCTTGCTTAAAATTAAAGACACTGCCACAGCACTATTCTTCCCATTTACACACCGGGAGTATGAAATAAGGCTTTAAATCCAGCTACACCAGTAAAGCCTCACGTGCCTTCTGCTCTCCTTTTCCTATAACGAAGTGTTTGAACTTGGGTACAATCCCTGTGAAATCAGTGACAAGGATTCCATCGATTCAGATGCACAATCCTCACAGTCCCAACAAGGCTGCGACAGGGCAAACTGCACGCTGCCATCAAACTCCTGTGACCATTTGGGTTCAACTGATGGCCACAGTGCCCAGCAGTAACATACAAAAGTTTCAGGCTGGGGCTCCCAAGAACCCTCTAACATACTTGCAATGCTAGCCGATCGCTCCATCTCTTTCTTGAGCTTCCCATCTAAGTTTATTATAGCTTCTTCAAAGACAGTAAACATTAAATTCTATATTAGGCTGTCCTTGCTTTGAATTCATATACAGTTTAAATTCTTTAACTTAGATGATTGTATCAACTCAGCACTACAGTCTGAATTACTGCTGCCACAAATGAGATGGCAGGTCACAGTCACGGCGAGCACCACGCTGAAGAAGCCGCTGCGGTTAGTACAGGGGCAGGTTTGGCCCCGTGTCTTTCAGGCAGCAGCAAACAGTACAGACTTCAAGGGCCAAGCTGTTTCACAGAATCACGGAATGGCTGAGGTCGGAAGGGCCCTCTGGAAGTCATCTGGTCCAGCCCCTGCTCAAGCAGTCACCTACAGAAGGCTGCCCAGGACTGTGACCAGACGGCTTTTGAGCATCTCCAAGGATGGAGACTCCACAGCCTCCGTGGGCAACCTGTTCCAGCACTCAGTCACCCTCACTTGAAAAAAGCCTTTCCTGATGTTCAGACAGAACCTCCCGTGTTTCAGTTTGTACCCACTGCCTCTTGTCCTGTCTTGTTGATGCCTTTTGCCTTGCTGACAAGATGTCTCAGGCTGGACTCTAGAGCCTGGCTTTGTTACCATAATCACCAGCTCAGTGGAGCTGTATTGTGCTGAAAGCAAAGGAAATTATTCTCCATAATATGAGATTCATATGAGGACTAATAGTTCAGAAGCTGTATTAATCCAACCTCTGACTCTGCTCCCACGGCACTGCACTTAAAAACATGTAATTTCATCAGCTCCAATGTAATTTTTTTCCCAATTTACACCAAGATCATCATAAAAGCTATACTCATGTTACTGCCCTTCATCCTGCAACAGCTTGCTTACCGCAGTAAACGTCACTCGGTGGTAAATGCGAGAGGGTACTCACATGGATAAGGAGAACCCCTGCGCACAAACCTTCCAGGCCTGGGCTCTGAGCCTCTGTTTCTTTCACGCAGTTTACAGCCAGAAACATGAATAAGCACCTGAGAAAGGGGGAGAGGAGCAGGGCTTCTGTGACCAGCAGGCCCTGTGCTGCTGAGGTTAAACAGACCGTGGAGGAGATGAGATTAGAAATCTCCCATCCATCCCCCTTGCTCCTCCTTCCCTGCATAACTGAAGTTCATTTCAGACACTGCCTGGAGCATCAGCTGGCATCTTCTGGGCTTCACAGGAGCGGTTGCTGCCATTCAGCACCACTTTTTCCATTTAAATTCTGTTTTCACAGCTTCCCTTGGAAAGCAAGGCACCGGAGCACTGCTTCTGCGCTGTGGCAGCGTGGCAGTAAGGGCTCCCACTCCCTCTCCCGGGTTCCCACAGAGCTCATTCACACAATCCCGCTGCCACCACTCATGACATTACACCTTGCTCTCAGGGGAGCGGCAGCAGCCTGACCCCTCCATCCACCCTGGTCAGGTCAGGTCAGGGAGGCACACCTGAACCTTTTCATTAGTATCTAATTATAGATGACAGTAGCACCCTCGGGACTGGGCCTCTGTAGGAGTTGCTATTCCTGTACCAAAGGAAGACTACAAGTGGGATCCTCACGGATGAACTTCACAACTGCTCCCCGCCTCATGTTTCTAGGGAAGGGGACACCAGCAACGCTGCCCCTTGAACACAGAATGAGGAGACTCACTTTGCCTTTCCTACAGTTGCCATAAATGGAGTTCTCATGTGAAAAAAAAATTCTTATTTCCTATCTCGCTGTCATTTTTTAAATTATTGACTACTGCAGCATTCAATGGATTACTATTCACAAACACGTACCTGCTCCTCCGGCAGAACAAATCGAGTAATTTCTGTTTCTGCTTGAGCCTTCGGCATGCAGACAAAAACATTTTTTATTCATCAGTGGTAAAAGGCTACAGCCATTTGACTTTAAACACAGACATGCTTCTGGGCTCTCTTCCAGGAAGTCTGTGTCACCCAGGCTTTAGATCGATATGTTTGTCTGCAAAGTCACCCTTTTGATCTGTAATTTTTCATTTTGACACAAGAAATGCCTTTTGGTCAAACTTCAGCAGTCCATTAAATTCCAGGCATAATGGAAATGGGAATCACATTGCAGTAGCCATGTGAAGATTTCCACAGTTTGGGGTTTATTTACTCATGGGTTAATTTACTCAGGCATATATTTGAGATTCAGACAAGACTGCAAAGCAAATACTGTTCTCCTGCCTCATCTAGGATCACTGCCCTCCCCCCCAATTGTTTGCTGGTGGTCTCGCCGGCGGTCACAGCTTTATAAAATACTGTGTACATTTAGCTGGCTGATCTGCAGGGAACGTTATTGCAGTTTCGTACTGCAGACGCTGCTCATCCTCCCAGCTCGGCCCCGTCGTTTGCCACGTGCAGAGCAGAGCTCGGCCGCCGGCCCCCAGCCCCGCTGCTGAGCGCGAGGGCTCTCGCCAGCACGCGGCCCGGCTGGCTCACGCAGCCCGCTCGCCCCTGGCACGCCACGCTCTGTTTGCACAACTCGGCACACGTACTTTCTTTCGAAGTTCAAGGTTTCAGGGCTTGCGTTTGGTTTTTTTTTCCTCCTTTAAAAAAAAAAAAAGAAAGAAAAAAAAAAAAGGTGTCAGCCCATGGAGGGACACCCAAAAAGCAAGAGAGCTAGGAAGACAATCCAACACTTTATTAATGGGCCAAGGGGGTCTGAGCAGCCTTTGGGACAATCCCCCTGCCCGGCTCCACACAGCAAGATCTGAGCAAGGCTTTGGAATGATCTCACCACTATTTCTGAACCAGACACACAGCTCCTCCCATGTTGCTAACACACTGGTTTTCAGTTGCTGAAGTTTGACCCTAGGGAGGACGCGACAGACACTCAGGAGAGTTGCAAAGCACTGAAAATGTTATTATAATCTGAACAAAGAACATTGTGCTTTTAGTCCCCATTCACATCTTACCTTTCAAAAGCAAGCATTTTCTGTCAGCCTCTCAAAAATACATATAATACACAATTCAGAAATACCGCTGTTATAATTGATTCATTTTTACACTTATTTTAAAAGGGTCACGAAGATGTCTGGATTCTGAATAACTGGGTTGTCAAACCAGAAAGGTCAGGAAATTCTGTATCTAAATATGGCCAAGATTTTCAGCAGTAACACATCTTTTAAGTACATTAATTGTAACGTGTTTTTATTAGGTAATTAAGAGGGGCCTCATTTTAATCCTCATTTAATAACTCCTCATTTAATAGAGGCGTTATATTCAGAGGGAGGCTGCTCAGTATTTCCTGGAATAAAATCAAAGATCTTAAAGCAAGTCAAATGGGGCACCTAAACATTTTTATGCTTTTGGTCAGGACTTGTGTCCAAAATAAACAATTCTCCCTCATCCACCAAAAAAAAAAAAAAAAAAACCAAACCAAAACCATCTCCAGCACAGCTATGATCAGATCATAACCATCTTGATTAAAGGTCATTGGCACTTCAGGACTTTAGCTATTAAATTAAAGCCAAAATCAAATTTATTGCCAGAGTGAGTAAGAAGAGGGGGCCAGGAATTTGGGAGCCAAGACAACACATGATCTGCCTCAACACAACCCCGCCGTGCCGGGAGCTCCTACAAAAAGCAAAGGCGCAGAGACGCCGAAGAGAGGGGAGTGAGGAGAACCAAAAGCCCCAGCGGTGCCTGCACCAGCGAGTCAGGAGGGGAGGGAGCAGCAGGATCAGCTCTGCCTAGATGTGGTGAGCGGGACATTTTATATGGATTTTATTTTTAGGCTGGACTTTGCTCACACACAGGGTCAGCTGACACAGTCTTGTTAGCTTGAGCGGCTCTCTGCTAATTTACACCAGTGGGGGTCTAGCTGTTGATTTCCAGCTTTGGTAACAAACCGTGCACGCTCCTGCCCCAGGTAAGGCAGGCTGAGCACAGCGCACGTGCCGGGTGACAGAGACACGCGTGGGGACGGACGTCCACATCCTGAGCTCCTGCTGCAAGAATTCTCTGTTATCCTAAGTAACCCGCAGCCTCCACTCTTGCCCGAGCCAGGGCTGTCAGTAGTTTTGTCTCCAGGAGGCTCAGCACAGCATCTTGCCCTGGTGTAAACTTTACACATGAGCCCGGCGGCACAGCTCCGTTCCTTCCAATGAGCCACCCGGAATTTTCAGAGGTGACAGACTGCCCTGAAAGCTTCACCTGTTCGAACATGGTATTTATAGCAAGGCCTCCACCCATTCTTTTCTGTACAGGAACACTTCCTTGTCTTCCTCTGGACTTTCTTGACTACTACAACCAATGCATTATTTTTCAGTCATACTTTTGAGGGTGAGCAAGGGCCTGTATCGTATACCAGGACTCTGCTGTGCTGAGCAAAACCAACAGCCCTAAAAAGATGGTCCTAAAGACTGGGGAAAAATACCTGTACCCTGGGATCAGTGTGTCTGTGAAGAGCTGGGGGCCCTTGAAGACCACAACGTGAGCAGGATGGCACACAGAGAACCACACGTTGCTGAACAAAAGGATCGGGGCAGGTGAGCCTGTTCCAGGAGTGAAGATGCACGACAGTAGTTCCGGCACAGAGCTTTCCTGTGGGCCCCTCCATGGGGAGCTGGGCAAAAAGTCTGCGAAGGACCTTCCTCACAAGGCACCTGGGAGTCAGAAGCGAATATTCCAGTTCTGCAGAGACTGAAGTTAAGCAACTGGTAAGCTGCCTGGATGCGTTATGGCCACAGAGAACAGCAGTGCCAGAGCTTTATTGAAATACCTGGCTCTTAGTCCTGGGTTCGTGGCACACGTTTGGGCAAGACTCAACTGCTCGAGTTTACGGGATGGCAAGCCTGTTTCAGGGAGGACCTTGGTTTCACAATTGGTTTCAACCAGAAACAAACCCACAGAATTCTGAAATTCTCTGCAAAAGGTGCAAGATGGCTTTTGAATCATTAGAAACATTTTGGTTTGACATTCTGATGTCAGACGCTGTAGAATTTAAAAAAAAAAAAAAAAGGTCAAAATAGGGTGTTTCAAAGCTGGAACTTTCATCCTCAAAAGTCTCCAACAAAGCTGACAGGATTCTGACAGCACTGCATTTTCCAGGTAAAATGGTGTCTACATTCTTCTAAACAAGTTCTAAACTGCATTTCCTGCTTTTACATCAAAATGTACTACGGCTTTTTTTGTGGCTTGTTAATAACACACTGCACAGCTGTTTTGTACAAACCTCCCCAAACACCTCACGCACAGCCACCTCCAGTACCTACTGAGAAAGGCAAGCCGCCTCCTACCCAGCTAGTCCCAGGCTAAGCGTGGCACATAACAGCAAAACCCAGCTTCTTCTAAGCACCAAAGGAAGCAGCTAGTTTTTTGGAAAAGGCTCCTCGGCTCTTCCCAGATACGTGGCTATTGTGGTTTTGCAGTGAAATTACTCTATTCTTTACATATTTTAAGCTGTCTGAAAGCAGCAATACCCAAAGCGATGTTACACGGAGCCAGCAGAAACGCCCTCACACGCGTGTGAAGCTTCGCGCAGCTTTACGTATTAAGAACCACGCGATGAAGGTCAGTCCTGGTGTAAGCGGTACGGCTGCAGCAAGCTTTTCACAGCTCTGTTTGTATTCCAGGACTCGGCCTCTCCACCACTCCACGTACGCGGGAATTCCATCGGCGCCAGCACCCACGGGGCAGCAGCAGCAAGAGGGATTCATCGCTCGACGCTCACCACAGGCTTCCCCCAGCAGCGCAGCGCAAGCATCGCTCTTGTTTTAACCGCGGTTCCTCGCACTCCAGACAGCTGGCCCGAAGCACCGGCCCCGGGCCCGGGCCGCCCCTCCTGCAGCAGCGGCTCCTCCGCTGCCCCCGCCGCGCACCGAGGCCACCGTGGGCTCGGCCCCCGCTCGCCGGAAACCCGCGGGACCGCGGCCCCGCCACCGCGCCGGGCTCCGCGGCAGCACAGCGAGGAGCCGGAGCGGGTCTCGGCGGCCCAAAGCAAAAAGGAGCCGCAAACGAGGCGGCGTCCGCGGCCTCCCCGCAGCGGGGCTGCCAGCGCACCGCGCTGCCTCGGCAGGCACGGACGGGGTTCGAACCCGCGATCTTCGGTTTACGAGACCGACGCCTTACCACTTGGCCACCGCGCCTGACGGGCTAGCAGCACGCGCGCGCCGCCAGTGGAAGCCAGCGCGCCGCCGCCGGGTCCGGCCGCGCGCCCCGGGGAGCTGCCGGCGGCGGGACGGGACGGGACGGGGCGGGCCCCGCCGAGACCGCCCGAACCCCGCCGAACCCGCCCGAACCCCGCCGAGACCGCCCGAACCCCGCCGAGACCGCCCGAACCCCGCCCGAGCCCAGCCGAACCCCGCCCGAACCCCGCCCGAGCCCAGCCGAACCCCGCCCGAGCCCAGCCGAACCCCGCCGAGCCCCCCCCGAGCCCAGCCGAACTCGGCCGAGCCCCGCCGAGCCCCGGCCGAGCGGGGCCGAGGCCGCAGCACCCCGGGACGGCGCGGGCGGTGGCAGCGCTGGGCGGCTCCGGGGCGGGGCACGGCGCCGGGAACGGCCCTGCGGAACCGCCCGGGACGGCGGGACGGGAGCGCGGGCGGGTCGTGCCCCCGGCGGCGGCCGGGGATGGGCGGCCGCGCCCTGCCCCGCCTGCGTTGCCGGGCTCCCCCCGCCCGCCTCTGCCCGCGGCCGGGCGCCTCGGCAGCGCCTTCCCGCGCAGCGCTGCCCGCCGCCGGCCCTCCCCGCCGCGCCTCTTCAGCACCGCCGGCGGGGGCAGCCCCGCCGCGCAGGGAAAGGACCGCGAAAGCACCGGCGGGCATCGGTTTGTCTTTCTCCCGGCGAACGGCTGCCGCTGTTCCTCCCGACAGAGCGGAGCTGCGCATCGCTACCGACGCGCCGAGCGCTGCCCGCGAACGGGCGGCAGCTGCTGTGCGCGCAGCCAGCCGGCTGCTGGGCTCACGCCTTCGGCCCCGCCGCTGCCCCGCGCCCGGCTCCTGCGGGGAGCCAGCGTGCGGGGGGGGCGGGGCGGCGGGAGCCTCCCCGCTCGCAGCGCGCCCCGCGGCACCGTGCTGCGTGGGGCACGGCCCCCCCGCACGGCCCGGGGCCCCGGCCGGGGCCCGCCGCTCTCCGCGCCCAGCGAGAGCCTCCCCAGCCCTTCCCGCGGGACGGCGGCAGGCAGCTACGTGGGCTCGCGTCGGGAAGCGTTTCCTGATACTCAAACGGGATTTTCACGTTTTACTTCAGTGCCATTACCTTCTGTTTGCACAGTAAGATCATAACAGCATAAATCATAAATACAATACTACATTATTAATATTTCCTCCTTTGGGTTTCCAGCTACCAAATATTTGGTCTTATGGCTAATGCTTGGTTAGAACCCAAGAAATGAATCAGCTCTCATTTTTATCACCACTAGCTGTAGGGCAGGAGGGAAGAATTTGAAGGATGTGGTTTTGAACCATTATTTAGCTTTGCATTGAAATTTCTCATTCTGGTTTCTAGTTTTCAACCATTGCTGGGCAGCAGAAAGTGATCTGGTGTTTTTTGGCTTATATGCTCCTCCGGAAAAGCACAAACCAAACCAACCAAAAATAAAACAATAATAAAAAAAAATCTAAGCATCGTTAGAGCCTACTACCTATCTGACATAACATAATCCCTCTTTTTACTTTATACCTATGAATTTGTAACGGGGCACCACTGCCTGTTTAATCAGATCCAAGTGACACAACATTTACTACAAGACTGCATGGTTCATTTGCAATGTGCTCCTTGCACAAATAAATTAAAGAGGTGAGGTCTGAGCAGCTCATTCCAGCGAGGAACAGTTGCTTTCCTAGGGGTAAGTCCCATTCTTAGGTGTTAACACAAGTATTGTGCCAAATATTTCCAAGCAGGTCTCTGATGCTAAGGCTTACTTTTTTTGACGCTAGGACCGCTTGGGAAGCCAGCGCCCCAGCGACACCAAGAGTAACTTTGCTGAAAAGAATCGTAGAATGCTTTGGGTTGGAAGGGAGCTTTAGAGGCCACCTAGCTGAACCCCCTGCAGTGCCAGGGACAGCTTTAACCAGACCAGGGTGCTCAGAGCCCCGTCCAACCTGGCCTGGAATGTTTCCAGGGATGGGGCCTCCACTGCCTCCCTGGGCAACCTGTGCCAGTGCTTGACCACCCTCATTGTAAAAAATTTCTTCCTTATGTCTAGTCTAAATCTATTCTTCTTTAGTTTAAATCCATTATTCCTTGTCCTGTCACAACAGGCCTTGCTAAAAAGGTTGTCCCCATCTCTCCTATAGGCCCCCTTTAAGTCCCCTCTTTCCTATAAGCCCCCCCCCAAAAGAGCGGGCTGGCAGCAGCGCCTGGGGTTGCAGCACTCACGGCTGGCTTTCAGCCACGTCCTGCACCCTCCGCGGCCCTGGACTTTGCATGTCAGGTGGCCGTGTTCAACCACATCCCTCCGCACGTGGCAGCCCTGGCAGCGCTCCCCTTCCCTCCCTGCCTGCCTCCGGCTGCGGCAAGGCAGAGAGCCCGGCACCCACCGCCTGCCCCGGGGCCCCAGGGCTGCACCTTTAACCCACACTTACGCAGTATTTCCACGAATGAAAGCAAACTCCTCTGCTGCTTTTTTTTTTTCTTTCCCCCCCAGGGCAGCCCCTCCAAATCCTGGCTGTGCACAGCCAGAGCTCAGCTGCTTAGTCCACGCTTTGACCGAAGAGGCCAAAGGACTGGCTTGGCCGCGGGTTATTTCTCTGCCACTTGGGACAAGCGCTCAGGCAGACCAGAGGATCACTAAAGGGCTGAGAGCAACCCTGCCCGGTGACTGCTCAGGTCTTAAATAAAAGCCTGAGCACGTTAAGAAAAGCCACACAGCAGCCAAGGGAGACAGTGTTCTATAAAACACAACCTGCAATTTGCTTGCGTCACAGTACAACAGGGACTGCGAGTGCAGCCTTTCAGCAGCTAAGTTCCATCTACAGCCCAGGTCTTTTTTGTCAGAAATGGTCTGTACTGTGAGTTGTAAGCCTTATGTTACACGCTATTGCATCAAAATATTAACTACCTTGTCTGTTAGCAAGCTAAGGCACAAAGATCTCCGTGTGAGGAAATAAGGGTTTAAGCACTATGCCACAAGACATGCTTACACATTATCACTGCAACATTGTTTTAAAATCACCATTAACCCGAACAGTTATGGTTACACATCTGTGACAATCTTCAGTTTATTAGTCATATGCTCTAACCCCTTTTTTGTGTCCAAAAGCCGCTGCCTCCAAGGACAAAATTCACCCTGAGTTATCCAAGCTAGGAGAGCCCCTGCTACCTTACGTGGGTCAAAAGACATCGAGTGGAGTGACGTGTCCCAGAGCCCTGTCTGCTGTCAGACATCTGGGAAAACGTCCTAACATGGGCCGTCAAGAACAGCAAACAGAGCAAGGGAAAGCATCAGAGTCACAGCTTTGAGACTGCTATGCTGAACAAAATGTGTCTGCCAAGACAACGTGAGGAGATCAGAGCCTGCTGCCAGACTACAGGAGTTGGCCGTGTACTCACTCGGCACTCACATGAGATGCATTTCCTCTTTGTAACGGCGCTCCTCGCCACCGTCCAAGTTTTCAGGAGTCAGAACTCCTGCAATCTATTTCCTGCTCTGCTACTGCCCCATTTAACCTCGTCTGGCTTCAGACCCTCTTTCCCTCCTCCCTTCCCCCCCAAAAGATAAGAGCAAGATACCAATCAGCTCCCAGGGAATTCTGAGCTTTAATTCCTGGTTGCAAAATGACCCAAGGGTCTCAGCTCTCCCCAGCCCAGTAAGAACAGCATCATTTGTTAGAAACTATTACAGACCTTGGGATACATAGTGTTGATGTACTCCTATCCCCAGAGTAACAGCTGATTTACTCTCCCAGGACGTCTTTCTTGTGTACCAGTGAGTAATTCATCTAGAAGTAGGTCAGTAGTACAGCATCTTAGCCTGAGCTGCTGAGATTTGGGAACAAAACTGCCCACTGTCTCTCTGGTGAAGTGGTTTAGCGTACAGAGTGGGGAGTTTTCTTTGATCCTGCTGTTATAAATCTGAATATCCAACATCTCATTGCTGTGAGGAACGTGGGAATGGGGAAGCCTGAGAAGATAACATGCAGGTAAGTTGCTCCATGGATTATTAATACACTGTCTTTGCTCTGAGTCCCCAAATATCTGTACCCACTGGGAGAAAAGCTGCCCAGCACCACATAGATTGATACTGTAAAAGACATATACCAGGTTTAGAAACTACAGACAGCCAAATCAAAGCAGTTTGCACACTATGATCACTTCAAGATCATCAAAACGCTTTTTAAAGGAAAACATTTGCCCTGCAAGGCTTGAACAGATCAGTGAAGTCTTTTCAAAATTCCCTTTCCCCCCTCTCCCTTGCTTCAAGCCCAGCTGGAGGCAGAGAGCTTACCACATTAGACTCCACTTCAGATTTTAAATAATACACCACAGGCCTGGTTCTCTGGCTTTACACCTTCACCATCATTCACACAGGTGCAAAATGGTCACTTTTTTTTACATCAGGGGCACAAGCAACACCTGATGAAGAAGCAGGCTGGGGGTGGGAGCAGTAGCTTTTCAGGAGGCAAACTTTAAACCCACTAAACCTGCCTGTAGCAGCACAGCTGTGAGCCATCCGCACCCTGTGGCCACGTCAGCATGGGCTTTGCTGGCGGTTCCAGGCTCACTCTGATGGTTTCTGTCTGACGGTTTCCCTCTGACATGCTGCCAGGCAGGTAGGACGGGGCAGCGAGCTTGAGGAGATGCTTCACCCCAGCAGCCTCCCCAAAATACCACAGAAAGGCCCCACTTTTCCCAGTAAGAATCAGCCAGCACCTGTGTAGGCCGTCTGTGGCTGCCTCTCTATGAGCTGTGTTTTCCCAAACTAATGGCCCCCTCTTTTTGGTAATGGTGCCCACCGACACCAGCCCCGGGGTGACCGTGCCCATGGCACTCTCCCCTCACTCCACACAGACTCTTGCAAAAAGTAGCCTTGAGCCTAAGCAGCTAGTCACTTACTAGGTTAGTTTTTTACTCTAGCAGTTAAAATAAAGGCCAGGGAAGAGGCCAGTGGGTCTGGCAGCTCGGACAGGAGAAGATAAAAAGAATTACCTCAGAGCGCTGGTCGAGGGGGCCCCGCAGGCACCGGCGCATCCTCTGCCTCCCGCCTCCCGCAGAGCCTGCTGGGCTGCGGGTGGTGACTTGGGGAGTCCTGGCTCGAGCCCCCACCGGACCAAGGGTCTCCTTCTGTCCCCACTGCCTCCAGGCACTGCACCAGCCATGGGCGCCAGCTCCCGGCCTCTGCCCAAGGTTTCCCACCCGTGCCCTGGCCCCTCACGGGCAAACGTTGCTGTCCCGCTCCGAGGAGGGCTCCTCCAACGCACCTGGGAGCCGCAGCTGCTCCTGGGGGCTTCGGCAACGGGCAGGCTGCTGCCGGGCCACCCATGGCAGAGCTTGCCCGCAGGCCTCTCCCCGGCACGGGTGACCAGGGGCAAAGCTGTTGCCTTTAGTTTAACTGCACCCCTCCTCTCCCCAGCGCCCCGCGGGCAGGCCCTGGGGTGGGCAGTGCTGGCCACGCAAGGTCCGGCTGTGCACCAGCACCGGCACCAGACCCCCCGAGGACGCGGCTTCAGGCTGCGCCCTCCCCACGGCAGCTCGCTGCTCCCCAGGAAAGGAGTCAGAGCACACGCTCGTTAGCCACACGGGTCAGTAAATAATGATATTTAAGTCAGATTAAAAAGCTGGCTCCAAATCCTGCAGACAGCTCACAGCTGGAGTTCCCCTCAGTTGAGAAGGGGAGCACTGTGGGTGGGGAGATTAACAGGTTGGTCCTGTGAAGTTTCAGCATTATGCATCCCACAAAGCTCTTGGAAATGTCACATAGTTGCGGCCGTCAGGTAAGGCACGTAGTGGGACACTCATTCCCTAGTGACATCCGTGTAACTCGGCCACAGCCAGTGAGGCTGGCGTTCGGGCAGGTGAGAGCAGAACCGTGCAACCCGGCTTTGAACAAAGCACAGGAAGAGAGGTGGGCATACACGGCGTGCGCCAGGTTTCCAGGGTAAGGAGGGACATTGAATCAGTCACCCATGACAGACAACTTTTTAGTCATGCAGGGAAAGCAAATAATTTATTTACATATCTGATTGTACATTACAGCTACCTGAAAGGACCCACATTAGCAAGGACGGCTTTATTGTCCCCAGAAAGTACTTCAAGAAAATACAGAGAAAATAGTGTAATGGCACATTGCAACAGTACTGACATCACTTCATTTGGTTTGTAAATTACAGAACGAGATTAAAAATAGTCATATGCCACTTTTGCTGACTGCTTCTTTCAGGTTTTTTCAGTAACAATGCAGCAAGTGGACTTTGCTCATTTTCATACCAAGCAGCCTTTGAAGTAAAAAATAAAACCACCTCCTTGCTTCTAAGGCAGCTTTATAACCTGTCATGTGGGTGTCAAATTCAGTTAAAAAAATTCTGCTCCATGAGGATGGAACAATATTATTTTATAGATCAAAACTTTAGTTTTTGGGAGATTTAGGCGATATTGATGATTTCTTTCTCGTGACTTACCACAATTTATTATCTCAGTGTCCAAGGGCTGGTGAGTGGGGTATTGATAAAGCACAAGGTGCGAGATAGGGAACAATTCAAGCATCTCACCAGATGAGGGGGTCAACACTCAAAAAACGAAAGCACCAGCTCAAGAAGGGGAGGGGGGAAGGACACTTCCAGGACCAGGTCCCTGGTTGCCAGTCACAGATGGCCCGGTCTCCAAATGCATCTATTTAGCTTCCCCAATGCTGCAGGGGAGTGCTGTGCTACAGACCCCAAGGGAAGGAGTTTATTCCACAGTTGCCAAAGTGTGAAAAGCAAGACACCCAGTTTCTCACATCTGCAAGAGGAAGATCTCCAGTCACGCAGATCCAGGGTCTGTCCTTAGCAAAAGCTGCCACAGAAGCCAGGGAGGGAACAGAAGAATTAATCTAAAGCATTTTACCTTCTCTAAGAAGGTGAGTCTATGAATTGGTAATGTTATTTCTCTTTCCATTTCAATGGGCAAAGTAAATCACTTGCCCACTCCCACAAAAGTAATCCCAGAACTGAAGTTAACCTGAAATGGGCAATGTGTTCAAATGAGATTGTGGTCTGATGTCCATTTCAAGTATAAAAAGAAGCAAATTGGCTTTAGTGTGAATAATAAAAACTATAATTGCCAAGTCAGGACCATAACATTTAGTTAGGTGTTTTATTATTTTGAATTAACCGAAACCAACAAGTGGATAGAATTGGTCTCATAACAATACCAGAACAATAAATACGGGGAGTGCGTGTGTGACATTGCCTTAAAAAAGAGACCAGCCTTCTGACACAACATTTCTAAAAGAAGACAAACAACTGCTAATTATGTTAATTTCATTTGCTATGTAATTTAGACCATGACATAGTGCTTCTAAAAAAAACTGTACAAAAATGAGTATTTTTTACATCTCAGAGGCACATGAATACAAATCTGATCTATTTTATATATACACATGTACATTACATGAAAACCAGAGATGAAGATCAAATGAAGTGTATATAAAAAGTGCCCAAAACAGGAGACAAAATGTGAAAATAAAATGTATCCTCACAACAGAGAAGTAAAAGGCACAAGTACTAAAATGTGTAACCATGCAAAAAAATGTAAGTACAATTGCTTTGTTGCAGTCTGTGCAACAAAGCAAAACAAATGGCTCCCACAGCTGATTTTACAGTAATTCCCAAAATATCTCAGTATTGAAACACATCGTCAGTACAACATTTACTGCCCTGTAGCGTACTAAAGTGTTCACATGATATGAAATTCTTGGTTCCCCTTCTGACTTCCCTTCTCCAAAGCCAGAATAATTTAGCTACGGATAAGGTATTAAATACATTGGAGCTGATGTTGGGTAGTGTAAGATCACTGCTACAGCTGCCTGGGTGGAAGAGTAACTGCAGCCCTCCTGTACCCCTTACCATCCACGTATTGCATGTGTGTCTGCCAGAACGATCACCTCCGCACCCTTTGGCAGGGCACAAGGAGCTTTACGGGGGTTTACAGGGTGAACGTCACTCTGCTGAGAGCAGTGATGCAAAAGCTGGCAGCTCAGATGTCACAGTTGCACCACTAACAACACCTACATAAAAAAGAAATACAGATTGTAGGGGTAGGTGTCCAAACTATACCAAAGAAATCCATGTCATGTTTTCATTAGGTTTAAAGTTTAAGTAAAAAGTAATCTCTGTCTAATTATGTGTTCGAATAGGTACTACTCCCACAGCTGAACAAAACTTTGAGACTTAGGCCAGTAAGCTAAAAACCCCACAGGTTTAAGGAACACAATGTAGCAGTGTCACCCGGCTCCACACTGTGAAAAACTGCAGTACATGACCCTAGTTGCAGATGTTTCTATCTCAACGGGCTGCTGTCATTATCTACACGGTATGCTTGCTAGGCTAAGCCAGTAGAGCCGTGCCTTGCAAAGAGCGTGTAAGTACAGCATGCAATTGGATAGCTATACAGAACCAAGGCAAAACTTACGGGGACGTCCCAATGATGCCTTACCTGGATGGACTTCAGGCTTATTCACCCTATGTGCTTGCACATCATGAGAATCAGCTACAACATTTTGTCATGTCAATAAGACATAACTTGTCTTCAGGACCACACAAAAGGAATGGACAGGACTGGCCTGGTATAAAGCAAGGGCTAAAATTCCTCGTCTCAGTAGCTAAAGCCATACTGAAGCCAAGAATATTGTGTTTGTCCCACCCATCCGCTTAAAGTGGCTGCCCCAAGGCACACGGACACTCTGACAGCAGGCACAGTGGCTGGGGACAAGACCAAGAGTGTAAATGTCAACACAAAACATATTGGGGAAGAATCCCACAAAGAAACGACTCTCTTGCACATCAGAGCAACTTCCAATGCATTATGTAGGATTACAGGATTCAGACCAAACACCTACTGCCATCCTTATCAAACTCTAAAGGCACATGCAGTTTCATTAAATAAGAAACGCGCACATGCCATGTGCTTTGACAGAAAACTGCTCCTAGGATCAAGATTTTGGATTGAAAAATACTGAGGAAACAACCATGAACATGCTGCAAAGGAACAAAATGCCAGCAACTGTTGAACTATATCCCTTAAAATTAGCTGCATTACGTCACCTGTCATGCCTTCTTGACAACGTTCCTTGAGTAACAAACGACATATGAGCATTGCTACTTACACCAGAACCAGTCCAGGAACCGCTCAGTTAAAGTTTGTGTCAGTTTTCACTCAAATCTATGTAAGTCAAGCCACTGATTTGGCAAGTGTTTGATCAGCTGCTACTTCCTTCCTTGGAAAAAAACCCTCAGACCACAATGTACAGTATTTGTTTTAAGAGAAAACCACTGTATATTCACTGCCATTAAAGAAGAAAAAGTATTCATTTATTTGTAAATTCTAGTTCTTAGATTCATCACATGTCATTAGCACTATGATGCAGAGACCGCTGAACAGTGACTGATGTAGCAGGCCACAATGTATGTTTATATATCAGCTTCCAAGCCTTCAATTACTAACCAGCTTAGGGAGCCTAAATACTGTAGGCCAAGATCCTCTCTGGAGGGTAATGCAGTTCTACCAAAGTAAATGGAGCATTGCTGTATTCAGACAGCAAAATATTTGTTGATACACGTATCTTTGAGAATTAACGACGCTGTGTTCAACTCCCTACAGAGCTGGCTGAGAAACATCAGAATTCTTCCCAAGACCATAGAAAGAAAGTTGGCAGCAAAAGTGGGGTGGTTTTTTTTTTTTTTGAGACTTACTACAAATTTGCATATTAAAAACTCCTTAAAAATAGATGGGATGGTTACAGTTTGTCACTGTTGCACTTCAAAACATGACAAATTTTCGAACAGTTTGAGTCTTTAATAGAAGTTATTAAAAAAGCTGAAAAATATTCTTTTGATGTCAAGATAGTTTTGATTCAGCATCACACTCCGAAACCAGAACTAGGCAGCAGCTGAAGACTGATGTCTGGAGGGAAGCAGCCAGTATCAGAAAAATCTCGAGAGACTACATTTCAGGTACTCTTAAGTGCAAGTTTTGAAAGAGGTATTTTTTTCCACAGTAGCTTGTGTGTGGGATTAGCCTGATGAAGGACAGCTTCTAGCCAGAAGCAAGTCATTTTTTCACTGTACAAAAATACCCACAGTGGTTTGCAACTGGTTTGACCAGAATATCACTTAGCTTTTCAGAATCTACAGTAGAATGAACTAAGGGAGCAGATCAAGATACAGTACCTTGGATTGTGTTTGCATCCCCAAGGGTTAAATGAGAAGCACGGTTTTGACACAAGAATGTTTACTACATTTGAGTATTGCTAGAATGAGATGACACCACATTGCTGTGTTTGAAGTTATTTACCCAGGGAAGTGAAGCCATTGTTCCGCTAACAGTAACACTGACAGAAGCAGACTGTACTTCCCCAGCTGGCTTGTGAGCACAAAAGAAGCCCACAGTAAAGAAATAAGAAATTTATTGGAGAACAGACACTGAAACCGGTGTCTCCCTATCTCCCACATCTCCTGTCTGTTCTGCCAATGTGTCTGTCTGACACTTGATCAAAATATGTACTCTCTGCAATGTCGGTATCTGACTAGTCTTCCCCCTGCCCCAGTGGCTCATCAAGTGATCCCTTATTACCAAGTTACCTGCATGTCATAAAATGTGATGACTTCTTTTCTGGGATAGAAGAGTTCTCCAAGGCTTGGATTGCAAGACAAATTGGTCTATTATCTGTAGTTACTCAGTCTAAAAATCCAATTGCTTATTAGTATTTTTAGAGGTGGATACCTTAGAGGAAAATGTATCTGCCAGTGAAATGCCTCTCCCACCTCCAGCTCACATTATTTGTCAAACATAGCAAATGTCTGCATATGTATTTGAACAGTAACAGAAAGCAGTACCATGCCAAGGGCCCCACAGGAGCGGAAGTATAACTCCTTTATGCAATAAAACAAAGCTACAAACACCACCAACATGGTGGTAAGACAACTCTTCAAATGCAAACACTGGAGCAAGGAAGAGCTTCTAAATGCTAAAGCAGCTGGGTACAGAGCTAAACAAGAACGACCTGCAAGTCTTTAGAAAATTCACCGCTGGGCACCCCTGGTTAGAGTGCCACTTTCAGGATTTTGGCCAGATTTCGTGACTATTTGTCACTAGTAGTGACTATTTGCCTCTTACATATAGTAACCTGCACAAAAACTCAGCTACCTCTATGATCATGTCTTCTTCTGTTCACATCCACAGGCTCTGTGGTCTCAGTGAAGAAAGCCAGGCTCTCTGCTTCCCAAGTGCTCAGCATAATTTTCAGTGAAATAGTCCTCAACATTTGCTGATGTTCGACCCTAACGGGAATGGGTTTTAGGTTATTAAAATTCTGAAGCTAAGTCCAGTTTACCTCAAAATATTTAGGGAAAAACATTCAGTCACCAGTCTGACCTGCAACAGCTTCACTGTTACTGAAATCCACTGCATGAGAGCAGGACAGAAGTGTAACTTAGCAACAGCCACCTGACCATTTGAAACAGTTCTCTAGGGACTATAAAAAGAGCAAAGTCCTTGGCACAACCCACAAACAGCACCACGCAGAGGGAAATGCCATCGCTAAAGTGCAGGTGAAGAGTCCTGTAGGCAGGGAACTGTAGGTAGCACCAAGCTGGCTTAACTGTTCCTCTCCTACCTTCTGGGTGGCACATCCAGAAGCAGCAGCGGGTGGGAAAGGCGCATGTATGGGGTGTCCATGGTGTTCCACCTGCTTCTCCACAAACAGAAGCTGCCGCATTTTACCACAGAACATTTTACACCATCCCCAGGTAGCAAAGGAGTAGTCTTTAAAAATCCTCCTCCAGATTACTTTAGAGCCTCAGGAAACCAGCCCTGAGACACTGCTGTTTGAACAAGACCGTACCATTTCTCCCAGAGCACCAAAGTCCTGCAGACATCTTTGTGCACTGGGATGTTGTGTCCCATAGTTATTCCTCTGGTCTCTTTCGCTTTCCAGTTACTTTACACCTGCCTAATGCAGATACATAGAAACAAACTATTTTTATTTTCTTGCCTTCAAAAAAGCCTGATTTCAGTACTTCCCCCCCACCTTCCCACCACTCCAGTAACACACATCACTGAAGGCAAGAGCACAGAGATTGCAGAAAAATATATATATATATATTTACATCCATAACTGAATATATGTTTTGTGTATTCAAATTCAGGAAAAATGCATCACATATACACACCAAGATACATCAAGAGAATACTAGGGGCAAGACACTGCCAACAGCAAGAAATACACAGAAAAGCACAGTCATTGCTACTGTAACATTCTTCTGGGGGGTGTATTCAACAGAGGAAACCTCTCTATGCACTGGGGAAAGCCAGATACTTGGGCCTATTTTTCTGTGCCAGTTGGCGTGAATCAAAAGTGTGAAATTTTTACTTTAAAAAGAGCACATGGAATAAAATTTTTTTTAGCATTCAACTATCCAAACAATTCCATAAGCTCCTTATATAAGCTACATTATTAATTAAAAAGGTCCTGGCCCTACAGTACACAAATCCAGCTCAGCAGAACACAGGCACATGCTGAAGTCCATTCCTATTTAAGGCAGCATTTAAGCATACGCTCAACTTTAAAGCTTATGTTCCGTCCCACTAAGAGTAGTCACACTACATACACATTTGAAGTTAAGCACCTGCACAACTGCTCACCTAAATCAGGATGTGTTCCCTATTCAGAGCTTTAGATATGCATGTGTGGACTCAGTCTGGATTGGCAACTTCTGCAGGACCAAGCTCTTTTTCTTTTTACTGCCGTATAGGTAAAAGTCACTCCACATCAGACTTCTCTCCACCAGTTTTAGGACCCAGCCGGTCCTCTCCACAGCTTGCCCACAAAATGTCAATCTCAAAGGAGTGCAGCGTATCTCGGGTGGGAAAGCAACTCATCATTTCAAGGGCCGCTCCTCCCTCCCCCTGAAGCGGGCTATTTCATGCAATTTTTCTTTTTTTGTTCCTTTTCTTTTTTTGTAAAAACTGGAATGTGTTCCTTCAGTGAAATCTTTAAAATTAAGGGTGAGGGGAAGGGGCAAGATCCCAGAATTCATCTTAATGGCCCATGATAAACCCCTGAAAATAGGGGAACAGATTCGAAGAGCTTCTTAGCCTCAATGCTACGGGGACCCTGGCATAAAAAAAATACACATGCACACACACGCTAAAGGGCGGGCTGGCTCAGAGCATCCCAAAGCAGGCTCCAAAGTGATCTTACATAAAAAAAGCACTTTGTGCTGACAGTGGCAAACAAGTGGATGGTGATTTTTCACAAATAGCAACAATTCTGCGATATCTTCCTCTTCTTCCCTTCTACTTTGTGTCTTTCCTTTTCCCCAAAATTTGTTTGGTTTTTTTTTATCCTATGTGTGGTTTAAGTACTAAAACTAAATCAAATAGGAAATTACACACTCAGCACCAGTCAGGAACCGAACCTGGGTATGTTAATTGGTTTGTGGTACCCAAATTCCTGGAAGAACGGAAGAACAATTCTTGCTCCTAAAGTTAGGGCCACATCCATATGTTTCCCTTGTCTTTTTTACCTTTACAACTAGAGGTAGAGTCATTTTGTCCAGTATCTAAAACAGCATGATCCAGTTATATTGTTATTACATTAATATACAGCATCCATCTTATCACAGGTATTGAAAGTGCATGGAAAAAGTCTAACCAAGCCAATTCAATGACAAATAACAGTGTACCAAACATCATATAAACACACCCGCGCACCCACACTCACACGTAGTGTATATATATATTTATAGATTAATTTACAGTATCAGAGTGTTGTTTAGATCCAGTGGCATGTGCAGAAGTATCAGGCAGTTGCTGCTTCTCCTTCTCATATTCTCTTCAATTCTTTATTTCCAAGATAGACGGGTTGTGGTCTAGGATTGCCAAAATGATCTTGTCCATATACTGTCGCAATCTGTAATTTATCTCTTCCTGTTCTTTAAGGGCTTCCATGAGCTGAAACACAACATTTCAAAGTTAATCTTGAAATATTCTCACTAGTTTACATAACAGCATGAAATTCAGACAGGTGAGAGACTAGCACCTGCTCAAGATCACCAATTCCCTTTTGTGACAGGCATTCTACCTCTAGCTCCTCCCTGTACCTCTATCAGAACCAATCTGTATGTTAAAGATCGTTACTATTAAGGAAGGTGGTGAACTGTCATCACCAGGAATCTTTTGGCAGGTCATTTGAAACAAATTCCCCATCTAACACACCAATCCATCCTGCATCCACACCACGGATGAGCTTCCTCATCTCAACGCGAGAGCTTCATGATACTCCATTTTTTCGTATCTGCTGAACTCTAAAGCACTTTGCATGAAAGGCTGCTGAACAGAACAAGGATTTCAGTGTTTTGCACTGGGAATAACATGGACTGCCTCTGTATCATGCACACACTCTCTCTCAAAAAAAAAGGACCAAAAAAACCCCATGACAACCCAGCTACATACTCCTCATGAACAACCCACTGAATAGTCTATGTCCTGTATTAAAGACATGTGTTTCACTAGACCTTTGAGCTGTGAAAGGCCCCTCAAACGCTCCAAAGATGAAGACTGCTTGCTTTTTATACTCCGCATGCTTAATGCCAGACTGACAAAGCTGCCCAGGACTGTCAGAGCCCCAGATCCTCCTAAAGCTAATGTGATTTGGGTGTCCATTTCCATTAGCCTTCATAAAAGTCCCACCCTGAATCTGCAGTTTCTTACCTTCATTTTGATTACACAGGAAAAATGGTACAACGGGTAAAGTTTATGCAGGTCAGTGAGGTTTACTAAGCTTGGGCCACAGTTTTAAGGCACCTTCCTCCTTCAGAGGGAATGCTGGGTATTGCATGAGCCGGAGTCACCAGATTCAGAAGGAGAAATAAAGATTTGTCTTGACAATAGCAAAAGCCCAATTTGCTTTTACCTAATTAGAGTTCAATAATTAAACAGCCTTTCTTCACAATGCTCTGGTTCAGCAAGAAACTCAAGTATGCACTTCACTTCAAGGGACTGCGCAGGAGCTAAGGCTAACAGGGTCATTCAAGTACAGGTCAGGTAAAAAGCTTTGTCTCAGGACTCCTCTTGAAGAAGAAATGGGAAGTTCTGTCCAGAAGAAACAATTCCTTTTCATCTCCTTCATCGCTAACCTGTCTTTTTCCCTGGGAGCTCTTACATATCCATTGGCCTGATCTCACTATCTGTCCTGGAGCTTAAAGGAAGCTGTACCTGCTTCACTCAGCCCACATACAAATGGGTCTCCTCTAATATCTTCCAAAGCATTACCAAATTATTACTTGCACACTACCTACTTTCTCCAAGAATTTAGCTCTGCTACGGGGAATATATAGCTCAAATTTAGATCTAATCGACAGTTTGTTACTGAAGTAACTTAGAAATAAATCTAGAACAGAAAGTAAAAATTGAAGTAACTAGCTATGGTATTTTCTGTATGAAATTAATGTCATAATAGCACAATAACCTGTAAGACAGAAGATGTAAAAATAAATCCATTGTAACACAGTTCACTGAGATTCTAATATTTCCAATTTTTTGAGACACAAATGGAAGAGTTATATTAAAAGGAGTGTCCAAAATCACTGTTAGATGTAAGGCAATCTTCTAACACTCTTGAACTCCTAGCAAAGCAGATTTTTCTGTTGCTCATTTGTCAGCTTTAGATAGTTCAACCTTGACAGTTAATTACATCGGAAAATGCATATTTTTGGATGTAGTACTTGATTAAAAAAAACATACTACCTCATCTCTTGATGCAGAGTCAATTTCAGCAGCCAGTGACTGGGCTTTTGTTTGCGTTGCAAACAGATTTTTAGCTTCGTAAAGACTAAGACTTAGGATTTGTCCATTAAGATCATCATTTTGGTCACGAAGTTTCTGATTCTCCTATTTAAGGAGGAAAAGACATTGCTTTTAAGTTCTTCCTACAAGGTTTCATTAAAAAATAAATACATTTTTAAAATCACAGGTAGCTTGGATACATATGGTAAGGCTGCAAGCTAACAGCAACTCTCTTACCATCAGTGACAGGTCCTCCCCGCCTGAGTCACAGGGGTTTCCTATTGTGCACAATTGACATTGCCTGTGCAAAGAAGTCCTAGACAGATGCAATGCGGGTCTTGTGCTTGTGTGGGAATGGGAGGACAAAAATCTAAAGGCAGTGTGCTTAGGGGTTGCAGCTATAGGCATTTTTTCAAAGCAGTCCCGTACGTTTCACACGAATCAAGAGGCCCTTCCCTGCTCACCTGCTTCAGCCGTTTTATTTCATGCTCCATTTCCACCTCTCTGGTTTTGGCATTGAATTCGCTCACGCTGGATGAAGAACTCCTCCCACGTCCAGGACGTTCACATTCCAGTTTGTACAGCTGCAAGTGCTCCAGTTCCTTCCGCAAGTCTTCAATGAGCTGTGGGCATGCAAACAGACCACGTGTCTCCAGCTCCTGCACAACCAGCCCTCCCTGGCAGCAGCCACCTCTGTGGTGCACCTCTGTATTCTGACACAAGCACTGTGTGAGCCCGGTTGAGGCCGGACATTCCTACAATACAGCCACTTGCTCCTCTATGGAAGCACAGGTCACTTGAAGCTTAGAGATCCGAGCCGCTTCCGGCTCTGAAGCAGTTTATGTCTGAGAGGCATAATTCTCCTTGCAAACTTAGCAAAGGAAATGTTAGGGCACACATTCAAGGCTGCAAGTTCTCAAAGAGTTGTAAACCCTTTGGGTCAGGGATTGCCATTTATTAGGTATTCTTGCAGCATTCATTGCCCTGTGGGTACCCCTCCCATAGAAACACAATCCAGTAATGCATTCACTGGATGTTGCATCTTCAGTGTTCATCTGCCTGTCCACTCTTTTTCAGATGGGCTTCCATGCAGATGAGATGCAATTGCTTGGTCTTACACCCCTCTTCACACCTACCTCCTGTGTGGCTTCCCTCTCCTTGTTAAATTCCAGTCTGTTCTGCCGCAGCTTGTCCATCATTCTCTTGTACAAATCCATCTCATCCTTCAGTCGCAGACTAGTGTCTTCCAACCTATCTGACATGCGTTGCCTTTCCTAGAATAAATGGGGAGCTTCATAACTAGCTTTCAAGTGCATGAGCCATCTTCAGTTTTACAACACCAATCTATAGACACAGCTGAACATAAGCTGGCACGTGTCTCGGGGCATTCCTGCCACGAAAGGTGACCAATGTTCCAATTCCACCAATATTCTTGTTTAGGGAAGGAAAGTTAAAGAAGCTAGGCCAATCACTATATGAGTTTGCTCTTACACAAACTGAGCTGATGTTAAATTGCTCAAGCACTCAGGATTTTTGTTACCTCATCTAATCTCTCCGTTTGTGATTTCAGTCGTGTGACAGTGCTTTTCAGCTCACCATTTTCTTCTTCCAGTTGCTGAACCCTGCATCAATAACAAAAGTCTTACAGCAAATGCCTCTTCAAGAATGCAGATGTGCAAAACAGCATGCTCTAAAAAGCCATTTCACTTGCACTTGACAGAAAGGCCAAACAACAAAATCTTCTAATCTTAGCATTTTTTCCTCATGAGCTATCGGGTGCTTTTTGTTTGTTTTTAGGGCCAAAAATGCTATACTGACCCTCAGATTCTTATGGTCCTAACAACAGGTATCTAAAAAGAATTAAGTAGGAAGAAACAAATACAGGCACAAGTGTTTGCTACAGCTGGTCACAATTCCCTCCTTGAACCCATGCCAAATACCCAGCTAAGCTGTCTACATGGGCCGTGTGGATTAAAGCATTAATGCAAACCATCCTCCAAGCTTTTGGGCATTAGACATGCAACTGCACAGCTTCTCTACAGAACTACTAACCTGTAACTATCTGTGCACCGTCTGGTTGTGAACAGCCTACGTTTACATGCAAAGGAAAGGAAGAAAAGAAGAACTTCTACTCTTCTGGGTGGCACCAAGAAGTTTGTTACCTTGTATTTAGCAGTTCAATTTCAGTGCCTTTTTCTTTCTCATACTTGCTATATACTTCTCTATGTCTCTTTATCTCTTCTTCCAGGGTCTGTTCTGCTGATGTTTCTTGGTCTTTCAATAGTTCTTCTAGCTCATGAACTCTAAGGAAACCAGATCTTATTTCATTAACAGCTTCACAAGTACTTAAAAAAAACAAGTGTGCAACTTCATTGCCTCTCCCTTTCCTCCTCATTCCTTTATTTCATTCTATTTGACCATCTCTCTTTGGCATTCAACCTCTCCCAATATCTCTCTCAGTGTTTAATCTTCCCAATAAGCATAGAATTAAACAGTATCAGTTCAACTACTATTCTTTCATTCTCAGTCTCAAGAAGCTGGGACTATGACCCAGCCTTCTGCTCTTGCTATGTGCAAGAAAAAAATCCAGTGGTAACCTCTCTTATAAAAGAAGAGTTTGCTCTGTACAAGTCAATAACATCTCTGTACTAAGAAACTTGCTTAGAAGGCCTCTGCTTGCTGAAAATTCACTTGGACTTCTCAGATGAAGCCTCATCTTATTTTCCCTGTCAGCATTAAGGCAGAAGACTTGGTCATATTTTACAGGCAGAGATGTTCCTTCCCTCCAACTTTGTTCTAGCTCTGCTCTGACATGATAAAGAGAATTGGCTCCATGCTTTATTACCTGTGAACTAGCTGTGTGTTCTCTTGTTTCAGTTTGCTCTTCAGGTCACCATTTGTCAGGCTATCATTCTCCAGTTCCGTCACCTTTTTTTCTAGGTACATTACCTGGAAGGGGAAGTGGAAAAGAATTGAGAGTTTGAATCTCTCTTCATACACCCCTTCACTCTTTCTAATTGTCATTTAGCTATGCTACTCTTTTTAAAGGGGGCATACTTCCCTGCAAACCCAGCAGCGAAATTAAGCTCTGAAATTCTGAGTTCCCCAGACCCTGCATCTTCCTTGAAGATGATCAATGCAAATACATAGTAAGGAAGTACTAATACAATACTTAGATCTGTACTTGCACAGTTCTAGCATTTTTGTGAAGCAAAGTCATAATATTAATGGAATATCAAGGACATTTTGAATGAGCTACTTGAGATCACTAGTAACTGTGAGCAAGAGAGCAAGAGAGCTTTGTCAATTGATGCATGTCTCCAGCAGGATTTTGTTGGGTACATTAATTGCAACGCACACAGCTTCTCACCTTTTCAGTTATATCATTATCACAGGAGTCTATACTGTCTCTGAACAGGTCTTCTGTGCTGCCATTACTGCTGCTGAAGTTACTGTTGTGGAAGAGTTGTCTGAAAGATCAGAAGGATAATATTTTGCTTGATGAGGACGGAGGAGAAAGAGTCTGGGTACTGTTTTATAACCTGGCTTTGCACTTTGAGCATCCAATGCTAAAATCTGTGCAATCATTTCAGTGACAATTACAACTGTTTAAGCACAAGTCTTACAAGAGACCGGTAGCTAAATGAAATCATACTGAACACAATCAGTTACATCTGTTCTAGGGTGAGAGTTCTTTGGTGCTTTTGATAGGATCTGCCACCAGCACTAACATATTTTAAAAACTACTTAGCCTTATTCACACTATGTATTGAGTTGTATTTGCCTTACTAGGAATTTAAAATAAAGTCACAACTGTGCACTGGTTGGTACAGTTTATTCTAGAAAATTGCATACATTAAGAGCTTCTTTAAGAAACAAACAGAAAAAAGAAACCTCAAGGAGTTCTCACTACAGAATAGTGTCAGGATACATAACACTGGCGATTATCTAAAATATTCTTGAAACTTACAGCCCTCCCCAGCCAAGGCTGGTTCATTCAGTCAAAGGAAGATCACAATTCTGTATGTCCTTTTTTAAAGGGATGCTCTTGCTTTCCTTTGCATTTCGGCAGCAACAACAACAAAAAGGCCCACATTATGAGGGTCAAAGAAGCAATAGCTGGACTGATGGAATAGCAGTATAAAGGAAGAAAGTTGGCAGACAGGGAGACAACTATCTGTGTTCTTAACAGAGCTCTTTCCAGTTCAGGGGCCTGCTCCAAGACTAGCAGTGGCTTCTATATTCTGTAACATGCTTATCCAAATACAGGGCCCTTCCCTTGAAACCTTGTCTTGGCACATTTTTGTTTTCCTAAATTTACTCCTCCTCTCTCCTCCCGCCCCCACTTACAGAATTGTTACAGCTGATTCCACATGTATTCATAAAAAAGTTGAAGACTCTTACCTTCCAAAAGCTGTGCTTGATATTTTCCTGTTAGGGCTAAATGGATACAGAAGGAATGATATAGGAATTAAACACATATTTGATCAGCGTTGGATTCAATCTCAATTTAAACTCCAGCTGAATTGCACAATGAAACATAATATTGACTTTCTTAGTGAAGTAAAAAAATGATTCTGTGAACAATGTTCTTAGATAACTTAATCAAAAGCTGCAGTTACCAACAATGTGAAGATGAGAGAAGTCAGAAATGACTGTGATCATTAATAAGTCAATTTGCAAATACTGTTATATTTAGCAGAGATTTGTCAGTGTAAATCAGAGTGAAACGAACATTAGAAACACCACAAAGGGACACTGAGTTAGTGATGGACATTTATTCTAGATTCCCAATTTTTAGATTATTTTATAAACAGTTAGTTTATCCTTCCCCATAGTGCTTCCCAGTTCAGCACAGGAACAGAGATGCTTTCCATTTTTACAGTTCCCTTTTGCAGCCAGAGACTAGTATTATCTAAATGAAGGACCAGACTCCAGACAACAGCACTAGAACCAAATCAAAACATCCAGTTGTACCTCTCGATAAGGGGATGTTGCATCTCTGTGTACACACAGACACAGCTCTTTGTCAGAGCATTGCTCTCTTTCAGCCAGGTATACACAGCCTCACTCGTAAAACTACCAAAGCCCTAGCTGGTCATGGTCTGGGTGTTAGCAGACTCCTTGCTAGGGCAGGAACATTGTTCATATCAAGTACAATGCTGCTGTGTCATCAAGAGAAGCAGCACTGCAGTGCGCTCTGTGCCAGGGATTACGCACACAGGCAGGATTTACATTCTGTTTCTAGGGGGAGCTAGAAGCCCACCAAATAATTTCCTTCAAAAACCCGAGATGATGGTTGGAAGCACTGGATTCTTTCCAAGTGCTCAGCACTGTTTAGAAGTGGATGGAATGGCAGAGACAGAAATCTAAGGAAAAAGCTGAAATTGCAAAGAACCCCAAAAGTAACTTCTGCCATAGGATTCGTCATTTTTCCAAGTTCCCTTGAGGACAAAAAAAAAATCCCACAGGAATGAAGTACTTCTGTTGACCAACAGCTTTACGAGAGGTGTATGTAAGGTTTTATGCATTAGCTAAGTCATATGCATTAGCAGATGACTCCTTCCCACCTGGAGAAAACAGTAGCTAACTGTAGATCTGCACTAAGCAGCACAGCAGACTCCACTCCCTGGGAAAAATTCCTGGAAATATCACTCTCACTCCGCAATCAAAGAGCTCATTGGTTAAAATATTTGAGTTTATTAATGCTGTCTGCACCTTAAGTCAGAAAAATACTTACTAGCTAATGAAGAACAGCATTGTGGTTCAGGCTAGATGCCAAGGTCTGAATTTCTTACTGTTTTCTAAGAACAAGGTATGTGTAAGACAGAATGGGATACAGGGAAGGAGAGGGCTCTTTCTTCCTCTCCTCCTGCTACTAGCTAGTCCCATTTCAAGGGGGCATTGCCAGAAGCAGTGCAATAGGCTGCTTACCTGTTTGCTTTCAAGTTTTTCAGCCTGTTTTCCAAATCGTTGAGTAGATTTATCTTTTTGCAGCACTGTGAGCAGTAAACATCCAGTAACTCGTTGTTATAAACATGCCTCATTTTTCGGGGTGTTTGGCCAGCACTGTTTGCAGGAAAGGAGAGATGTTACTGGCTATAGTAACCAACTCACAACAGATTTTCCTCTTGACTGCATGTCTGTGTGTCAGAATCACAGATTAGGAACTTGGGGAACCACCTTTAACTGCAGCTCATCTAACTTAGAGGTGATGATGGAGAATGCTAGTCTTAGGGCAAGTCTACCTGTCTGAGCTGCGGCTTTACAGAGGACATGTTCTGGGTGTCAGTGGAAAGAATCAGTTTGGGTGACTGGAAGAATAGCACAAGGTATACAGAGTCCATGTGATGCATGTAGCAAAAGCTGCTACATTAGTATGTTCCACCTCAGCAGTGTCCCCCTGTCATCTTGCCCATCTTCCCACTAGAGTCTGGCATGCAGCCTGAAGAGTCTTTTCTCCAAGAGAAAGACAGGAAGATGAAAAACAGAGCGGTCTGGTAAGAAGTCGTCACACAAACCCTGCCAGATGGTAGGACGGAAGGAACCCTAGAATGAGGAGGAAGGGAGAAGCGGACATAGGTCTAAAGAGGAGATAAGATTAGCTCTTGGCACAATAAACAGAAAATAAACTCAAATAAAAGAGAGCAATCATGGCATGAAATGATTCCAGGAATGGGAATGGAAAGGGCTGCATAAACCTGAGGAAACAGAGGACGAAGGACACAAGCCATCACCATGAAGGGGCAGTAGAGAGGGGTGCTGGCTCTGCATGCATGACAGAGGTGGCAAGGTTGGATTGCAGAAGTGCTTGAAACAGAGGGTAGCACATGGGGGTTGCATGCAGAACAGAGGGATGCAGTGAGCTTGTCCTGTGTTAGCTGTTAGCAATGAAGGACAAGACCTTCATGTGCTATTGATCCAAGCAGACAAATCCTAGAGCGTCTTCATGCTCAGCACTTCCCCAAACCTGCTCACCCATTCCCTTGCTTGGGGAATGATTTTAAAATCAGCAACTGACTGGGTCACAGGACGTAAGAGCTACAGAGACGGAGGTCACATCCAGGAAACTGGTGGACTGTAGTGGCATTTCCAGCTCCTAACAGACAGCAGCTACTTGCTTATGTTCTCCAAGACATTCAAAGTCAATACGGATGCTTGTTTCAAACAAACCCCTGTCCGCACACAGCACTTCACCTTACAGGTTAGTGCTAAGGATTTGTAGTATCAGAACACTAAAGAGGAGCAGGTCTTCTCTCCACTGCATCAGGACTGGTGCATACCACTAAGCTGGTTTCCAGCTTGCAGCAGATACCTTCCAATACTAGCCCCTAACTGTGAAATCTACTGTCTGCAATAGAAGGAAATCTCTACAAGCAAAACAGCCCAGTTATTTCAACAGAACTCAGAGGTTATCAGGAACAACATATTTGCTACAGCTCTCATTATTAAACGTAGTCTGTCAATCGCAGGGCATAACGTGCTTTTAAGGTGAGTCTATGTAACCAGTATAAACTCTGGTATTGTCACCCATGCTCAGAGAAGAACAAAATTGAAAAATTGTTTGTTAATGAGTAAGGAGCAACCTGGAAGATACAGATGAGCCAAGGTCAGAGTAGGCGTTGGTTCTGGTCTCATCATCAGGGCATGGGCTACTGGGAGTAAAATCCACATCATCTCCTTCCCCATAGTCTTCAAACTGTTCTTCATTACTGATCAGAGAGGCGGTGGAATAGGTTGAGAGGTCAGATGCTGCAGAAGGGTTGTGAGGACTTGACCTGAAACAAGAGGTCAAAACGTCTCGAAGGCAGACTTTGATAGCATCTCACCTCACATGGAATCTTCCACCTTTACAGCTTGTTCCCTCATTTGAAGCTGTAACCCACTTCCTTTGTGCTAAAAAACTGAAGCGCTAAACACATCGGATGTGCATTTGACATAGTGCCTTGAAAGACAAGAGCATGAAAATCTACAAACAAGCTACCTGTGAGATGGGTTTGGATCAACACAAACCATTTCACTTTAAAAAGCACACCTTGACAATCCTCAGTCATCATTTCCACATGGTGAAGACTGCTGCTTATGGGACTTCTGCTCTGAATACAGGAACTGTGCAGACAGCTCCGAAATGTATGGATAGTGAGAGGAACATCTACAAGACAGATGCTGTTGCTCTATTCCACAATCAGAGTTTCCCAGTAATCCCCATAAACCCCCTCCCACACCCCGTGAGCTCCAGCCACTCTCTTTTGTGTGGCCAGAAACAAACTTCGGCTCACCGCATGCCAAGAAACAAACTTTGGCTCACTGCATGCCAGAGAGTCACTAAAGCCACAGATGTGACCTAACAGAGGCCGAGTTCCTGTCCTTTTTTCCATCGGGACAAAACATGTCTTTCAGAGGAGATATGGACCACAAGAAAAGGGTGCTTGACTACCAGAGAAGTACTTAAGATAGTGCCGAACAGGTAGGAAATGGCAGGACCCTATGACCTCAGAGAGAGAGGACATATAGGTAAACAGATCAGCAGAGCCAGACACCATAAGAAAGCAGCTGGCAGAGTAGTTTTGAGCACGTCACATCTAATACAATGGAGCAAGTTTGCTGCAGAGGGTGCACAGTGATTCTCCTGCCCAGAGTCCAGACTACCCTGAGTCATGCAGCGTGCCATCTTGCAGAGGCAGGTATTTTACACAGGTTTGCTCAGCTCCCACCTCAGTACGGCATTCAAACAGACAAGCCAGTAAATTCACATACAAGTTCTCACAAACTTCTCCCTACAGAAAATGCCCATCTAAGGCCTGAAACGCACACTCCACTTGTGAAGCCCTGGAACTGCATGACATATTACTGTTCCCACTGCAGAGCAGAATCCAGCACCTCTCCGCAATACAGACAAGGCACTGATTCAATCTGCTGACGCTTTGTGCAAATTGAATTAGGTTTTTCACTCCCTTTGCTTCAGTGTACAGTGCTTGTATCTTTGACTCCACTAGCTGAGCCATGGGACAGTAGCTCCCTGTTGTTCTCCAGCAGCTCAACAATATTGCCGCCTAGGCTTCTTTTGAGTTTACCTTGAGCCTCTTAACCATGCCCTGCGCTTTCAGAGACAGGGAGATTCCTCTTCCTGTAATACCACACTGTGAGCTGTAAACAAGAGATGCAACAGTGCTCCTTTGGCGGATGGTGCAAGCATTATTTGCATATCCCTTCCCTTCAAAAGCAATTAGTAGAAGAGGAAGCCTGCCAACGTTTCAGATGTATGCTCTTTTGTTTCTCTTGTTTTGATGAGATCCATTTATAACCCGCAATTCACTTATCTAATTCACATTAACAGAAATTAGGGCAAGTCAAGCCTGGCACACTATTAAATGATGAAGATAGAAATACTCATACTAGAAATAGATCAAACTTATCTAACAAGGCTCCTTGGCTGGGAGGTGGATTAGTGAGAAGCTTGACACATCACACTAACATCTATTCATAAAGAGCTGCTGTGCCACAGACATTCTGTGTATTGATGTTTTTGGGTGACTGTGATCTGTGTAACTGCACTGCGGTCTTCATCTCAATGTTGTTACACCAAGTCAGTTTAAGCAGCAGCTCCTCATAACATTTCCACCAGGGACAGAGGTAAATGGCCAGTCCTCAGTTGGGACGATAACGTACACTTGTCCATAATATCCACTCTCCAGCACAATAGCCCTGGAACATCACCACTTGCCAACAGACTGGAGTTCAGCAGCCTTATCCTTCATGCGTTGCCTGGCTGTTTCTCTTATGGCAGCTATGCAAACAGTCACCGCTGCTGGACCTGCCTGATAATGTTGCTTAGAACTTCTAATTTGTAGTTATTTGTAAGCTTTGCCAAACTTAAACTGCTTGGGTTGAAACAGTCCGTGCTCAGGGCAGATCCTGAACTCATAACCAGCCTCAGGCTGGAAACTGTCTAGGAATCGCACAGTCATTTTCAAGGGAGCTGCTAAAAGCAGCTGTTTTTCCCCATTCTAACACTTTCTGAAGGAAGCTTTCAGGTTTGGTGGTGGGTTGTGGTTTTTTTTGGTTTTGTTTGTTTTTTTTTTAAAAAAAAGCTATTTCCTGTTCTTCAGAGCAGGATTTCACAGAGGGCTGATACATCTGATACAGAACCCACCCGCTTCTTCAACAAGCAGGTATTGTGGTTTGGCCAAGGCAAAAATCTCTATCATGTCTTTTAACATAGAAGCATGAAGCTTCCCAAGTGTTTTCCTACGGATTTACCAAAGCTGCAGAGGCCTCAGAGGATAAACCAGGATCTATCAGTAGTAGCACAGTAGCCCTTAGTAGCTCCTGCCCTGCTTTGAAGGAGGGTACAGGATGCACAATGCCTCCCCCATCCCCTTCACAAGAGCCTGAATGGCACAGCTGGGAGGCAAGATGCTCATTTTGGACATGGTATGAGTAAAAGTCAGTACCTGCAAGGGTGGGTGCCTTGAAGAACTGGGAATGGCAAAGCAAGGAGACAAGTTTGATACAGAGCTGATGAAAACTGGAATTATCTTGATAAAGTCTGTGGGATTGCTTGGGCAAGTGGGAGAAGGCCAGATCTCAGCTAGCTGAGAAATTCAGGAGGATGGTAGGAATGAGGCTGCACGCAGAGTGCCCAAGGAGGCCCAGGAGAGAGATGGAGGACTGCCTTAGCAATGAAAGAAGGTTGAGAGGTACAAACCAAGATGACAAGCCAAAAATAGGGAAGACAGGGCAGAGGCTTACAACGCAAGCCCAGCTGAGCTCTGTCCTGTGGTACTGCATTAACTCAGCAGGATTAAATCAAGTTGGGTCCCTTTCCCCGAGTCGGCTGTTACCAACACTCCCCAGGTACACACCTGGGAAGAGTCAAGTTAGGATTACAGAGACTCTCTTGTGTTAACAGCAAACTATGGTTACACACGCACATGCCAGAACACCCTGTGTTAAACACAAGTTACTGCTGCGCACTAAAGGTTATGGAAAATTAGAAACACACAGAATTAACTTGGTACATGGAGTTGCAAAGCAAATCTGCAGAGCCCACATCTTCAGACAACTAGACGTACAAAAGGCTAAAGCAGCATTCCCCATATTGCACTGCTTTGCAGGAAGTATTTGTTTTAATTCCAGCATATAAAGGTTATGGGAACACAGAAGATCCTAAGTTTGGGGGATGCCAATGCAGCGATCCATTCTGGAAAGACCCAACACTTCAACACACAACACGGAAGTCCCATGAGTGCTCACAGAACATGCCAGAAGGAGCCAGGGCTGAGACTGTCTAAGCCACTTAGAGGACCTGGACATTCGTCTCCCTTATATTGTAAATGGATATTAAGTTTCTAAATCCTTCAGGCATCCTCAGCCTCCCACAGTAGGAATTAGTCACATAAAGGCTCCTTCCTCGGTGGTCCTTTTGCACATGCCTCAGAACAGGGCTGCCATGGGGCAAAACCACCACTCACTTGTCACCAGGCAGAAACAGGCCACCAAGCACACCGTCCTTCTCCTCGCTCCGACACACGTCGGAGGCCTCCGAGCTCTGGGCACTCTCAATAGCACTGTCCATGTCAGACTCATGGTGAACCTCTTGCTGTGCTAGAGTCATTGCGTCGTCATCAGGAAAGAGCTCCGACTCACTGTAGGCGCTTTCGCTGTCCAAGTAGGCACAGTCCTGGATTTCACCACCCTGGCAAAAGAAGAATTGGGAGGCAATTCAGATCATCCTTCAAGGCAGTTAAGAGGATACAAGAGAAGCAATAACTCACTCTCCAGATGCCCTGGTAAGCAAGAGGGATACTAAACCAAAGCCATAGAACAAAAAGGCTGACCTGCTTTACAAAGGCCAGCTTGCACCTTCCACAAGGGCTCAAATACTGTCTCTGACGTGGTGTCTCTCTTCTATAGCAGAGAGGGACACAACACCCCAGTATAAAATGCAGTCATTTTTGCCCTAATTTACCATCAAAATGCACATGAAGTAATAAATATCCTCAAAGCTTTATTATAAAAAGAGGCATCCTTTGAAAGAAGATAATCACAAGAGTAACTCTCAGTGACTTCGAGTACTAATATTATCGATTAAACAAAAGCAAGCTGTATAAGTCTAACAGTTTACTCTGAGGATGGGCAAAAATCTATAAAGTGAAAAAAGAGTTGGCAGGTGTACATTTATGGTAAGTCTTGGTGACAATCAAAGATATAAGAGAGGAGAAAAAAAAAATCCCTAAAGCCATCTGTTCCTGCTTCCTGGAACTACATGTCTTGATTAAGTATCAACTAAAATAAGATGTCATTCTCATTACTGCAACACTTTGCTTTTGCTGCTTGTCCCTTCCCTCCCCTTCTTGCCCCATGAACACTCACAATAGCCAAGACAAGCTGTTTTCTATTTGCTTGTCCCTGAGGGACAAATAAAAATTCTTAATTGAAAAAATAAAGCCTAAGATTTTACTCTGTCCTTTGTTTGACACGTAGCAACACAATACTGCTTTGACAATTCCCATCCAGTGTGACACAAATAACTCTACTCCAGATCAAGTCCTGCAAATGCTCCGACTCAGAGCTCCACTCCAAAGCTCACCTGCAAACTCCACAACTATTGCCAGCGAGTCAAGACAATCATGCATTTAAGGCTTAGTTTACTGGTACAAGTAATGAAGCATTTCATTCATGGATACACCTCGTATTTAGGCCCAACTATCATCCGCCCTGCTCCTTCCCCAGGAATCCCAAGACATGGCAGCTTGGCACCACCACAAGCACCAGCTGCCCTTCTGGCAAGCACGTTCAGTGGGACGCTGTTACAGCAGCACCGCTTGCAGCAGCATGGCTTCAAGTCAGCCCCCGTAGCCTCTGGACACCCTAGAGCCACAGAGGCTTAAATCCCCTTTTGCAGAACTAATGATGTCCTACACTGATGACACCAATTTTTCTCAGTGTGTTTTTCACCTCAACATACAAAGAGTCAGCCAGAAGCTGCAGCTTTTTAAGATTTGCCAAAACTGCTACTAGAAATGCAGGTCTTACCTTCCATTTTTTCCTGAAATACCAATTTATATGACTGTGAAAACTCCTAGCATACGGAGGTTTAAGAAATTCAACACAGCCCCACCTGCTCAAACCCGGTTAACTAATGAACACCCAAGCAGTCAAAAGGACAGCTTTACCTGCAGTGTTTGAATCTCTAGGTACACACTCAGAGCAGATAGCTGGATGCTTTCCCAGCTGAGCTTTCAACAGGTCTTCCAGATACACAAGTAATAACAGTAAGACACTTCAGCATTATACAATAATAAGCACACGTGTATATGCTTTCTCCCACTCTTCCGTGTCAGCCTTATTAAGCCTGAAACTTTTCCCAGGTACCACTCCAAGAGATGTCCAAAAGGGTTTATTCTTGGTCTATGCCATGTAATATTTATTGAAGCTACACTGCCTTGTGCAATCAAATTTCTAGCTCTGAGCCACAGCACCTTCAGCATGGCCACGATCCCTCATCTGCAGGGAGCCGGCGGTTTGGCAGGTCAGAGACCAGCCATAGAGTCTGCCCTGGCCCTGCTACAGCCCCGTTCTTCAGCACATCTTCTGACCCACACCTTGCATCCTCATAAGCAAGCAGGGATAATGACACTGTTGCTCTTTGCAAAATACCTTTGGATCTACAAGTAGAGAGCACAAGCAATAAGACCTTTTTAGCAGATGTTGAAAAAGTAAGGATTGTTAAGAGCAATTAAGATATTTCAGAAGTATCTGGGAGCGTTTGTTTATCTAACATTTCTCCAAAGTTTCCTCCTGCATGCTAAGCCCCACAGGCACAGAGCTCCTGTTTCTCTTAAAAAGTTTAATGCCATTAGGCCCTGACTGCTGTTCTGGAATTGCATCAGCTGGTAAAAGTCTGATCCAGGAGGGAAAGAGAAAGGCATGGAGCACACAGTGGATCCCTGAAGTAGGGGTCTGCAAATCAGGGGAAGAAAGAAATTAACAGTTCTTGCACAGCCCTACCTCCCGAGTAGCACGACTTTTTCAGAGGTCTGGGAGAAGTCTCTGCTTAAGCAAGTTTTTACAGCAGGAAAAATCTCACTGGTATTAAACAAATTAACACAAGAAAGTAAAGGTCAAGAAGATCATGAAAGACTCCCTTTTTGTTCCCTGTAGGTAACACCACACATTTGCTTTTTCTAATAATAGCAGCCTCGATGCTCTTTAAAAAAAGTCCATTAGCAATTAAATGTGCAGTGTCATCTACAAAGGCTAAGGGCTCACTTTTCTTCCCTATCACTTTATGGCAACCTAACCTTCACATATTTACTTGTATTAGAGTACTCATCTGTAGCTACAGCACAGACTGCACTGTACCTGTGCTGGTCCGTACCATGTATTCTTTGTCGAAGTGTAATTGCTCTGCTCCTAAACTTTCACTTCTAAGCCCCATGAAAAAAAAAAAAAGAAAAGAAATGAGCTTTTGGAGGCAATGACCCATCATAAGCCTGAACACCTGCTTTACAGATTCTGAAATGCCTCACTGCAAGACTTGGAACCCCTCCTGGAAGCCAGTCCTCCCTACCGCTGATCCCATCCTCGAGCTCTAGGGAGCTCAGGGACTGATGGGGACTGGATAAATGAAGAACATGGGCCAGCCAAGGTCCTTTGAGGAGCTCCCCCTCAGCTGCCCTCTGCTGATTCCTCCCAGCCAGGAAAGCAAGCACACTCAGCACACCACATCCCAGGCTGCCAGCACCCCTCTTCTCTGCAAATCTGGCACCTACCCCACAGACCTGCACAAACAACATGGACGTTTTGGAAGCAGGTCTCAGCTGCTCTTCTGAGTACCTGGCAGCCAAATCACACGCTGAAGACCCCAGCCCTTTCAAAGCAAGCAGCACGACAAACAATCTTGCCAGGGAGGCTCAGCTCCAGCAGCTGCATCAGCTGCTTATTCACACTTTTAATTGCTCAAGGTCCACCTACGATCAGTGCTGAAGATCACTGTTTCAGCAAGATGTACAGAAACTAGGACCAGTGACAGCCACTGTGCTGAAGCCTGCACAACTGTTTTCTGTGGGTAGGAACTACATGCTTAGCTATTAAACTTAAAGAGCTTAGGGGTGGGAAATCACTACCCCCGTATAATGCAGTGTTTCCAGGCACAAAAATACCTCTGATGCGCAGCACAGAGATCCTGTAAAGCATGGAACCTGGATGACACCACCGCAGTGTCTCTTCAGCTCCCTCAGTGAAACCAGCATTCAGTGCAACCATCACAATTACACATTTAATGAAAAGTTTTCCTCCTGTGGCCTAAATAACCAGTAGAAGAAAACAGACTGTTGTGGTTTAGCCTCTGTCAACAACCAAGCACCACACAGCCGCTCGCTCACCCTCCCCCCTGGTGCGATGGGGGAGAGGATTGGAAGGGCAAAAGTAAGAAAACTCGTGGGTTGAGATAAGAACAGTTTAATAATTGAAATAAAGTAATAATAAAATTGTAATGAAAAGGAGAACAAAGAGAGAGAAACAAAACCCAGGAATAAAATAAGTGATGCAACCACCCACCACCCGCTGACCGATGCCCAGCCCAACCGTGACCAGTGATCGCTGCCCCCTGGCCAACCCCCCCCCCAGTTTCTATACTGGGCGTGACGCCATATAGTATGGAACAGCCCCTGGGCCAGTTTGGGTCAGCCGTCCTGGCTGTGCACCCCCGCCAGCTTCTTGTGCACCTGGCAGAGCATGGGAAGCTGAAAAGTCCTTGACTAGTATAAACGCTACTTAGCAACAACTAAAACATCAGTGTGTTATCAACATTATTCTCCTACTAAATCCAAAACACAGCACTATGCCTGCTACTAGGAAGAAAATTAACTCTATCCCAGCTGAAACCAGGACACAGACAAAGCACCCTTAAAATAACTAATACAGGTTAAGAAAGCTACTACAACAAGTCAGAATTGGGGCACTTCCCTAGTAAACAATGTACAGGCATCCACACCTTACTGACTAAAGCTGTAAGATATTTGAAGCTGTAATTGTTCAGCCATCACAGTTTCTCACAGGACCATACTTTCAATGATGCCATCTAGCACAAGCTGCTTACAGACCACACCTAAGGAAATTAAAGTCCTTAAAATAAAAAAAGAGAGAGAGAGAAAAGCAAAAGAAAAGGCTGATTACACAGCTTAACCTCTCAAAGTATTCTTTCATAGTTTAGGTATCTACAGTACTTCATGTACCAAATTAGAGGTTGGCAGGAACAAGTGTTATTCAGGTAGCCTTAAAAGAGCTAACTTGAGTTTAAACAGTATGTGATTAGGAGACACTTCTACCCTGAGTCATTTGTTACCAGTGTACATGCCATTAGCCGAAACCAGTAAGAGAATGAGGTTCTGACGACCTGAATATGAATCACTGTGTTTCTCATTCTGCTAAGCAGTTCCCTTCTTTGTTGGCTGAGTCAAAAGAGATGAAGTTGCTGCTTATGATCTCGGAAGATTCATATAAAAAAAAAAAAACCAACCCCCCCCAAAAACCCAAAACCAAAATCGAATGTTAAAATACCACCAACACAATACAGCTGCGGGTAGCTTTAAAGCCGTAAGTACTTTGCACTTTATCTAATCGGAGGCTCAAGATAACTCCAAGTGCTTCACAGGCAGTCAGCCAGACGCTTGTATAGCAACTGTTGAATATTCAGCAACAGTTTGCTCTATAGAAGCACCTGCTGCCCAAAGATCCAAGGCCACTTCACAGAAACTAATGAATTCCCTTCCTCGAAAGAAGCAATTGTGTGGCTGCATTGAAGCCAGACCAGTTAAGCACAGGCTGCCTTTGCACAGCCATCCCCAAACAGAAGCAGGAGCCCGAAGACAGCGATTCTTATGGATTCCTTCTGATCTTTGCAGGGCAGGAAAGCAGTGTCAGCATTAGGTGGGTATGGGAATATGGATCTGCCTTGCCCTGCAGTGACCTGGCTGGGCTTTCCCAGGTTGGAAGCAATCCCTAAAATCTGCACATAAAGCAGCTGAAAGCTAGTTAACTTGGCTGACAGACAGGCTACACGACGTGCCTACATCAATACACTCATGCTGAAGAGCAAGCCTAGTTAAAATTCACTCCCATCACAGCCAAATCACCAGCACCCCTGACATTTAGACAGCCTCCCAGTATTCCAGAGGAGACAGGGAAGAAAAGAGGATCCAAGTCTCCCACCACTGGGCAATCTGATTAGCAAGAGCTGGAACTATCACATACGACCAGAAACAAGAAATGCCACATGCACGTCAGCCATGGCACATCCCTCACCAGGATCATGCCCCTGACCTGCACCCGTCCGACAAGCTGAATCTGCTAGCTGTGGGGCAGATGGAAGTCTGAGTCCCTGCACCCTCCCCATTCAGTTTATTCCCAGCAAAAGCGCAGGAAAAGTCACCTCACAACTGGAAGCGTGGACGGCACGTGGAAGCATGCCAGGCTTGGCGGTCTCACAAGAAATGTTACTTACTGTTGCACATCCATCAGAGAGAAAATCCAGGCGCGCTCATCTTTATTTAAGCAACTCCTGCATTGGAAGGCAAGTATTCTCCTAATTACTGGGTAATGAAGAAGGGCATGAAGCATTTCTCAGAGTGCGTTTTAGAAACACGCCACTCCTCTACAAACGTTTGCGTATTTACACCAAGTGGGCTATGAACTTTTTTTAAAGCACAGATTCTCCCCCAACATATTTCCTTTCCTCTTCAGTCGTCACGCAGAGGTGGGGAGATGCTCTTTGGGTAGGTACCCTTTGATCTGACTGGAAACAGGAGAAACTACGTAAGAGGGAAGTACAGAAGCACCACTAAGTGAGACCACACTTCTGCATCTGCGTCCACAACTAAGCTGAGCGAGCGACCACTGGCTCTCACCCACGCAGCTGCGGACGAGTACAAGGCAGAGCAGGGGCTGCCATGCACAGCGACGCAGCTTGCAGGTAGGTTGATGGGTGAGGGACGAAGTCATAGAAACTGCTTCCATCTCCCGCTGCAGCGTGGAAGAACACCAAGTCTCCCCACATAGCTGGGAGTTTAAAATCTCTCAGAGTTCAAAATCAGGGCGAAGAGTGTGGTTATTTTACTAAGCTGTTCAAATAAGAAGCTATTTTAGGGCCACAAGTCAGTTTGTTCAATGCAATAGCTTCCTCTGACTGTTCAGTTACTCTAATATTTGAAGCTCAGTTTGAGGCAAAGCTTCACACACTGCTGCTGTGGGTACTGGAAGGGACTTCTAGGGGCAAGTTTATTCCTAAGGTTCAAGCTAGGATCAAGTGCTGGACAGCATCCTGGAAAGCTGGTAAAGAGTCCCCAGACAGAGGGCAAGCTACGCCTGTGCTGCAGTGCACTGCCAGCCTCCGTTTCCTTCGCAGGGTAACATCTGTATCTCATACAATTGTACAATTCAAGCACAACAGGTTTTGACTGAAAGACCAAGCCTCAGCTTTCTGTGCTGTTCACACTGAACCACATGAGCAGAGGGCAGAGAGGTTCTGAAAGGCCACATTGTACTCTGGCTAGGAAGTTCAAACTGACGTGCCTCTTCCAAGGCAGAGGAGAAAGGCAGAGTGCAGCCTAGAGCCAGCCAGGGAACGGCAGGAGTCAGGAGTGTTTACAGTCTGCTACCTGTCACTTTAATTGGCCATAATAGACATGCCAGACCTCATCACGCACAGGGTTTAGATCCAAGCACTCCTTTTCACAGGTCATTGCTTATGCTCTGAAAGTTTTAACATTAAAAGACTTTAGCAGACTGCTAATTCAATCCTCCAAAGAAAATTTAAAAAAAGGCTCTTTCCCATTACTTTGAAGTTGCACCCCATCACTCCCTGGGCTGCTTCCCACTACTGGGCTATCGTACGCTCCTCAGCCATCACCGCAGGCTCAAAGCACGGAGCATCGCCTTGCAGAAGAAGAAAACACCCTAGTCTGAAGTGTTAGGAACAAGAGCATGTTCCCTTCACCACTGGCACAGACAGTGGCAGCACATCAGCCACAGAGTTCAGAATAAAACCCACCAGATCATTTGGCACTTTGTTCCAACATTGATCAGGGGGCACTTTTAGCTCTGAGCTGCAAGACAGTTTCCACTCTCTTTCACATACCTAAAAAAAGAGGTGCAAAGTGGCACCATGCTGGTACGCTGCGAGGATGTCACAAATGTCACTCAGAAACTCCAAAGGTGTCCACTCCAGTAAGAGCAGGAATGAGACCATATTATCTGAAAGTCTCTGGTAACATTTCTAGTGTGAAATGCCTTTGACTGTGCAAGCTGCCAGACCTCTGCAGACTGGTACCACGGCCCTTCCCATACAGCGAACTGCTGGGGCAGCCCACAGCAGGTACCCGCCTGCCACCCCCTCCTCCAGGGCAGGGCGCCTGGGTCAGGCAGCTGTACGTCGAAATGAGCTGCGGTCAACTCCGCATCACCCTCGCAGCGTGCACAGGGGTGCTGCAGCCCTTGGTTTAAAAAAGCTGGTATACAACTAAAAAACCGCACCACTATTCATGGTATTTGCCTAAAAAGATCTGCATAGCAGATAATAAATGTGACATAATTAACCCTCTTGAGAAGCCTTTGCGTTGAGATGAGACAATCTCTTTCTATTTTTAAAGTCAGAACAGCAGTAACAGGGAGGGAGGACAGAAAATGTCAAACTCTTACCAGGGATCCTTTCCTGGGACTGATGCTGAGGCCCGCTGCCATTAAAGCTGCCCCTTTGGGCAATGGGGCCAGTGCAGGTAGCACTACTGTATCACCGGCAGTAGCGTTTACCATTACGTTAGCATGGGCAGCTGGTGACAAAATGATGAAGACCACTGTGCCCTGGGCACTGTACGGCCAACCGCAGGCCAGACGTCACAACATTCCTCACACACAGGAAACGCAGAGCTGCAGTTCATAGTTAAAGGCAGTGCAAAGACACCCCAGTATAGACCAGCCTTAAGACCAAGGGTCGGGGGTAAACTCAGATTACGTTATTTTGAAGCAATACTACAAGTGAACACCTATATCATGTCAAAGAGAGCTAGAGGCTGCTTGCAAAGAATTGTCTTTATTTTAAGCCTAAAGCATAGTCCAGCACTCGCTTCTCAGTTCAGTTCTTTAATTAACCAAGCCTGTAAGTTACAAAGATGCTCTTTGCAACTGGTGTTTGCTGCTCAGGAGACAGCTGGGCTCACACATTAACTTGTTTTCCTTGACAAGCCTCAAGGTCACCCAGTTGGGTATTGAATAAATAGCAAAAAACTTGCATCATACTTGCCCGCAGGTGCTGCTCCGCACCATGGCTGGGCGAGGAGGAAGGTAGTCCTGGTACCTCCAGGAGTAGCATTAGGCACAAACAGTGTGAAGAACAGGGAGAAGCTGTCCCAGGCAGGAACAGTTCTGCCTATGTCTAAGCTAATTATTTACAGGAGCCCTGGTCAAACTCCCCTCGCCCAAAGAATTTGGAAACTATAATATTTGCATTTCTTTTCTATACTACTGCAAGTCTAGCCTCCAGCAAACACAAGGAAATAAAGACATTTAAAGAAAAACAAAGAAAGTAAGATTTTTTGCCTCACAAATCATATTTCTGTCTTCCCACCCACCAGGGTTAGATTACACTGCAGTCTCCAGAGGGGAGGAATGACTGGGGAATGGGAGCAATTTCAGACCCCAAGAGGTAGAGAAACATCTCGAGTTTCCCCAGCACAGTAAGAAATCCAGCCATGCTTGATGATGAGTAGTTTACGTTGGCAAGCAGAGGGAAAGCATTAAGTATGTGGCTTTGCTCTAGTTTACATGGAAACACTTCCCAGAGCTCATTGGTCAGTCTGAATGCAGACAAGCCTAAAAACTAATTTACTTAATGCTTAAGAAATACTGAAGTAGCTCTGAAGAGCTCTTCATTAGGAGGAGGAAGGAGCTCCAGGACCTTGGCTGCTCTTCAGCTGGTGGCTAGGCAAACCACAGGTTAAGGCATCTCTGCTGCAGGAATAACTGGAATTGCAGCCTTTACCCAGCAAAGTTTTCAAGCACGGATTTTTAAAGATTTTCAGTCTCCCCATCTATTTATAAAAGGCATTTTATTTATTTTTAAAGAAAGGCTCTCTCTTATTTTCTTACAATGCATTGAATGCACTTATTTCTAGAAGGGCTTCCCCTTATTATTTCTTGAAATCTGCCAAGCACATCATAGTGCTGGACACATGACAAACACAAGTTAAGAACCCAGTGATCATAAACTCTGGCACATTTGGCAGACTGTGTTTTTTCACTTATATGGTAAAATACAAAACACGGCTTATTTTGGAGTTTATAGCTACGCATAGGCAGGAGATATTTCTACCCTTGAACCTGCACAGACAAAACAGATAGAGACCAAGTAGAAACAATTTATAACAACATTAGTTTTCACACTGAAAACAAGATTCAAAGCAGAGCCATATCCAGAGACCCATACCACTAACCAGCAGTATAAGCTGCAACACAGAGCCCAAAGCACTGTTCTATGTTGTCAGGAAGCACTTACAGAACCTGCCTAATGTTCGGTGCAGAGATCAACCTAAATGACTATGGAAAGAACAAAAAGAATTACAGTATTACGCTGCAATTCAGAATTTAGGGGGTCAGCTACCCAAACATGGCAAGCATTTGAGAATATTAAAGTCTGGATAATGGTTAACTCAGCAGCAACCCACGATTAGTTTCATAACCGTAAAATATTTCACTAGGACACTGTATTCAAAAGACTGAAAGAGTTCAGATCAAGGTATGCTCAACACATGTAACAGGACTGGTTAATCAATAACTGAAGCAAAGCTATTCCATTCCTCTTGCTATTTTGGCATGGAAAACGTTTTGTTTCGCAGCCTTTGCACATGGCTAAGATCCCCAACCACTGTGGCGGTTAAGAGCCCTGACAAGGCAACCACAGCTAAGAAACATCTGCACGTCAGGTGGCTTCTGGGAGATTTACTGCTGTCTGCAGTAATTCTTCAAATAACAAAGTTAAAAGCAGCCTATTAAAAGAGGTTTTAAAACTGCTTGAAGGCTACCACATCTAGCAACGGGAACAGCTCAAGCTCCTCTCAATTTGGACAGATGCTGCTAAACAGCCACTAGAAATTCCACAATCTCTTCCCGTACGCAGTTGTGTAATATTCCACGCTACTGCACATATCTGGTGGTGACACCATGCTATTCCCCTCCTGCCCCAGGAATCAGAAGGGCCACTGGCAGAAAAATCACTTACATTGCCAAGAAGTTCACGCTTCACTTCTTCCTTGGAACCAAGAAACGATTAGGGAAGGGCAATCCAGTCCCATCACTGGGGAGCAACCCCACATTCAGCGTGCCATCTGACTGCAAAGACTGTTTTGAATGGGAGCAGCTATGACAGCATATTAAAAGGGACTGAAAGAACCACAAATTACAGCGGCATAAGAGCTTGAATACAGGTACCATGAAGTCCATGTTCAGGAAGCCTATTCTGAACCTGTTTCAGAAGCATTCTCTCATCTGTCCCTCCTCCTTAATGTAAGTAGTTATACAAATAACATGAGGTCTCTTCCAGATAAATTGTTACTTATGCCCCCAAAGCCACTAACCTTATAAATCTGCTGGAATGAATGAAGATTATTGCTACTATCATAGTAGCAACATTAAACCGCCACCCGAAAATCAGCACTAGCACGGCACAGGGCGAGGACGCCCCGGGATCGCTGCCATAGGTCACTTCTGCACAAGAGAAAAGCACAATTGCCCGTCTCCATTTCAGAGACAAACAACTCCAGACCAAGAACTGTTAACATCTCCCACCGCTGAAAGCTTCAGAGGAAGATCTCTGCTGTGAACTGCTTTCCTACGCTGCCAAGAACACACAGCACAGGCCCAACGCTACTCGGTTAAGTACATCGGAGGCGGTACCGCTTCACCGACTGCATCAGGGCAACGCAGGTCCCACATGAGGGCTACATATGAGATCCGTAGCTACAGAACAGACTGTCGTGACAGCCACATGCTAACCGCAAATCATTTTTTCCTGGCTGTGTCACCAGCATGCCAGAGCCAGCAAATGCATTCAGAACCACAGTTGGGTATTAAAAACATTCAACAATAAGTAATGGCAATCCAAACACATCACCAGCGCCACAGAAATAATTACAGAACAAGCCCCTTGCTTGCGTTCACCTTTAAGAAGCAGTCTCCTCTCCTCTTCCCCTTTTAAAGATTTAAAGCCCAGACACTCAGGTGCCTCCAGGTGACAGACCTGAGCGCTGCAGGAGGTTCAGCTACGCAGGAAGACACCCCCTTCTTCCCCGACACCCCCATTTCACCACGCATGGCTGCTGAGATGCTTCTGCATTTTCCCCCCACACGAGAGTATCGCCAGAGCTCTCCAGGACCTGCTCACTTCCACGCTGCCACAGCGAGCCCAACCTTTCAGCGTGCACGACTCTCGGAATGAAAAACCCTCCCTGGGCAAACAAGAGAAGAAAAACAAACAAACAAACAAAAAAAAAAACCCCAGCACGGTTTCGCTCTACCTGCGTATTTCCTGGATTTCAAAGCGCTCCGTGCAATCCCGAAAACGCAGCTACGGCAGCTGAAGGCTCACGGAGATGCTCTTTCCTCCCACCCCCTCGACCCCCACCGACCCTCGCACGCACTAAAGCCGTCGGGATGGGGGGGGAATTCCGTAACCCACGGCTAGTTGGGCTCCGCGGCCCCACTTCCCTCGCGCCGCAGCCCCAGAGCGGGTTCCCGCTCTGCCCCTGAGGGGCAGAGCGGGAACCCGCTCTGGGGCTGCGGCGTGGAACCCCCCGCCAAACACCGCCGCAAACTTCCTCCTCACCCCGCACGAAGCCACCGGCTGCCTCCTGCTCCCGGGCTGCCCGTACCTGGCCCGGCGCCGGGAGGACGCTGCCGTCCCCACGCCCCGGTCCCGCCCTCAGAAAAGGGGGCGGGGGGGGGGGGGGGGGGCGGCGGCAGCGCGGCCCCGCTCGGCGGGCAACAGTTGGCGGCGCGCGCAGCCCGCCCCGCCGTTGCTAGGCGACGCCGGGGGGGGGGCGGCGCCGGGGGGGGGGGGGTGTCCGGATTTCCCTTCGCTGCGGGGTGTGAGGACGCGAAGGTCCCCGTCGCAGGCGGGGGTGAAGGGGGGGGGGGGGGGGTTGGGGTTTGCGGTTAGCTCCTCCTGTGAGAGTGTTTTTCGGCAATTCGTGACGTTTCCCCCGCCCCTGCGGCTGCTTTTAGTCGTAATTCTTCAGTTTTGCTCAAAACTACCCCTAGTAACTGGTAAAAGAGGAAGCGGCTTGGGGTTCCTGAGAAACGAGATGTGGCTTAAGCCCCGAGTAATTCTAAATATATGTATATATATACACATATATATACACATACATATATATAACTCTCCCCTTAACTGGTTTAGTGGTGGGCTTGGTAGTGTCAGGTTAATGGTCGGACTGGGTGATCTCAAAGGGCTTTTCCAACCTGAACGATTTGGTCTTGGTAGTGTCAGGTTAATGGTCGGACTGGGTGATCTCAAAGGGCTTTTCCAACCTGAACGATTTGGTGATGTATCCGTGCCCCAACCTCAGGCAGCCAGAGAGGCGTTCAGGAACGGCGCGGTGGGAAGAGGGGGTCCCCGAGCAGATCTGGGTGAGGGCAGGTCAATGCTAATAGTAACAGTATAATAATGATAATAATAATAATGATATACGAAGCAAGTGATGCACAATGCAATTGCTCACCACCCGCCGACCGATGCCCAGCCCAACCGCGAGCAGCGATCGCTGCTCCCTGGCCAACCCCCCCCAGTTTCTATACTGCGCACGACGCCATATGGTATGGAATAGCCCTTGGGGCAGTTTGGATCAACTATTCTGGCTGTGCCCCCTCCCAGTTTCTTGTGCCCCTGGCAGAGCATGGGAAGCTGAAAAGTCCTTGACTAGCGTAAGCACTACTCAGCAACGACTAAAACATCAGCGTGTTATCAACATTCTTCTCCTACTAAATCCAAAACACAGCACTGTGCCTGCTACTAGGAAGAAAATTAACTCTATCCCAGCCGAAACCAGGACACCTCCGCCCCGGGCAGGGCCACCCACCCCTGTCCTGCGGATGGGGAGTCCGCAAGGAACGCATCTGACACGCCAACGGAGGAATTTTTACAGGCCGATCACGGGTTTCCGACACCGTGTAAAGAGAAGGGGCTGCCCTGGCTGGCAGGGCCCCGAGGGCAGCGGGATGCTGCTCCCTGGACCGGGACAGTCTCTGGTGACACCAGGGTTCCCTGGGGATGACCTCGCCTGCCTCGTGCGCTCTCATTCCCACGACGAGGTGACGATAAAACGCATGTACAGCCTCCCCGTGATGGTGGTGCCAGTCTAAAACACCCTCAGTGTGCTACAAAGCAAAACAGATCCTGTTAGGAAGTGATGTCTGTTTTGTCCTTGATTTTAATCCCTTTGGTTACAAGATAAAAGCAAAACAAAAAGGCTGAGAACACTCACACTGACTTGATTATTTTAAATTCACTTCGCTTCTTAGAAGTTGTGTAACTTCCTTTTTTGCAACACCTCATAAGAATTGTGTTTACTGTGCTGTCTGTGCTAATAAAGAAAAACATAAAGAAATAAAATCTGTCTCTGTGGCTTTGCAGTAGAGGACTCAAAGCCAGAGGGTGGTATTCAAACAACCATTTTCTGAAAAACTCCCATCCAGGAGCCAAACTCTGCCCTCACTGTCACACTTTTCACTGGAGTGTTGCCCACGGAAGGAAACACCGTCCTGCAGGATTCAGCCAACAGATGAGCACCTCCCTCCCAACCATAATGGCACTGAAAGACTTGGAAAATGAAAGAATCCCTGCCATTGGATCCGGCCATATTCCAAAACCGTTCTTAAAGTTAACTTTAGGTATTTCAAGAGAGTTACGCAAGGCTGTTCATGGCGCACTTTAGTGACAGTGGTCATATAGAGAGTTACAGAGATGCTGATTGAAAGATCATTTAAGTCTTTTATACTGCTGTCCTCAAATCTGTTGGACTTTACCGTGTCCAAAGTCACGGCGCTTTCCAGAGAGGAGAGGCCCAGGAGTTACTTGGAGCAGAGGATAAGGAAATCATAAGAAAACAGACCAAAGCGGGCAGTGACAAGCCCACCGACTCACGCTTCACTCAAACCCATCTACCAGCTTAACGTTGCATGTCCCAGGTATTGCCTGAGCCTGCCTCCATTTTCATCGCAGCCAGCAACTTCTAAGTGTAAAATATGTTGTTCGAAAAGCAAAAGAAAAGAAATTAATTAACCTCAATTCTTATACGCGAAGCTTAAAGCAATTCACTGAACTTGACCCTTTAACCAGTTCATCGAAAAAAAAAGAAAAGAATTCCCTCTCTGCTGGGAGCAGAGCATTGGAAGGGTGGGGGGTGCCTTAGGTTTAGTGTAATGAAGTGTAACAGCAATAGATGAAAGCGAAGTGCACCTTCAGCCAAAACACGCTCCCGTCCTCACGTGTCCAAGGAGGTCCCTCGGACTCGGCGGGGCAGGTCTCGGGGCAGGTCCCCACGCGCGCGGCACCCAGCAGACCCTGGGCTCCCGGCAGCGGCAGCGGGGCTCCGGAGCCTTCGTGTTCGGGAGCTCTCCTGGGAAGCTGAGCAGAAGCTGATAATGAATGGTGTAACAGGGATCAAAACCACCTCCCAGACCCCCTTCTATTCATTAATCTAAATTAACGGGAAAGCAATTTTTACAAGACAGATCTGGGGACAGCCAACTTCACTGCTTATTAAATAGGACACTTCTACAATCTGCTTTTCCTTTCAGTATTCATTTTGAAAGAGATCCTTGTATGTCAAGGGTTCATTGTAGAATAAACAACAATCATAAATAAAATGATTACTTGCATAGTCCATTTTTTCATGGTTTCCTGAAAGATGCAAGTTAGAAGTGTTTGTATTGTTACACCGATCAGGCAGTATTACGGCACACTGTGAAACGGTTCCTGATACAGAATGATTAGCCAACACAGCTATACTTTCAATAGCTTGTGATGAGCAAAATGTAACATAAATGTTTAACAGATAAAGCAGCAACAGTTAAAACTAATATTATAATAGAGATGTTAAGAACGTAAGTACAATTGTTCAGTACACCTGCTGAATGTATTACTCAGTATGCTACCCAGGGCTTTGCCGTTTATTACGCAGTAATAATTGAGAAGGCATAAATGTCTCATTGATAGAAATGTTCCCCAGTAAAGGTCCTAGAAAATGTACAGGTACAGGCAATCACTTCTTATTAGGGAATGACTGTATAAAAACTTTATTAAGTAATAACCATAGCTATAATACAGGTCCATTTCTCACTTCATTAAAGCTAAGCCTGAGTAAATGAAGATTGTCATAGGCTGGCTTTGATCTCCATTGAGACAAAAACCTTATTTTTTACATATTTTATGGTAAAGTCATAATTTTCTGTTTAGTATGACTTATGATTTGTTTCCTACAAAGGGAAAAGCAGAGCATGCTATCATGGCTGAGGGTGGGCATGTGGCCATCACTGCCTTCTCTTAGAGGAATGAGAACTGTATCGGGAGTGACAGAGTGACACAGACCTTCAACTGCTTCATGCCTAAGACAACGAGGGTGAGAAGGAAGGGCTGGATGTCTGCATGAAATGCCCAGGATAGCAGCTTCTGCTTGGTAAGACTGGCAGCTGCAACTCAAATGAGTCAGCGCCACAGAAGATGTTGCGCGATACGTTTTTCCCATCTGAGATTGGAGGTCTTTTCTCTTGCCATGATTTCAGGCAGCCGAGGAATCTGTGCAGGCTAGTAATAGCTCAGACGACCAGACATTAAAATATGCTCCAGGCTTCATGCTTAGTTTGCATGAATGGGATCTGCACACTGAGACCCTCATGCGCATGGTATTTTCTGACTCCATCAATAGCAGATTTTCTGCTTTTCAAAGGAAAGACGTACAATGGCAGACATGCTCTTCCAGTTCCATAAAAGCTGGCCCCTGAAAACGGCAGGGCATTCCCTCACACTCAGTTTCCATCTTAATTCATCTTGTTTTTTCCTAAATCCCATCTGCCAAACACCCACTTGTACATAGTGGTATTTGCAAAGTACATGTACTCTGAGTCCGCTCCAGGGTTTGAGGTTAGGATAGTGACGACCACCTTTCTGTTAATGGAGAGTAGTCTTTTATCCCCATTACCACAGGAAAGAAAAGAGATGGCGACATTGGCACAAGGATGCTTGGTACTGCCAGATCCCACAGATGAATAATGCTAAGGCATTCTGAAAAAGGTGCCAGCAGAAGCATGCCAGAGGAAATCTGGGCAAAATATTCATATTTGGGTGCTCAGAGGAAGATTGCCGAATACCTAGCTGAGTGCCTAAATCACAAGCGCTGCTGAGTTCCAGTAGCAGCCAGGGTGCCTGCCGAAACCAGGTGCTCCTGGCCAGGAAACGCCGGGCAGGGTACGTTGTTGAAAGGGTTTATGGCAGGGCAGCAAGCTGATCTTGTACAAAGCACTGCAATTTCTTCTGGAGTAATTCTGAACAAAGGCTGGCACCTCCTCTACTGTTCCAGAGGCAGAATCCTTCCCCTGAATCTCACTAACACATCACTCACAGGCTAGTCACTCTAATGACAAGAAACTGGAGCCGAAATGTGAAGAACAGAGCCTAATTAATAATGAAGATAATGAGATCACCAGAATGTATATACCAAAGCCACATCTTAATTATTTCATGAAAACTGGCAACTCCAGTCATGCTTTAAGGGCCTTTAATCATGCTCTCTCTGATGAATATTGGTGGATATTTTGCACAGATACTTACGCAAAAATACCTTTTGTGCGGGTTTTTCCCCTACAATAATAGCTGGCTAAGTTACTACTGCACATAACTGCTCTGCTTCAAAACGAGGTATCGCAGACTAGTAATTAAAGCTGGTCTGATCTTCATCTCATCTACTCTGATCTGATTTTGGAGTGCCTCCTTTGAAGCAAATGCAATGAGACTGGTGTGAATAACTGCAGTATTATTATGAATCACTGTTAGCATGGCAGAACAAACCAAGAATGGTCCCTAATTAAGCTAGTCTCTGCAGAAACACAGGGAGCACATAGTCCCTGCCCCAAAGATCTTACAGTCAGAACAGGCAAAGATAGATTTTTGAGGTAGGGGAAAGGGGACAGAGGGAGTGCAGAATGAACTCTCTTCCGACTACAATTTGTTCCCATGACTTGTTTGAAGGGAAGGCTAAGATAGCATGAACACAGGAAAAGCGTGGAGCTGCTGAGCTGAAGACTGTACGGGGGGAAGAAGCAGGTTGCACTTACACCAGACAGAGCCTGTTCAGAGCTTTCTGCAGTTTCCTCCCTGCCCTCCCTATTCCTGCATCCCTGGACGAGGTGAGGAGGTCAGCTCCAAACCACAGCTGCACAGGAACATTGCCCTGGGTGGAGCAGGCTCAGCTCAACCCCTGCTCCCACTCCCAAAAACCAAGACCCCCAAGCGCCTGCAGAGTTTAGCAAGTAAGGAAGCAGCTCTTTAGGCTCTAGACCATGGGGGTCTGCTCTCCCTGTGATCCCCATTAACATTAGTAAGAGCAGAGTGCTTGCTTGTACACTCTCCTCAGGAATACAGCAGGCAGCCTGGCAGATCAAACAGCACAGGTCAAGCGAAGGGCTCACAACAGAAGGTCTCTGCGCAGACGAGAGCACTGAAGGCAGGATGGGGTTGGCTGAGGGCCCATTAGCATCAATTCCTTGCGCCTATAATGAAGTTGGACCTAACTCTATGGCATGCAATTATAGCATAAAGACACTTCAGGGGACTTACCCATCGCTCTCTCTAGAGATGAGCTACTTGCAACCTCTTTGCCATCAGCAGGTTACATTTGGTTCCATTTGGAGAGATTTTCTGTGTTCCTCTCCAAAAGCCTGAGGGACAGTAAGTCAAGAACTGCAAATCCACAGGCCAGATACTGGAACAGAATATGCACCCCCCCTCTGAAAAGCAGTTTATTTTTTGCTCATCACTGCAACTGTATCGTTAGGTTTTTCAGATCAAGCTCTGAAGCTGTATTGAAGTAGTAGCTGTGAATCCACAATTAAAGCACCTTTGTAAAAAGCATTACAGAAATGTGCCAAAAGCATTACAGAAATGTGCCAGGCACAAAATCTATTCTATTTAGCCTTCATCAAAATGCCCAATAATAAAGAATTCAAATAAAACAACAGGTTACATGAGCAAATTCAAGTGAAAAATATGTAGCCTGTGCTTTAGAAATGGGCTGGGAGGACTGTGCAGACTGAGGGCATGGACACATTCACTTTGTAGGTAGGAGCACAGAAGATGGCAAGGAAAGAGTGAGCATCCCTCAACCACCTCAGAGCTTAAACCAAGGTGGAGCCAAGCAGCTCTGTGTTGCACCAAAAAGATGGAAACACGTTTACTCAGCTGCCTCCGCTGTGCCAAATTAACTCAGCTCCTCTGAGGCTGGAGTGACCGTAGGCTTTATTGGCTGGTTTACCTGAGCAAGCAACCGGCCAGGAGCGAGGCAAGCCTGGAGATGTGGACGGAGCAGGGGGTTCTGACAGCCCCTCTGACGCATGTGCAGCTCTGCTGGATTCTGCTTCGTAAGGTCTGTAAAAGACAGGCTGCTGGCTGGAGAGACACACCTTTTGGTAGTTTCAGCTCTGAGCACGTTTTCACAACACGGTTTTAAGCTTTTAGCCCCTCCTCTGTATAATAGAACTTGCTAGCAGAGGAAAGGAAAAGTATCAGCTGGCCAGGACAAGAACAGTTCGTGCTCACCAGTGGCTAATATTTCTCACATGGCGCACGGCCAACAGCAAGGTTGCAGAACAGAGCATCCTAAAGCAATGAAAAGCCTGTACTGAGCTCACGGGTGCAACTTCACTTTGGTCCTATTGCTGGTTTGCATTAACATATCTCTTTACTCACACAATCACACGCTATTTCCCACCGGTCTGAATTTGTTCAGGACACTGGCTGGCTGGTGCTCAGTTTATCAGCAACTATTCAATATCTGCTTTAGTCTCCTCGATCAAAGTGTAGCTTCATGTCTTATTTACGGCTACTACTAACAGCCTGCTCTGTAGACAGAACTTTTTATTTCCCCCCAAGCTCTTCTGTGGTGTTCATCACTCTGACATCTGAGTGCTTTGCAAAGATTAATTCATCTTCATAAAGCCTCTTCAAAATGAGAGAAGATGATATTCCCATTTTACAGATCAGGAGCTGTTGCATAGACAGATTGAGGTCAAACATTTCCACTCATGATAGGTCCTAATATGAAATGTCTCAGATCTAAACTTTTTTAGATATCTTCAAATATAATGCCAAAACAAAAATCTTGTGTTTTGTGTGTTAAAATAGAGCTCTGACTGGCTCCTTATGAAGTCAGGTATTACAAGAACAAGAGAGGAGTAGGAACTGTAAATGCTCGTCACCAGAAATAAGGATGAAAGCTTTCTCACTGCCAGTCCCAGCAATACTGAAAACCAATACAGATAACCCATGTGAATATAAAACACATTATGAGCCTTCAATGAAGCAGCAAAATACACCTTGAAAAACTATACACATAGGAATTTTTCTCCGCAGTTTACAACACAGGACCAAATCCTGCCAGCACAGTTTAAGGTAGGAGGAATTGCAGGTTCTCTCCATTTCTTGGGGTCTGGCCCATTAAGCATGGACAAAACTAGAGAGCTTTGTAGTGTAGAAGACCACCCTGGGAAGGAAGGCTTTTGTTTTATTAGTGTGTTAAAAGCATCTGTGGATCAAATGTGCCAGTATCACTTTACAGCATGAAAATTCTGCCCAGGGGACTCTCAAGGCTCATCTTTTCAAACGCTGATACCTCTTTGTCAGTTTTAATAAAAGGCAGCTACAAAAACAAAGTGGGCCATGTGGTCTCAATGAAGCAGAGACTGTGGCAATCAATAACAGAAACAATCTGCGCTTACTTTCTGGGAGAATTTGCTTTTAGCAGCAACATCTATGTAACAAGACATCACTCAAGAACTCCCTTCGATTTTTCTTGGGACAATGAGCCCACTGTGCCCAAGCACATCTGTGCTTATGGAGATTTGCAAAGCCAGGACAGTGTTTAGACTGATAACATAACCATGCAACATACAATGATGGATCAGAGCTTGCAGGATGTTTGATCCTCCCTCTTCTGCCCTAAACTGGACACTTTTCTGTGTCAAAAGAAAACCTGCCTGATAAAAATGTTGAATTTTTAGTGCAACAAAGACATTATTTTCTGCTGCACTTCACGGTCTCTTTCACAGAAGGCCACAGAAGTACCCTCTTGGCTCTGTACATGGGTCTGCCTAATACAAGCTCCTGCCTCCAGCCCTGGTTTTTAGCAGATGAATGAGGTAGGTGTACAGTTAGGAAAGACAACGAAACTTGGGGAGAGGAGGTACATGGAAGCTAAAAGAAAGCCTTTTGCATTTGTGATGCCTGAAAGACACCCAAACAGTGCCACAGCGAATGTCTTTCAGTTAAGGCTCCTGAAACATCCCCAGCCCCCAGCCTGTATATGATTTAGAACAGTTAAATTACACTGCACATCACAGTTCATTTGGAAAGTTGCAGCTGAGGCCATTAACCTTCCCTCTCTTATCACTCCAGTGCCATCTCCATGTAAGTGGGGCTCCTTAAACAAGAGTTGGTCATCTAGCCAAATGCCACCGACACCATGAGCTGACTGTCACCAGGGAAAACACACGCATCAGGAACAAGGTGGCCTCCACTCAGTTCCCTGGCACTGACAGCTATGGTCTCTCCATCAAGGCTAAGAAGAGAGTTGTTTGACAGAGGGACGAAGAGGTTATAAAGTTCAGGACCTGAACTGTTTTGATGTGTTTGACCATTTTAGCAAGATTAAGTTGGTGCGGATCTGTCTGCATCAGGGGCTCAGGGACTCTGCCGTCCTACAGTGATCTGTAACCTCTTGCAGTGCCAGCGCTGAGCACTGCAGTGCCGTGCCAGCTGAGCTCCCATCTTCCACTGTCACCTGTGGCTGCATGGTGACAGCACAGCGTGACAGACCCCAACATCCCAGCCCCTTGCAGTCCCGAGGTCACCATGGGTACAAGAGAGACATGAACCGGTCCATTTCCTGCGACTCTGCACTTTGGTGTCACTCTGGCACTCAGCTGCTGCGTTCCTTATCTTTCACTTTTCTGCAGGTTCCTGGCTCTTTGCTTCACCAAATGAGGAACCAGATGTTTTCAGTTCCTTCTGACTGAGAGACACTGCCATGTTTGTGAGCAGAGAAGCTGGCTTGTCAGGTTAAGCATGTTTCAGTAATTAATGCTAATAAAATCATCTTAGTCTAAGTTGCAGCTACTGCAAATTTGTGTATGCCTGGTTCAGGATTACTCTTGGGTTTAGTATCTTGGGTCATACAGAAAGTCAGAAATGGGCTCAACCATTAGTTCTACCCAGAAACATAATTTTCATTCTTGGATATAGCTAAAAAATTGCAACCACCAAAATATTAACATATGGATAGAAAACCCCCACTACTTTCTAATAAGTAATGCCTACAAAGCATTTCAGAGGCATGGCCGGATATTACAGAGGGAAGTCCAACTGCAGTAAAAACATACAGATTTTAATTTAAAAGTCACACATGGACAGTCTTATCAGCTGAAACATGAATTGCATTCTAGCCTTAACAACTCAATATAGACATCAAAATGATCTAATTTCCAACCTGGACCATCCCTAGCACATTCCTTTACCTCTGATTTGTGGTTCCTATTCACCACCCATTTGCATTCATATTGAAATCTAGCAAGCCAGGTACTTCCATCAGCTCTGCACCACAGCAAGAATATACAGCAAGTCAATTTTCTGTAGCACCAGAGAGTGACAACTCAATACTTGCCATGACATTTCATTTTGGTGGACTTTAATCTTGTCCCTAGAAGACAGGAGCTGCTAGCCACTGCTGGTTTGGTTTTCTTTTTTTCGACTGGCAGATGCATAATAAGGAGAGGATCAATGGAAAGAGCGAAAGAAAACATTTTTGCATGGTGAAAGCGGTGCTTTGGAAAACAACCTTTCACACCTCCAGAGAGACAAAAGCAGAGAATAAAAGAGAAAAGATACATGCAGAAAACTTTTTTGCCAAACCTTGCAACCAGCATTATGCCTTCTTCCTTCCTGGACATGCCACCCTTGCCCAGTCATCAGATCCCTTTCTCAGTATTTTATTCTCATATCAGCCAATACCCAAATCCAAGGCTCCCCAGGGGCATAGCACTGTACTGCGATAAGCCAGCTGCATGAAACCAGGAGCTAAGTCAACAGAGTTGAGTGAACATCAAGAGAGTGAGCAGCAAAGGGGATTTATTTAGAAATGGAGCATCTATGAACAACCAGTTGTTGATAGGGTCTAATGGACTTGCCTTGCTCCCTAGGTATTTTCACTCCAAAGATACATCAAAAGGCTTAGAAAACTCTGTCTTGATACTACAGCAAACAGCTCTAGAAGGGCGGTGGCAAACTAACCACCTAATGCAGAGATGAAAAAGCAACAGGGATTTTTCTTGCACAGTCATTTCATGTTCTGCCCTTTGCTCTGGCCCAGCCAACTAGAGACAGAGCCTGTCGAGACACAAAAAGCCCAAGATCCCAGACCACAAGACATAAAAACATTTCTGTGCACTGATTGCCTCCTCACAATAACCTCATTATCACAGCTGTCAATCAACAGGACAAACCAGTCACTAGCATGGGAACTACTGATAAGAGATGCTCAACCTCAAAACCATTTGCTGCCTGGAACAACACGAGTGATGGCAGCTTTAATATAGCAACAGGCTCCTCAAAGCCAGAGCGGCAGTCTGTGTCCTGTCTCTTCACTGCAAGAGACTGGATGGGTCACATGAAGAGATTCTCCATGGCTGTGTGTCACGCTACCAGGGCGGCAGCGCACAGCCCCTTCAGTTCCATACGAACTATCGCTTGTACGGAGGTAACTCTTCAACAACCAGATGCACACACTGTCATTTAGATTTATGTCCCACAACGGTGATGTCCTGTGATCCGCTTGAAAAATCTAAGGGCCTTTTTCCTTATAGATTTCCCAGCACATAAATCTTGTATCCACTTGTTATCCCCCATCGTAAGTGGCTATCCGAAACTGGTGTATTATTAATCATTCACCTGGTACACGACCTCTCTGTTTTATGCAAGTCCTTGATTTACTGATAAAGGGCAGCTATATTCCTAACCATGCCAATATAAGGCTGGATTCATCACTCGTGTCCAGTTCTGATCTCAGCACTCCTCAGCCACTGTTCAAGACAGTGGCATAACAGTGAGAATTTGGTCCTGATTTATTGACCTGAAACAAATGAAGTGCTTTTAACAAATTTCAGAAAAATTCTGTCGTTTTAAAATCAGCTAAAAAAATCTTTCCCAAGGCAGAGATGTTCAAAAACCTACCAAATACCCTGAACGTTCAGCGCCTGAATCAGAAACTGTAACAGATGGACTCAGAGGGCTTTTTTAATACTGGCTGTTAATAAGTGCAAATGTTCACAGTGACAAATGCAATGTATTTTTAGTCTGTACTGGGATATTAGCCTGGTCTTCATCAGCACTTTCTGTCAAACTTCCCACTTTGACACAAAACCACAATACTCTAGCCGTGAGGCCAGTGTTTGTCTAAGTATGCAGACACACAATCACAAGCTCTTTCCAGCCTCATGTTCCCATTTCAGAGTCAGGTCTGTAAGCATTCGCACTGCTCTGACTACCTGCAAGGTGTGTCTGTCCATCCACCTTGCCTTATTTCTCTCCCAGCACCCAAGAATATGCTTGTAACTGGGATTGTTCAATGACTGCTGCTTAGTTAACCTGGAATTACTCTAGTGTAAGTCAACTCAGAATCAGGCTTAGTTACTGAAATGAATGGATTAACTCATCATATAGTGAAGTAGGAAGACCTGGCTCGGTACTATAAACATCACAAATGCAAATGTCTTTATTAAAGCCAAGTCTTTTGTTACTATTTTTCAGAGAGTAAAAACTGGGTGGCAGTGAGGAGGGAAGATGTGGCTGTATGCAATCCAGCCTCAGCAGCATGGATCAGCACGTGCTCGGGGTCCCAGTCACCTTCTGTCTCTGCCATGTCTTTACTTCCCAGCTCAATACCTGTAGCACAGCTACACCAACACCTCCAAAAGCCCAACACAGTGAAACGACCTTGCCATGCTGTGAACCTTGGCTGTAAGCAGTGCAAATATTTTGAATCTGATTCTTGTGGCCATTTGCCTAGGTTACACATACAATTTAATGGTTCCCAAAAGAACACTGTGGTAAACATAAACTGTGATAACAGGTTGACAAATGCCAGCTGACGTAAAATGGATCTATTTTTTGTGTGTAACTGGAAGCAGTTAGGATTTCACGTCTGTAGTTTGTGGTTTCTTCTGGGATCGTTGCAATAGTTTCTATATATCACAAGTTTATTCCAATAGGAGCTCATTTTTAGATGGAGTGCACCAGAAAGGACCTGGGGGAACCTGGGGTTATTGCCAGGGAGCCTGCACAGGTGGCTCTGTGCTTCTCACCTGCAATGCTGCTGTTTTATGAACAAAAGCTGCACTGATCTCCCAAAACTGCCCCAGCAGAAGCTCTGCTCAGTAACTGGCCCTTTGGAGGTGCTGCCTGGAGCTGCAGGGCAAAGGAGGAGAACAAGGAAGGATGTTCCAGGGCAACACAGCTTGGATACTATCAGTGTAATTTCATAAAACTTGCGCTGAAAAGAAAGAATGGCTACTGCCATTTCACTGCAGAGAAATCTGACATAGAGCGGCTGTGGCTTTTAAAGGTGTCCAGACACCTATTTCCCACCCTTTAATTGCTTCTGTTCCATATTTGTGTGATGAAAGCTCAAAGAAACACTTAAAGGCTTTGCTAAACAGCAGGAATCCAGCCTAGGTGGTCTCCAGCCCTAAAACTGCTTCCAAGTGACTTCTCCAAGCTCAGACAAGAAAACCATGACTTGGATGCTCATTTCCCCATTCTTGCAATGCCACCCCCATGGCTCTGATGAAGTACCTTGCTAGGATGGATGCTGCACAGGACTAAAATTATCCTCATCCAGGAAATACTTTCCTTGCACATTTGACTTCATTCCTGCCCTCCTCCCTGAGCAATGGGCAGCTATGGGGAGAGAGTATTTCACATGATTAATTTTCTGCTATGGCAGAGAGGATGTGTTTCCTTCTACATCTATGTTTTTGTTCACTGGTGTTCAGACAAATGACTAAACCGTGGGCAGCGATCTGGAGCGACAGCAGCGCTCTGGCTCCCGAGCACACAGCACAGCAGTTATTTGTGAGGGCAGCTGACTGGACCAATTGTATTTTCTTCCCAAGCAATATTAGCATTTTATCATTAAATCATAGTTAACATCAAAACCAAAAGTATCCCCAAGGCCTCAATAAAGTATATCACAGAGCTCCTCAGCTGAAACCAATTTTTCATCTGCTGCTCCTGGGAAAAGTGATGATTTTTTGACATCCAAATATGCTAAAGCAAGCTGGCCACCAGATACAGGCAGCCCACATAAACCCGTGAGCACCAGCTCTTCTGCCAAAGCCTGGTCTAAAATCTACTGCCATGAGTAGCAAACCTTCCTTTCATTAAAGACACATTTTGCATTAGCCCTCAGAATCCTCATTCTGTTATCTTCGCTCATGTTGAGTCCCAACTATGCTTCATGAACATCTCCATTGGTTTGAACTGGTTTGCCTGTTAGGTGCTGTTGCTGCCCTGCCTGTGGACAGCGCTGACCATGCGAGCGATGGCTCCTCCAGGCAGGCTGAATATCTCTCCAAGGCTGGGAGACACGGTTGGAAACTTCTGGTACCCTCCTTCCACCAAGCTTAAAGGGGAATGGAAAGCATGTCCTATCAGACCGCTTTGCTCCTACAACTCTGAATGCTGCTAGCTCCTCCTTGCCAGGAATAATTTTTGTCTTTCAGGCTCACAGAGAATAAATGCTCTTTCTGCATTTTGGCATTTTTATGCACTTGTGAATAGCAACAGATATGGAGTAAATGCTTCAGATATATGGCTGAGTGGCAGCTCTGCCAGAAGAGTTTGCATTTGTACCTGTCCTGCAGACATAACTGCTCTGCCTGCAAACAACATGGAAACTGCACGTCTGGTGTAAGACCTCATGCAAGTCTCAGGGGAAAAGTGCCCTTCACTCCAGAGACAAACCTGCCCTCCCTCTGTTCCACCCTCTTTGCAGAGCTGGCTCTGAGGACACTCTGGCCAGCCTCACATGTCTGTCTTCCACACCTTTTCACTTCTCCCATGTTTTAATTGCTTCTATTTTACATTCGGGTGACCAAAGCTCAAGAGAAACAAGTTCAAAGGCTTTCTCAAATCTCAGTATAGCAGTAGGTGGTCCCCTGTATGGCAATCACACATCTTGCAATTAGACAAAAGGAAAATGAAGGAAATAATTGCAGTGCCCATATAGGGCCCCTGCTGTCAATTATCCCTGATGTGGGGTGTCTGCTCTCTGTTTCCTTCCTGGTGGCTCAGCCTGAGGCAGCACTGACAGCCCAAGGATGGATCAGCGTCATCAGTCACTCCTATCTGACGTCCAGCGTGACTGAAGATTGGCTTCAGCTGACTGAACGCAGACATTTAATGGCACTCTAAAGCCCTAAGATATTCAAGGCATTCACAAAGATGTGGCACAGCCCCTCCAGGAGACCATGCCCACGCAGCAGCACCAACGACTATTTCCACGGGCACCCAAGAGACAGAGACTACAGGTGAGAAGAAGCTCAGCCTCCATGGGTGCTGCAGCACAGGGCCCCCCGTGGCACCTGGCTCCACAGCCTCGTGTCAACGTGAACACCAATTCACTACCTGGCTGCAGTTTGCTGGGCTTGTTATGATGCCCGTGTAGCTGGAGCTAAAGGTACCCCAGTCAGAGCCATCACCCTTTTTAATAACCTGAGCATGCTCTGAGCTGTGTGATCTGTTCTCCCCTCAGTCCCTTCTGGAAAGTGCAATTTAAGTGGAACAGGAACAACTGAGTTTCTTCATCTGAAACCCAGAGGAATGCACAAGACCCAGGGGACTCTCCTTTGAGGCTGCAGACGCAGCTGTCACCTGGGAACTCCCCTCATGGCTACGCAGGCTCCTCTTAAGACAGTTATTGGATTACAACTTCAGGCTCAGCGCTTTATGCTTTAGGCTCTGTCAGACCTGTTTAATCAGCTGGTAATGTGACACTTCCTTCTATAAAGACCTGAGATCTACTTCCCTGGCAGCATGCCTTTTCCTCCAGGAGGTCAGCCTGGATCCCTGATTTCTGATGTGCTGCTGGCAGCAGAGAGATGAAGCAATTAAAAAAAGAAAAAAAAAAAAAAGATCGGGATGGTTGTTATTTCCATGTAAACCTGACAGGACATCCTGCTTGAAAAGGATATCTCAATGAGCTCTGCAGGCTGACCCATTTCAGCCCCAGACAGCAGGAGAGACTGGGCTCAAAACTCTTGACTTCCTCCAAATTCCCCCTGGGTTTAAGTGCTTGAGGTGATTAAGGAATGAGAAGTGAATCTCTAAAAAATCAGAGGTGGCACAACAAACCTTGGCTACAAATTTGAGCAAAAATGCACCACAAAAGAGATGTTACCTACTAGGCCAGGAAGTTTACTGAATAACCTACCTCGTGAGATTTCTTGAGACAGGAGTGGTGCTCAGATATGGGACATCCTAACTGCACTGAAAAACTGCCCCCCAATTCTTATCTCCTTTACATGTAGCTTTCTCATCTCCCTCAATCATTTCTCATCTTCCAGCACTTTTCCATTCTTTTGCTAAGCCACATTTAGCAAACAATGTAGAAAAATGTCACAGGGAAAAAGCCAGCCAAGGTGGTCCCTCCATAGCCATAAGTGATCTTCACTTTGAAAAGTGTTACAAAACATCCCAGGTGAAATACTTACTAAGGCTAAGAACTTAGATACCACCATCTCACCTGGATGCACTGATACCTTGCTTGCTGAAGAAGCTGGAAGCACCTCCTGCCCCTCATTTATACAGCAGACCCCAGGATGAAAATTTCTGGACAGTCTCTTACGCAGCACATGACGAGGGAAAGCCAGTCTTGTTATTTCCAGCATGCAAACTCCATTGCCACAGATTGCTATGAAAAAGCAACTTTAGTTGGGCATGAATGAAAGGCAATGACTAAAACATTGTATGAAATTGATTTAATAAGGTTCAATGATTGAAACAGGAAAGATTTCCCTTAACAATTTGTTACAGGCCAGATTCAGCCACTGTGACCGGTTCTGCCGTCAGCCTAATTGAAATTTGTGCACTGAGTGGGGGCAACAGTCTTTGCTCTCAATTAACTCTGAAGAAAAGTTGAAGTCTTTTCAATCATTCTGAATTATCAGCCCTTCTTTCATCTGATTTTTTAAAAGGTCTGGATGTTTATACAGCTATTAAGAATATTCAGAGGTACCATAATTCACAACCATCATTTGGGACCATGTATTAAACTGCATGTTTCAAAGCTAGGATTAGAGAACAGGAGACAATTAGTATTTTGTTCTGAGGGAAGCAGGTAGGAATGTCCTACAAATACCCACTGCAAAGTCTGCATCTCGTCCCAGCCCATCCTGTCACAGACTTCTGGCTGCAGATTGAATTGGATGTATCTGGCATTTCCTAGATTTTGGTTACAGATACAAAAAATCCAATTCTGCCATTCTTGCTTATACTGACCAGCACCTCCTTTGGAATTACTCTTTACGGCTTAACTGAACTTGTTTGTAGGGAAAAATAACACTTCATGGTAGCTAAATGAGGCCTTTGGGTCTGGATACAGTAGAATTTGGGGCCAACGAGACCTTGGATTAGGTCTGTTTCATATGATCTAAAGGCCATATTCCCAGGTCTCGACAGGTGCTGCTGACCCCTCACTTGGCTGGTCTCGCGCTGAAAGCAGCGATAGATGTGGTTCCCAACAGCTTGGGCAAGCAAGAGGCAGTGCTTGGGCTCCGGGGAGGAGCAGCAGCTGAAGCTGCAGAAGGCTTCATGTGAGAATCTTCTCCTCATGAAAATATCCCTATTAATAAAACAGTAGGGAATGCAGAAAAGCAGATTTATCTCTGAGTGAAATGTTTCTTTGGGAGCTCCCTGAGGAGTCAGTAGCAGCTTGTTATGGAGCTAACATGTCTTTTACTGCCGCAGCCACGTGAATGAGAAATATTTCAGTGTTAGGAGCAGTTGAGAGAGGCACAAAACAGGAAAGCTGGGCAAGCAGAACAAGTGGCTTTCAATAACAAAACCCGCAGCTACTGGAAAGCCTCCTGAAAGGTTTTGAGTTTGAAACAATCCATGACCTAATTAGGTGGCATTGTTACTGGAGAATAGAGGAAGGAACAGAAAGAAAGGAGGGGGAAGATAAAGGGAGGAGAGACAGAGAGGCCTAAATACTTAGCAGACCAGTCCAAGCTAGAGCGGACCAAGGCCCACGCTTTATTTAACATGCACGAGCACACTCCATGAGGCACGAGGGAGGTGCAGATGAAAGGGGACTTTCTCCATGCTTGTGGACAGTCTCTTCATGGAGCACATTTTACGCACTGAAATGAATGAGGGGAACAGACAGGAAACATCACATTTTGTGGGAATCTGGAATGAACAAGTAATATCCCTGCTGGTTTCTGTTACTAAAATATCACATTTTTCTCTAAGGGGAAAAAATGGGTTACGAATCCCTAAGCAGCCTTGGAGGAAACAAGTATTACAGTGAATTGGGCCAAGACATGATAACGATGTCATCTATTCTGCATCTTTCCCAGAATGTTTCCCCATCAGTCACGGCACAAGCACAGTTCAGAGGCAACTGGCACCTCTGAACCAGGAAGAGCATGGATGGGTTCATGTGCACAGGTTACTTGGGTGACACATAGCAGTTCTCTGCGGGAACACGCCCAGCAACTCAAAACCAAGCAATGCTATGCTCCTGAGGTCATCACAAGAGGCTGCAAGGGAGTAATCAGGAATATCCACAAGGATACTGCCATGGAGTGCACAGACACAGAGTCTCTCCAAGGCAGGAGGCCCTGGAAAGCCCAAACCTTCTAATCAATAACACACTACACACGAGGAGTTCCCCATACGCCACCTGAACCACCCTCTGCCCGAGGGAGCAAAGGGACACACCTCTTACTTGTCACGGCTGTTATATTCTTTCTTAACCAGTGACAGGCCAGACTCTTAACTAGGATGTACCACCCCAGCGCCGACTCCAGTGAGCTCTGCTGATTTAAATGGCAAGATCCTGACCTGGTATCTCCCAAATGATACTGGAAGTGGAGAATAGCCAGGCCAGCCAAATCCTTGTCACTTCTCAGCCAGAGAGGTTACAGACTGAGCCACAGCTGGCTTCCCGCAGACACCCTGCTGTGAGCCGCTCTGGACAGCAGGAGAGCTGATGAGGTGCAGCAGTCTCATCTGGCCGCCACTCAAGTACGACAGCCCCTGCTTGAACTACGCATTCATTCAAAGAAGGAACCGAAGCTACAAGGATCTGGCCTGACCATCAGCTGTTACCACAGATGTGTGAAGCCTTTGAACTAAGTTTCTTTAAACTCACATTCCTCTCCACAAAAAGCATTTGTACGATTGCCCGATCAAAGAGCATCGATAAATCGAGTCCTGACTTCTCTTCCTCCCACTGCAGCGTTCACTATTCCCCAAGGAGCAGGTCTGAATTCTTCACTCACTGTACTCTGTGACTAATCTCCTTCATCCCCACAAAAGGAGCTGCTGAGAAGTGCTGCCGTACCAAGCCGGGTGGCACAGTGGTCCCTGCCCCTCGCTGAATGACAAGCAGATACACTCATCGCCCAGGCAGCGGCGTGAGTCATCGCCCCGCACAGAAGCCGCACGGGCTCTCCGCATTGCTGCAAGCTGCCTTCCTGAGAATATAGTTTTAGGCAACTGAGCTGTGAAAGAACTGCAGATGAGGGAGCCATGCCACTGTCCTCACCTTTCCTTAGAGGACCACAGCTAGCCCCTGCAGGGAGCGCGGCCAGCCCAGCCCTCCGCTGTGCCTGCAAGTCCCTCGGCTCTACGCTAGCATGTACTTCGTAGGAATATGCTTCTTCACAGGATGCGCCACTGCCCGTGCACGTCTCTGCCGTGAAATGTTTAAGCCAGGAGTGTGGACATACCTGCAGTGATTGCTGCTTGCATCAAAGGCGTGGGAAGAGGTTGCTATAAGCACGGAACCAGCCAGTCATGCCCACCCACCCCACATCCAACCCACGCAGGCACGACACATGACACATGCCAGGGAGAGAAAGCTGTGGGGGGGCCCTCTTTACAGTGGCAGCTTCGGTGCACAGGGTGATCAGCTCTTTCCCTGAGGCCACACTGAAAGGCTGTGACACAGGCTAGAGGTGAATTCAGACACCCCTCTCCTAAACCAGTCATACAACCACAACTGTGCCCTTTCCTCTGGTTTGGGATACGTCTGCAGGGCCTGTATTTCCACAATCACTTTCTACTCCATGAAAAGCAAACACAAACAATTCAGAAAGTGGAAAAGCTCAGAGGGAACGAGAGCTCACTGCACATTTGAGTTCTGCGTAAGAAAATGGACATCTTAGAAAACACAGTCTAGCCCCGCTGAAGTTCTCATCTTCACAACAGCACTGCTTTGTCACAGTATGTGTCTTCGGTGCACAAGGAGTGGAAGCGGCTCACTGCCTGCCGCACCGCCAGGCTGCCCTGTTGCATCAGCAGCGCAGGAAGAGATCTGCAGAGCCCGCAAAAGGCACGCAGGACTGCGGGGAGGCTGTCCCGGCTCCCCTCTCACACAGACAGCTTTGCTGTAGGTAGCACTGCACACACAATGCAATGAGCTCGCTCCTGAAAAGAAAAAGCTGACAAAGGGGGAAGGGTCAGGCTCTGCCTTCCCAATTTGTAAGGTTTTCTAAGACTCATCTCCTTCAATCTCGTATCATTCAGTTAATGGCTAGTTAGAGCAGTTTCATACTAATTGAAAGCAGACTCCTGTATATTTTAACTGTGGCTTTTAGCCTGATTTACATCCCTGATCTACAGCACACTTAACAAAAGATGCCTTCTGGGGGAAGAAAATTCATCACTCCTTAATTTAAAGTTATACTTACTGAGAATGGCTGTAGAAGTCTCTATAGGGAATTTCAGGGTCTCTAAGCCTGTCTTGGTAGCAGCTAAGTTTTCTCTCTTGCCTTCGAACAAGATGGATGTGAAGCCAGACCTGGGACACACTCTGTGTCCCTGCTGATGAGGGCTCTCAACTGTGTATCGTTGCCAAGACACCCGGGAGAGACTCCAAAGCCTCCAGATCTCGCCCTGGCTAAGGCATTCCTAATCAAATGCTCCTTTCAACAGGAGCTTCCAGCACGGCTACAGGCATCACACAGAGCTGTGAACAGCATCATTTTCTTTGATTCAGGTAAAGCTAAACTTCTGTGCAGTGCTTTCACCAGTTTGAAATATTGCTTATTAACAAAACATTTTCTGTCTGGAATTGTAACAAGCTCTCTACGTTAGTCTTACTTTTGAAACAAATAAATTTTCTGTCTCACCCTCCTGCTTTGAGCTGCTCAGAGGAGATCACAGAAACAATGGCAGGACTGAAGTCTGTCTTCAGGTTTAATGCTGAAGTCTGCAATTGAATCAGTTCTTTCTGAACAACTATAAGAGTCTGCTATGCCAAAATTTTATGACCTGCAGTTGCAAGACTCTTGACGTCTGTAAACAAAGGGAATTAATAAAATCAGCTGCTGCAGTAACACACGTGAATAAGCTTTTGCATTATGGCAACAGATCCTAGACAGTCAGGCTCATGATGACAGATGCCAGTACAAATTCACAAGGTCTATCCCAAAGATCTCATAGTCCAAAATACAAGATGCAGGAAGCTGCAGAGAGCAAGAAATAGTCAGATGAAAAGAAAACAAAAGTCTGAAGTGCAGCAGAAGCCAAACTGCCTATCTCTGCTACCTCTCAAACCAGTACAGTATGTGTCATTTTGGGCTCCTACCCTTTTGAATTTGTTGTACCTTTCATACCATGTTAATTGTGTTAATGGCTATTCCATATCTTAGTAGTGGTGAGATGGAAGAGGTTCACAGAGCTCATGGAAGCCTGTGCAAAACCAGATGAGATGAGTAGGCATTAAGAATCCCATTTGCCATTGCTCCTATGTTACAGCCGATCCTGAATGCACTCCAGCTTCCTTGTTCAACATTAAGTTTTGTTTCTACAGGTAAGTTGATTACAATAAAAATGCTTACCTTATGGAAGTCAGATCAAAGCATTTCAAAATTATCCGTATGACTAATCTGACAAATTATTTTTATATTTTTAAGGTTTTTTTCCTATGGATCACAAACAGTTCTGATAATGACTTCTTGAGTTAGGATAGGAAACATTTTTCAATATATTTCGATATTTAATGGTATAGAAAAAACATTTCCTGCCCTTTTCTATTAGTTAATCATAAACTAGATTAACTTCTAACATTCAGATTTCTGCAACAATGGGAATTTATGGACCCTTAATTTTGCTGATGAGGACTGCTCAAAGTGGGAAGGGTCAAACCTTTAAAAGATTAGAGCTTTCAGGGAAGATACACTTTAATCCTCTTCTTTCCTCCTACAGTTACCGTTTTGTGTGTGTAAGTAACTTAAAATGAACTCGTACAAGACCACGTGTAGTGTGGCTAAAGTAAACCAGTGAAATGTATCTTCGCAGTAGGGCCTCAGTTCCTGATTCCAAATAACAAGGTTGTAAAGGAGGGTGAGAAGCAAAAGGAGGCAATAAGGTCAAAGAAGTACGGAGTGAAGATAACTCTGGTTTGGCATATGGGTTTTCACACTTCTTTATACTCCCAGAGACACATTTTGGAAGGAAAAGAATAAACTGCTCCTCTGCCTGCTCCTGGCACTGCATTTGCATTGAGCCCTGGGGCGCGCAGCTTTCAACCAGCTTCACCATTCAGCCCAAAAGAGATTAAGCGTGAATAGTTCTGCAAAAAAGATGATCATCTGTTAATAACACTAGTTATGGACACCCCAGGGAGTGAGACACCTGAGACAGTTCATGTTCTTTACACACAGATGCTGAAGGCACATCATTCTCAAGCAGCCAAGGCTCAGCTTCTAGGTCAAATCACTGCATGGTTGGCCCTGATGTAGCCCCCTCTCCAAAAAATTTAGGACTATAGTAAGCCTGTATAGCTTCTTAATTCAGTGGCTCTTCATTTGAAGCTGGAGATAACCCAACATAAAGAAATTTTACTCCTTATTCAAAAGCCCCACTGCAGGGCTCCATTTTCAGGCTGAGCCAGGGGATGGGTCTGCTCGGCTCCATAGCAGGGCCAGCATCGGAGCATCCCCACAGCCCAGACCAGGAGCAGTGATGGAGCTCACCGCAGCTCAGGGTCCTTCCCCAAGAGCCAGGGGCTACAAGGCAAGGAATGAAGCCAGTTCTCCCGTAGAGTTAGGATGTGCTCGGGGCGCACAGCACGAAACGAGAGGGAAGGGCTCCACACTGCATAGCAGAGACAGACAAAGATTACAATTAAATAAGCTGAGCAAGATTAAAAATGTATCTCTCCCAGTCACAATTTCCATGAATCTTTCAGAAGGTCTAAATCTGAGAAGGTAAATTAACTCCTTATCTGTTCACACTTTGAGCTTTTTAAAAAGCAGGCCTGAAGTCTGGAATAAATTCAGCAGGCAGCAATCTTTTAGCCTTACATGGGAAAATTTGCCTAATAAAACACTACAATTTTATCAGACTGTTTCCTTCTGTTTCCTCTCTGGTGGGTAATGGAAGTTACACCCACTACTTAGCTTTGACATGTGTAACCCAGAAAAGTCTCAGTTTGCTGTAAAAACGCCAAGTGATACATTTCTTTGTTAGATATCTTGGGGCTCTTGTCGCATTCTTCTAAACACGTCAGGAGAAACTAAATGCATTGTTAACAGTAGTAGAAAAGCACCACGCATTAGCCATTCTTCTTCTGAATGGAAAAGAACAATTTCTGATGAAATATAGTTCCTGTTATATTCCTAGATTGCTTTACTGGAGAGCTGCCCTGTCTTTCACCAGCCTCAGGGTGAAAAACGGAATTCTGAATGAGAAAATCTGATACTCTCAAAAAGAATTAAAAGAAAATGTGAAAGTTCTCACTAAAAGATTTTTTTTTAAAACTGGTCAATCAGATCCTTAAAATGTTTCTTAAATGTTTATGTGATTAAACAATTTGTAAAAAATCCAGTCAAAATGAAATTGAAACTCTCCACTCTGAAAGACGTCAAATTAGATGCTCTGCAACTTAGACATAACTTCCTTTCTCCTGTGCCAAAATGTTGTCATAATCAGTATTTTACGGACATTTCAACTTTGACGGAAAACAGCTTTACTATTGGACTTGGCACTCTACCCAGTGGCTCAGCTAGAAATGCCATCACAAGAAATAAAAGTTGAAAGATACCCGGAGAAAAATCGAACCAAGCTGGACCACAGAGGTGAGGGACTGGTGGCAGGAGTGTCTGAAGGCCCAGGCTTCCTCCGGCAGCCGTGTGACAGGTCAGTACTGCCTCTGGCTCAGCAGCGCGGCCGTGGGACCGCATCTCCTCCTGTTACTTCTTGGGTTGGCCGTGCGTGATGTGTGCTGCTCTGGAAAGCCAACGCTGCCCCGCACGCTATGGGATGCATCTGCGATCAGCTACTCCCGCCTAGCAAGGGCTGCTGGCTCTAATGCTGCTTTTGTAGCCCAGCATTGTATAGCAGAAAGGCTTCAATCTGCCTCCTCAATGCCTGTCAGAATGCACTATAGCTGCACTATAGCTGAAGTTTCTCCTGGTGCTACAGCAAAACTACAGCTATTTATAAGCTAAGTTATTTCCAGATCGCACTTCTTCCGAGTAGGAGATACAAAGACACACATAAAAGGCAATTAAATAAAACACAATTGATTGTGTTAACTACTGGTAACTAAGAAGCCACCTTGATCCCTCCCTTTCCACATCTAAGATATTGACCACATGACACTGAGGCCTCACCTCACAAAGACTTTTCAATTTCGGATTAAACATGTTGCATTGGAAATAGCTCGGTAACCCACAGCAGCAGATTATAGCTGGCAAAGAGGGAAGAATGAATGGCAGACGGAAAACACAAGGGGATAAGCATTTGTACTGGGAGAGAGGTGCAAAGGAAAACCAGTATTTTTAAAAAAGTTTTACCACCTTGCCATGTTTCTAGGACCTGGGAACTGCCTGACCATGGAGGAAGAGAGAAATTACGTTGACTGGCTGTTCTTGCAAAGCCCGATTCCGCTCGCTGGAGCTCCATTTCTTGAAACAAGATCAAAATTTGGAAAAAAATCCCATCCTAAGAGAGACTTAACTGAAAACTGCACCAGTAAGAATGAGATTGGGCCCCCGCATAACTGGGGCAGGCAGACCCAGGGAAGGATATGCAGTGTCCCCAGCAGCACATGTTGGAGGTGGCAGTTTTTCATAGGAAGACTGTATTTGCTTCCAGCTTGCATGGTTGCTTCTGAAAACACATCTTTCTCCTTTCAGGATTTTTCTTGCAGGAACTTTTGCTAGTTACTCTCCAGATGATTCACATTTAGCCTTAGAGACTATTTTTAGCTGCTTTGCTTTCAGCACATGTTCTTGGAGAGTCCCTGCTATTTATGTGGTCTCCATTTCCCTCCTCTTGGCTTCTCTAGGGAGAAGCTCCATGAGGCCAGCTATTGAGAGCACATCATTCCTCCTTTTGTGTCCTACACACAGCAAAGCCGGTCAGGGCACTTCTGAGGTCAACAACAGCAGTCTTTATCACCATGAAGATAGAAAATGGAAAGAAAACAAGCCAAGGACAATCAAACACACTCCAGTTCCTCAGAGTGTTTGCAAGGCCATCCTGAGGCTGGGCTGGGCAAAGGACACATGAATAGAGATGCAAAGCTGAAGGCATAAATATGCAGCAAATAGATACAGAGGCAGCTGGGTACAAATGAGCACTAAAAAGCATGAGAAAATTGCTGCAATTCATCTGGGGTAAATCTGACACCAAGACATGAAGTTACCTCTTTCTTAGGGTCACAGAGCTTTAAAAAAATGGGAGATACTAACTCATCAGTGTCTCTATGGCCAGCACCGTGATAGGTGTAGATATGCTGTTTAAGCTGGACTCTGATGTCTTAAGGATTAGTTTTATAACTTTGACACAGATATTGTGGGACATAGCTAACAACAACCTAAAATGCATGTACCTGAATAATGTTACCAGCCCAAGAGGCAGCTCTACAAGTGGGAAAGTGCCTTATATCAGGCTACATTGATTTCTTTCACATATGGGAATAGTGTTGATGTATTAAATCATTTTTACCCTGGTAAAGTCACATGAATGAAGGCCTGTCTTGCTTTAACTATACCCATACAAAAGCCTATTTTTATGAAACATAAGAATTTAATATTGTTGAGGTTCCTGCCTCTCTTCCAAATGTGGGTAAAGTATTTTAATTAATCTAAAGTTTTTGATGGAAGTGGGACTCACACATGCATGCATGCACACACACACACTCAAGACACATCACAAACATTGGGAAACCTAACTAAAACAGAAGTGAATCAGCTGGAGGTAGAGGTGAAAACACTCTCAAGGTATGAATGTTAAGTAAGCTTTGACTGTAGATTGTAATTTTTATCTTTGCAGTCTTCCCTGGCTTACAAGTAAATCTCTCCTCTACCATGGAGACATTCAGCACGCTCTAATATATAACCTCACCTTTTAAGAGCATCTTGTATATTGATCCCAAAAGTATGGCTCAAGCTCATTAGTTTACAATCTGCTAGGTTAGTAAGAGCTCATAGGGAGTCAACATATGGATGTACTTCTGAGCACATTAACATCTGCAGTATAGCAGCTAAGTCCACTGAGGAATGGAGTTGGTCATACTCTTTTCTTGTTGCCAATATGGCAATAATTAGCACTGCTGCATGGTTCAGTAGACTAAAAGAACTGGTGGACCAAATTAATCCCAGGAGTAATTCAAGGAAGACAGAGACACACCAGGAGACATGTCCACTGTGTTCCTCTCCTTGAAACCCTTGCTTGAAAATATTAGTTATTTGCTGGCTGAAATCTGGGCTACTAGATGGTAATTAGACAGCTACATGGGAAATAATTACCTGATTACAAGATGATTAATTAGTATGCTGTCAAGATGCGATTATACTGGCATCTAGGGAATACCTTGCATTTCTTCTTTGCTCCTTACAAGATGATGATGGCAGCATAAAGCACTTCTGCCCTAAATCCCTACAGAAATTGTCATGGTTTTACCCCAGCCGGCAACTAAGCACCACACAGCCACTTGCTCGCTCCCCGCCAGTGGGATGGGGCAGAGAATTGGAAGGGTGAAGTGAGAAAACTCCTGTGTTGAGATAAAGACAGTTTAATAGGTAAAGAAACACAAGAAAAGCAAACCAAGGAATTCATTCACTGCTTCCCATTGTCAGGCAGGTGTTCAGCCATCTCCAGGAAAGCAGGGCTCCATCACATGTAACGGTTACTTGGGGAGACAAATGCCATTACTCCAAACATCTCCCCCTTCCTCCTTCTTCCCCCAGCCTTATACGCTGAGCATGACATCATATGGTATGGGATATCCCTTTGGTCAGTTGGGGTCAGCTGTCCTGGCTGTTCCCTCTCCCAGATTCTTGCTGGCAGGGCATGAGAAGCTGAAAAGTCCTTGACTAGTGTAAGCGCTACTTCACAACAGCTAAAACATCAGTGTGTTATCAGCATTATTCTCATACTAAATCCAAAACACAGCACTATACCAGCTATTAGGAAAAAAGAAAAAAATTAACTCTATTCCAGACGAAACCAGGACAGAAATGAACCGCAAAAGAGCACAGACAGTAGCACTCAGTACCCAGGGATTTAATGACGATAGAAATATGCAGGGCAGACTGACACAGCCCAGTCCTGTCACTGCAGGTCAAAAATAGACAAGGAAACAGCTTCACAGAGAGCAAGAACCAAGTAAGATTCTACCTGCAGCATCCCTCAAATGCACTGAATGCACCACTCCTGACAACAAGCATGCAACCTTACAGTGGGAGAGAAGCAATTTCTGGCCACCTGTGAATGGCAGTGTAGGCATCACACTTCATGACCATCAGCTCCAAATCAAGCCTTGCAAATTGTTATAGATGCCTGCAGGGGTTGGAGGGTAACAGCACATACACCTCTGGCCCCTGAGACACCAGGAAAAGGCAGGAAGGCTGATATGATAGGGAGAGGCAAGATTTCCAACACTAGCTCCTTCTAGGAGATTACAGCCTGACCTAATTAGTTAGAACATGCCTGTTTGTACAAGGGTGCAGCAAACTTATAATGCTACCCTTGACTGTTTTTATAAAGCGTCTTTGACACCTACTAATCTTGCTAGGCTAGTAGCTTCATAAACTAGTGTAGGCAAGCAAAAAAGGCTTATGCCTTCAGCACCATCACAACCAGAGCTTTGATCTTTTCCCCAGTTGAGGCAAGGGAGTCCTGCTTTGCACTCTGCCTTTCATTTGAGCAGGCTCTGCAGACAGGAACAAGGAAAAGCATTCTGGACAATTATTAGCCCATGAAATTTAGTATCCAGCTCCACCTACATGCACAAAAGTACTGCTGAATGTTATATATGCTCAGATATCAAAGGGCCAGCAGACAGGGCACCAACTGAGTCACAGGTACAGGTTTCCACTCAGTGATGGACATCTTCTGTGACCTCAGTGGTACATAGTCACCTGGCTCTTCTGGAAACCAGTCTGACTCTGTCACCTACCTGGGCCTTATCACTGAACAGCCCAATTTATCTTCCTCAAACATCGGATGAATAACAATTTTCTAGCTCCCAGAGAAGCTGCAACATGAATTCATTAGAGCCTATGAAGCACTTTGATAGTATAATAATGGAATAAGTATTGTAGATAGTTTTTATGCTAATTCCTTCATCTACCTATCTGTGGCCACCACCTCCAGGAATTTAACAGATATATGGTATGCAGAATAAATCTCTCAGAAGTAACAAGCCTCCGTACCAAGTTTGCAGATCATTTCCACATCTCATCACCTGTGTAGGGCCACCCTACACTCGACCCTCCAGGATAACTGAGAGCAGCCTACCGTAAGATGATGGTGAGTGACAGCCTCAGAGCACACAGCCTGTGAACTATGCTGCTTTGCACATCTTTTGCACCAGTGTTAAGGGGAAGCAACCAGGGTGGCAACCCCTTTAAAAATCCCCTAGTGACAAAGGCCATGCTTACCCAGCTCTCTGGGACAGAGATGTGGAGGCAATCTTTCGCTGGCTGGTCCATTGTTCCAGCTAGTGTTTTCCTCCTCCTGTATGTAAATGCCATTAACGCTTCTCACATTCAAACCCTTCTGCTGGGCCAGATCCTGTCAAAATCCTTAATTCCAGATAAACCAAAGCACCCAAGTGACCAGCCCCTTTGGAAGCAACAGGAACCAAGTCCCTGTGTATACTGGTGACACATGGCCTCCCGAGCGTGCTGGCCATCACCGCCCTGGGAACGCTCAGCATTGAAGCCCAGGCTCTGAGCACACCGCGTTGAACTTTGCCTCTGTGTTACCCCTTAGCCAGACAGCTCCCAATTAACAACTTTGTGTGCCCAACTGGCTCTAGACAGTATTTTCAAATGTGACCACTGTGAGAAGAAAAAAAAAAAATAGGTCAAGAGGATTATACAGGGTGACTAATGATTGCTGCATGCTGGGCTGAGATGTGAAGTCTGGCTGTGTTTTCAAAGGTGCATAATAATATGTCCTTGTCTGACCTGCAGTACTGTTGACACTTTTTCTGAGTTGATGCCTTCTCACAAATCCCCATTAGGCTGGAAGCTTGAACGCCCACCGTGAATGATGCCAGTGGAGTGGAAGGGCTATCAAACTTTGCAGAACTACCATTTAAGTTTTACTTCATTTCTTAAAAGGCAGGCAGCAGAGGCAATTATTTAACTGTCAAGCCCTTTTGGAGTTATTTGCTGAGCGATGTGGCTGCTGTTCTCAGGCTGTGGGCCACAGCGTGTTAACTCACCGGCAGTTCCCTGGAGCTGGTCAAGAGATAAGAGGAGGGGGCTGTTCTGCTCAGCACAGCCAGCACATAGAGTCAGGGGAATGTGCTCTGCCAGCCAGCTTGCCATCCAAATAGCCAGAACTAATAGTTTTATCCTTATTTTACTGATAGGGAGGACAACACAGTATGATGGAGGGCATGGTATAGCTGCCCTACCCAAAAATCACAGGGGATTTGTAGCAATAGGAAAATTAATTCATCTGTTTTCTCTCCTGGTCCTGTGTTTAGTATTAGAGTCCCTCCAAGTACACCTTTCATTAACAGGGAAGTTAGAATTCATTTTTCTTATCTGACAAATGTTCATTAGCCATGTATTTGTATCAATCTCTCCCATCCTGGTCACAGAAATATGTCCCTTTCTAGCTACAGAAATTGGAAGAGCAGGCAACTCAGCTACAGCTGAGCTGAACCTCTAGTTCCCCACAGGAACTCTGGAGCAACAAGTGATGCAGCAGCCTCAGAGAGTCACAGAAAACAGTCTTTTGTTTCTATTACAGTCCTTTCATGGATAAGCATATAAATATAACCATAGAGAAGTTTCCTCAACAAACACAAGCATACCAGGAAAAACATAACCTCTGGTTCAGCTTAACTGTGAGGAAGATCTGAAAGACATTTCATCTCAGACAGCAGAGGCCAGCCCTTGCATATGGGCTGTTGGCAGCCTGGCAAAAGCTGGGTGTGATGACGCTAGACTGGATGATGCTGGGCCCTAGACATGGAGCAAGGAACAGCAGGTGCAGAGCTGTTGTAGGAGGCAAGATACCTTCTTCAATTCGCATAACGTTTTTTCAGAATGCCGCAGGGAAAACTCCCAGCTTTAGGACAAACACACACTTCTCCAATAAAGCTCACGAGTGTGGGCAAAGTTGTGACAATATTAGCACTGTCAAGACCTTTCTGAGGCACCGTCACATTGTTCTTCTACTGCTTTTGGGTGATGTTCACCTTTATACTAGGAATGGGGAAGCACAGCACGTACGTGCATCCCATAGTTGCCTTTATAATAAGATCAGTTTTAATTCCCAGGCAATTCTACGCTGGCAAAAGAACAGAAATTCCTTGCTAGAGCAGGAGCAGTCTTCTGTGAGTGAAAAGGTACAGCCCAGGCAAGGCCCTTCAATGGTGTCCCACTAAGGCATTGCGAACTCCAGGCTCGTAGAGGGCCTGGGCTCCCTACTTCACTCCCCAAGGTACCACACAGAATTTAACAGAGGATCAATTTCTGCCCCATTGTTAGGTCTCTGCAATCACAGGCTGAGAGAAGAATAATTTTGCACAAGCTCCTTGATTTAGATCAACCCAAAAGTGACAAGAATACTTTTCTTGCTTTTTAAAGAAAAGCCTACCGAAGCCAACTGACTGATTGTTCCGTAAATCAATTTCTTTCCCAAGTGTAAAATCTCCAATTGCTCATTCCCTGTCTTGCATCCTAATTAAATAGTGATGTGAAGTAATCAGCAGTATTGTCAATGGCCCTGGTGCCGCACAGATACTTCTGAATATACAATATTAGAAGGAAATGAAGCCAGTGAAGAAGATTCCTGCCCAGCGACTGCACCAAGACTAGCAGCGCAGCCTGGAAACATCCATGCAAAACCAAGACACCCCGTGACTGCAGGGTGAGCCCAGCTAGGGGCCTGCAGTGCCCCATATCCTGTAAAGAAGAGGTCATAGAAGGGCGCCTTCCCTGTGCTAAACGTGACGTGGCTTTCTCTACCATTTCAGAAGGGAGTAAACTACCTCCAGTTACCTTTCACATTCTATTTCCATAATCTGGTCAAATTAAAATACTGAACTACTCTTAAACACTGATCCCTGCCCTTGACACTCAGCTCTCTCTTCTAATTAATCATGTTCAATATGGAAGTGTTTAGATGCCATGAGAAAAGAGGTCCTGTGAGGCAGTGAGTTGTCAGCAGGGCGGAAGCTTTGGGACCCCACGTCATCTAAGAAGCAGTTACAGATGGTGAATTACCTCAGGAAACAGAAATGCGTGTGGTCCATGTGGTTCTTGTTACCCACTGGCTCTTGTGGAAGAGGCAGGAGTGCGAAGGCAGCCCCAGCCTACTGGAAAGCAGGAGCTGGGGAAAGGATGTTGTGCCTCCCCAAGTGGACCTGCACAAGCCAGTCCCAGGGAGCCATGCTAACAGAGATGAGCCGAGAGCAGATGAGGGAGGATGTCCTAACGCAGTCTGAGCTCCTAGGAGCTGATTCAGGAGACTCCTTCCTCTCTTGAGTATCAGTTCCCTCATAAGAAAGAAGACATTACATGTAAAGGTGAGTCTATACAGAATGCAAGTATCTAAGTCAAACTGAATATGAACATTTGGTACAGTAAATATTGATATACTCCTCATAGTCTCAGTTTCTTCCCTTTCCCATCTCTTCCTTCTAAAATGAAGTGGTCCTGTCCTCCCAGGGGAGATGCAAAGGAAGAGCCCCACGACAGGCACTATACAAACACAATAAGAGAGACTGTCTCTTCCTGTAAAGGTTTTTGATCTAGACGAAAGCTAGAGGAAAAGCATGTCACCCAGCAGCACAGCAAGTAATGCTCTGGATCTAAGTCAGGAAACATCTGACAATTTTGTTCACGTGGAAAAAAATAGTACTCTTCAATAACTACAAAGAAAGTGATCCAGGACCTTCCCCAGCCCTAGGATTTTGCTTTGTGAAGCACATGGGTCAGTGTAATTCACTACATTTCACTGCTAAAACTTTTCTTTGTAGACCAGCAGGATATCAGTCACTCTTGGCAGGGCATCTTCTGCGGTATCTGAGTACAAACTCTTTCCCCTTTGATTCAAATACCATGACATGACACAGGATGTCTCCTGATAGCCAAGTTTTGTCATGGTGCAGTAATCTGAGAAGTCTTACTCAGATTTTCTTTATAGGCAAGGAATCATACTAGGCAACAGGTGAAAACTCTGGATTTACTGCACAAAACTCCCTTTTATAATTCCCCTGTAATATCTCACTGTTGGGTTGGCAATCAGACAAACAGAAAGATTTTAAGTGAAGTTTCAACATACAGTGGAAATAGAAAGCCAGTCATTTACTCTTTCACTTAACTGACAGCTTCCCAGATGAGAAACCTGTGGCAGCTCCTGCAACTAGATAACCCTGCAAGAGTGATTCATAGAGGGATGGTTGTTGATCCCTGTGCTGAAGAGTTCAGAGGTAAACAAATATTTATGAAAGTCAATATATCTATTAGTCTCACGAAATACTGTGCATTCCTGATTTCCATAAAAATCAGATCTCAGAGACGCAGTGAAATACTGACTTCATTCATTATTTAGGTCTCCCTCCTCACTTTTCCACAGGGTTAATAGCAGCTTATGAATCTTTCCTTGGAAACATCTGTGCAAGCTCATTTAAAAAAGCCAAGAATTTAACAAAGCAAAGACTGTTGGTTTAAGCTAAGATTTTCACAAGTTCTTAAAGCCCAAATCCCATGTTGATGTAGGGTACATTGGTTACCAGTCTAGAGCCCCCAGGTTTTTGCAGTACGTACGCAGGTAGCAAATGTCCCGCTGGAAAGGGAGGGAGAACACCAGTGAGGTTCTCAGCATCTCTTCTTCAAGAGACATGCTTTGTGCTCCCGGGGATAAACAAGCAAAAGCAAAGCCATAGCATACAGGTAGAAAATGCATGGATCCAGCGCTTTGAAAATATGTGTACAACTGCACAGACACAGAGACAGGAAAGGCCTCTTCCCCCACTCCCAGAAAACAGTTGCATTATTTTACGGGCAGGACTGATGTCACTTGGACAAGGCCTAGAGAATCCAGAACAAAGGACTCAGCACCCTCAGAATTTAACATTTCTGGGTTGTTGCTGATAAGCTGATCACAAAAAGGATGCAAATTACCCATGATCATATTGGTTTCTATTTTGTTATCATGCATAGATTAAGAAAAAAAAAAAAAAGAAAAAGAAACAAACAAAGAAGGAACACTTATTTTTCACTTTAGCCACAGGCTTCATACATGTCAGACCAAATTCTGAAATTCCTCCTCCAAGTTTACTGATGGAAATTTAACTGCAGTAAAGACTTCTAATTCAATTAGGATTGTGAGATTTGGTCTGGAGGCTGTATGGTGCATGGGATCCTTTAGGATAACTGTGGGTACTAAATAAAGTCAAACATTTGCAGAACATCCGTTCTCCATAAATATCAGGTGAACAAGTGAAACTATTCTAATTACAGTTCAGACTTCTCCCAATTGGTTTTACTTTAATCTTCCAAACATTAACTTCCTTTTTGTGGCCTTAGATTTACTTTCCTCTGTTTTTTTGAGAATTTATGTCCCCCTTCCTTTTTCCTTCATTCCTCACTGCACTCCCTCTACATACACATTTTAGGTAAGTTGTCTTTGCATACCCATCCCCTCAGTGCACAGAACTTGGTTTTGCACGCACACTCTGCTCAGAGGCAGTTCTGCACTGTGAATGGATGAAGGGAAAGTAGGACATCAGTTCTTCATTCAGTCTCAGATGTGAGGTCTTTTGTACAATGTGCTGAGAGAAAATTTGGTTGAACACACTGCAATAATAACTGGTCTATGAAACATTCCGAGGAGTGTAACAAGAAGGCAGTAGAGCAAAGATCCCAAGAAATACACTAGTCTAAAATGTAGAGATATATGGCAGCTAAAATGTAGAGATTCATGGCAGAGGCCTTGTAGAGATCTAAATATGACAAGCCATTTTAAGTCCTGAAACTCTAAAAGACAAAAGAGGACCCTGGTGAAGGTGAAACTGTAAGAGTTGAAAGGAGGCATATATATGGAAACTGTAACACTCTTAAAAGTTTACAAGGTGGGGAAAACACTAACTCAGCTGGAACGTAGGCTCGTCTCTTTCATGCTCTTAGGTTGGTTTTCATCATCTAAGACTCTGACCAACAGTTCTTAGGGGTTCCTCAACACCCCTCCCCGTTCTGGATAAGTTCCCAACTTCCACGCACTAGGCTTTTCCATGAGCATGCCTTAGGGCTTTGTAACCATATGGTCCATCTCCTGATGAAAGACACATGCCCCAGTTACTCCAACAAATCTTCCTTAATGACATTAGCCTTCAAGGACACAATAATGAAAAACTCATTGGAGCAACAAACAGCAATATTTTTTTCGATGTACACATGCCAGTAATAAATGCAGAACAGTTACTGATATAGGAAACTTTTTGCAGAGAATATATAAAAATACTTGAGGTTCTGTCTACTGCTTTGTCTGTGACCAAAACAAGCCAAACATGTCCCCTCTGCTGCTGGAAGAAGGTGGTAGCATATTCAATATGTGTAAGTTGAGAAATTCCCCCCATTTTAAATGAGGTCAGGCTTTGTATACAGTATTATGAATAAATTTCTACCATGGGCAAGAAAGTTTACCTAAGTATTGCACTATTCTATAAAAAAGGCTGGCCAAAGCTCTACAATATACTTACACCATAATTATGTGTTTGGGATGTATCTATCAAAGGGTGCAGAGCCTGCAAACTTTCTCTCCTCCAGTCATTATCCTGCTTTGGCTCTACGTGGTGCTGTACAAACACATATTGAGAAAGCTTTTGCCCCAGACAATATGCTGAGTGACCAGAGACTTATGTAGAAAGGCAACAAATGAACAGGATTCACACTAGGGATGTCTCCTTGCAGGCTCTCAGGCTCCATGGAGGAGAACAAATCAAAGTCTCCTGCAATGCCAACTTGTTTGTTATCACAGTCCTATTTACACAGGCTGGCAACAGCTCCAAGGAACCACCCTTTCTGATACGCCTTACTATGTCTACTTTACATATTCCCTTTCCAAACACTTCCTAGTCATGGCGGTTTGCGACTAGGCTGTCAGGTTCACAATGTCAGCCCAAAACGCTCCTCAGCATTTGCATCAACTCTGTATCAGCATTGCTCTGGCTACATTATTATTCCAGCTTATCATAATGCCAAGTACTAAAACAAGCCTGGGATTCAGTGTACACATCCACCTAACAGACTACTCTATCTCATGGCCCATTCCCCAACTGATACTAGAGTCAACTGGGTAATTACAATAACAGTCTGGGTAAAAAGGTGAGCCAAATAGCAAAACTCCTAATTAACAAGTCCTCTCAGAGGCCTAATTAATCTTGCCTGGATTTCTGTAAACTTAGAGAACGTAACAACTGGCAACTTCTTTCCTATTTCTCATCTGTTTAGACCATATCTCTTGTTGCAAGGACTGTTTCACTCTGCTTCTAAACGCTGCCCGGCAGGCGGCAGTCCCCGTCCCTGGTGGCACTGCCCCACCAGCGCACGTACCGCTCCGAAACCGGTCCAGGCTCTGCAAGGACCGTGTCAAATGGAAAGAAATGATCTCTTCTGTTCCACCAAGCTTAGGATGAACTTCAGCAGCCTCTTCTTGGCACGCAATGGCTCAACAGAAGCTGCATTTCTCTGCATCCTTATTCTAGACAGGGCCTCTGTGTCCCTGATTGAAAGAAGGTCAAATAGCCCATATATATCTCTTCTTAATTTTTAATCACAATTTCACGCTGTTATTTCAGCTGCTGGAGGCAGTGTAGCACAAATCCCTCAGGAGTAATTCCTAGATACTCTTTTGTAGGCTGGCCTACTTTTTCTTCCTGTTCAGTTACAGGAATTGCTTATTGCAGTCCAGATGTGTGACAGTACTGGAAAAGCCTTCCTCCACCCAGACAAATAAATTATCCACTGCAGCATGCTAAAAAAAAAAAAAAAAATCACATTTTGATTCTTCTCCAGCTTCTAAAAATAGACAAGATAATCAAGATCTAATTTTTAGCTCTGTGAGCCCAGCTGAGTATGATGGTTTCATTTTCAACAGTTCCGCTGCCTCTGATAGAGGACAGTGCCACAGTCCCCCGTACAGCACCTCGCTGCGGTAGTCCCCCACAGTGGGAGGCAGGTCTCAGCGCTGCTGGGAAAACCTGGAGGGGGTTGAACGGGTACACCAGCGTCCACGTGGTTTTGTGGGGATTTTGGACATTGCAAGGGCTGGGTGTGAAATGCAAGAAGAAGGAAGTGGGAAAGGCGTCCTAGAGCTTTCATACCTAGGAAGAGTATTGGGCACTTTCATGAACTGCATGGGTCACTTCGGTGGCAACTTTTGAGGCTACTGAAATTATGTATTTGAAGCCTAAAATATTGTGGGCAGCTGCGCGACAGAAATGATTCCTGTAAGATTTCACCTATGGAGGATTTTTTTTTACATAAGTGGGAAAATTCCTAGCACTATGTGCAGCTCTTTTGTTTTGAAAAATGAGAGAAGCTGCATCCAAAAAAATACACTGCTCTCAGTTCGGTCGGGGAGGCTAGAAGGCAGAAAAGAAGCAGTCAAATCCTTTTTGTTTGCTTGTGCAATGAGGGATTTTGCTGGTTTTGTTTAGCTAGAACATCTCTTTGTGGTTGACTTTCTCTCTACAATTTCATAACAACCTGGAATCTTGGCTTTATCAACCAGCTTTTACAGGTCTACACAGAACTTTCTTCTGATGAAAAAAAAAAAAGTTAAAACTAGTTAAAGCAATGCTTTTTACTCAAAAAAAAGAATTCTTATATTTCAATTTCACAACCTTACCACTAAAAATATTCCAAGAAGAACATTCTGTGTCCCAAAATCTTCCATAAATGCAGCACAAATTTCCCCAAGCAGCAAGGAGAAAAGATATGAAGCAAAATAGGAAATAAAAAAAATAAAAACAAACAAAGAGCGAGCCAGTTTCAAGTTTATGAACTGGAGAACAAAGATATCCTCATCTTGTTACACAAGTGTCAAGAAACCCACTGAACACTATGTGCATTGCCTCTTATGTAGCTACTTTTATTACAGATATTTTGGTATTCCCCAAAGGCCATATATCAGAGTCAAGACTCGTTCACCACTCTCTGACCAAGCAGTTGTATTTCTTTACGGGAGTACAGTACACAGTGAGTGCTGTCATAATATTTCTTTTGCTTATGTTGTTAATAATGCTGTATTCAAGACACATCACAAATTAAAGTGGACAGATTTTCAGTAAAGCAAACACAAGGCAAAAAGGATTGAGCCACAAAGCTATACTTACCTGAAGGATTAAATCAATAGGGATGCGACTTCCTCGATAGAAAGAGACCAACTTTTAGCTTTCAGTCATTTCACAGCCTCTAGGCAAAGACTGATCCACAGCCTAAATTGGCTTATCCATGTAGAGACAGGGACAGGAGGAATATTTTGCCATGGCAACTGACAATTCCAGAAAAACCACCCCCAAAACTGTGCTCAGTCAGAAAATCAGCAGATTAAAAGCTTGAAGATAACGCCTCAGAAAGAAAAAATAGGGATGAGACAGAAAATGTCAATTAAACCAAAGAAACAGGTGACAGGCTTTCAGATGATAAAGCTTTTGAATACTATACAAAACCCTACTGGGCCACAGAACAGAAATACATAAAAAAAAAGAGTCATAGATAACAACAAATATAAGTGCACAAGATGACTTTCCCATAGATACCAGGAAGGACGCTACAGTTGGAACTTCATCTCCGTTGCCAAGTCGCAGCAAAGATGGCTGAACTGGGCAGTCACACTTCCACCTGTTTCAAACCACCCAGCCAAATATAGCCCTAAGATATAGTAAATTTTGACTCAGACAAGCCCCTGTGGGAAGTGAATAATCTTTGGTACCTCATTGACTTAAGCTTCTATTACAGGAGGCCAGTAGTTCACCTGCAAGAGCAGGTGCTTAAAACTTAAACCAGCTAACTAGCAGAATTTGTGCAAAACCACTGATGTACACAAATTCAGCCCAGCTTCCTGACCCGAAAAAGATGGCACTATCTGAATAAACACTATTGCACTGAGATACTCCATTCTGAGGGCTATGGAAACTCAAGCAACATCTCGTATCGGGTCACCCCCCAGCCCTGGACAGTCTCTTGCTGGTCTCAGACAGTGGGACTGCATTTGGAGGGAGCAAAGCCCATCTACCACGGTGTTGTGGCAAGAAATGGGTGGGAAAACATTTCTCCTGGCCTGGGAGCTCTTAGATTTCAAAATATTTTCTTGGCCCAGCTCAGGATGAGAAGGTCAAAACCTCGGATTCTTCTCAAAAGAAAATCCAAAACACATTTTGAGAAAGGGAACAAATATTTTTTGACTGGGCCAGAGTGTTTCACTTCTTTTGTACTATTTATGTGTGTTTTATACAACCACCGAGCAAAAAACAAGTCAGGGAAAAAGTAATTTCCCCTTTAAAAATGTCAGTGTGTGATGTTCCACCAAATCAAAAACCCAAACTGAATTTCAAACAAAAGAAAATAATCCTCAATCTCTTTTATGGCTGTTTTTGGAGGAGTCAGCATTTATTTAGTTGGAAGATGCCTACCTTGCCCTGAGTGCAAAACTGCTCATTCTCTGTACAGCAGCTCTTCAGGGCAGCATTTCATAATCATCGAGCAGCCAAAGAGGTAGATTGTTTTTATGCAGGTGTTTTGTACCAAGGACACTCATTTTTGCATGTATGCACAAACATAAAAAGTATAATTCAGAATATTGCCAGGTGAAAGCAGGCAATTTCCATGTAAATTAATCCCAAATGGGGGCACGCTGTGCTCTTCATTGCTCTTGGTAATTGTTCACTGGGGGTTTCTCGGCAGTTGTAGTTAATGTTGCTTTCTGATGCTTGGAAAAAAATAGGAAAAAATGAATTGCTGAGAGTGTTGTCCTTAGAGGTTACAATAAACTTCTCATCGGTGCAGACACTGTGTTGCCTGTGTATAATCCTGCCTAGTCCTACCTAAGAACATGGACTTTTTCCTCTCTGTAACTGTATGGCTGTGCTTTATCAAGCTTTTCATCTCTCCCTCTCCAGTGAGAGATTCAGGCAACAACCACCGCAGGAACAACCCAAGGTGTTGACCTAACTCCTGCCAGGGTCTGAGAATTCTTTCTACTGCTTTCAGCAGGGGCTGGGACCAATCCCTAGGTTGGGCCTCCCAGAAGGCCATCCCTGGAGATGTTGAGTGTACTCATTTCCCAGGGGATGCAGCAGAAGCTGAGGGGAAGGAGAATCTGACAGATATAGGAGCATCAAATATAAAACAGACTTCTAGATTAGACCAGAGAAACCAGGGAACCTTCTGCTTCCCTTGGCATACCCAAGAGAGAGTCTTGAGCCAGAGCATTCCCCACTTGAAGTACTGGGAGACATGCATGTCCCAGAACATGCATGGAATGAAGACGCAGGAATGAAGATGCAGCCTCCTCTCTCCCAGCTTCTTGAGGAAAGACGTTAGGATGATCTGCTCATAATCACAGCGCGGGTCCCACAGCAACAGCAGGACAGAAGAGCCCACCAGCAGCTTGGTAAGTGAAACAATTTGCAAACATGCACTGTGCTGATCGCTGTGTAGCATAAACACCCCAAGAGTCTCAAGCACAGGGAGGGAAGCCTTCACACGCGAGGCAGACACTGAGCATCTGCAGGGCTGAAAACACAATGGGAGCCAAGAATGACTGAGAGAGTGTGGGTGGTGGAGAAAACTGGAGGCTGATAAGAAACAGGGGCGGGGGGAAAAAAGCTTCAATTTGCTGTGTTTAATATTGCTTCTCCTTACCACACAGGCTGTTTTTCTCTCTTTGCTATTGGTTGGAAAGGTATTTCCGACTTAACAACATCTTAGCTGCTTTGCCTCTGCTAAGATACAAGTGTCTCTGCCAATGCTACCACAGAAGGCCGGAGGAAAGATGTATTTTGCAATAACAGTTAGGCAACACCTGGCTTTAATGTTAGGAAAAATCATATCAAGAAAACCCTCCTGACAAATGAGGTCAATCATTTTGCCCAAGAACACTGGCGACTCAATGATCAAGGTAGAGCCATTGCTTCAAAACACAGCACATATGAGATGAAAAATAAAAAAAATTCTGGTTACAGATTCTCCAAAGTTTCCCCACTAGATCTGACATCCTTCAAACTTTGCTTCAGCTTTCAGAAGGAAGAGTGAGCTCAGTACAGCAGGGGTGCACAGACCCAGAGCAGACTCTGTGGGAAGACATTTTGTTAGGGGCTCAGCACTGCCAAGTCTGCACCAAAGATAAAAATCCATCAACAGTCAAGCTCTTAAGGATGCGTGATACTATCTTTAGTAGAGGTCTGCATTAACTTGTGGTGCCAGGTTAGTACTATTCCTTGACTGTCATTGTCTTCGTGGTAGACACCATCCCAAACTGGGCAGAACAGGCTTCTGGGAAACTACGAAGTGATAGGGCAGATGTTTCTTGGGCTCAGGTAAGATTTGATGTCTTTGCTTGCTTCTCTCTACTGAAGTGACCCAGAGGGATTTGTTCACTAGCAAACTAGCATTGCTGCAACTGCTGGCATGCCTGCTGAAAGGAATGTCCTCAGTGGGAAAAAAAAAAGGGAGAACTTCATTTAACATGGGAACAACAAGAAGAAGAGAACTGCAAGTTTGAGTTCAATAAAATACTCAGTGCTTTCCTGGACTTTGCTTTTCAACAAATAGCAAGAGACAGCACAATCGGAGATAATAACTGCAATTCCAGGCTGACAAAGGAGACCTATGCAAATGGCTCTTCACCTTTCCTCAGTCCAGCTGTGTCTTCGACTGCTACGTTCTTCCACAGCCTAATGAAAAACCCATTTGGATCACAGTCTTTTTCCAGTGCAGAAAGGCCCCCTCTGTTCTGACACAGGTGTTAGCAGATGTCCTCAAGCAGCTAGTGGGGAAAAAACTTTTTTTCAGAAGCCAGTGGGGGGCTTCTAATTGCTATTGAAAATATTTTCAAAGCAGCAGATCAGCTAGTAGTCCCAGCTCCATCCCAGAGGCAAACACAATTTATTTGTCATGTTTCAACTATTTTTCTGCAGTTCATACAGTGTAATTAATCACTCGGCAGGCAGGCGAACACACACAGGACTGAAAAGGCAGCTCATTCGTTGACATGCAGCAATCATCCTGTACCTTGTTAAGCAGCAGCTTCACTCTCTTATTTACAGGTGAGAGCAGCAAAAAAAATGGAAAGTGGCAACTCAATACAGCAACAATTAATAAGAAACAAACAGCCTTGTTTAAAACAAGGACCCTGCTATTATTGTACCTTACAACAATGCTCTTCCACTGGGTTTGCGTGTATGGCATTTGGGCATTGATTTCAGACGAAAAGGCAATTACTCACATGTAAAAATACATAGCCTGTCCCTTCAGAAGCAGCTACTCAAATAGGTACCCTGCTACCTGGTGGTGAGACTCTTAAGATCTCTCATTCAAGCTCTTCTGTCATCTATCCGGGTGATCTAGATTCAGCCTCCCTTCAAATCTGAACAGCCAAAATACACCAGATGAAGAGCTGAAAAATCCAGCTCCTGTTGCTGATTCCCTTTTCCCCAAACTTAGGTGCCTAGACAGAAGAGCACCTAGACCCAGGTCCCTGCTTCTCAGGGCCTGCAACGCAAATCTTGGCCAGGGAGCTGCAGATGCAGCCAGCCTAATTCCCTCTGAGTCCTGTGGCTAGTGCTCCCAGCTGGCTAGGTGCCTGGGGAAGGCCCAGAGCCAGCCATTCAGAAATACTAGACACAGGCACTTTGCTTTGTTTGAGCTGGCTGAATCTGGGTCTGGGTTTTCACACACATACTTTAGCTGTGGACTTTCTGTTGGTTACCATCTCCAAAAGGCTACCCAAGGGCTCTGAAGTGCTACCAGATGCTTGCCACAAAGCAAATCGGCACACTGGATTAGGGAGACTTTTGCCTCCCTTCAAACTGGAGCCAAAACAAGAGTTGAGGCCATGGCAGCACACACTGTGAAAGGAATTCAGCATTGATAAATTGCCTTCTGGCAAATTCAGAGCATTTCTATTATCTCTCTAAAGGCTGTAAGAGACAGAAATTATACTAATAAACAGCACTTGACTGAAGCAGTGCCTGCAATGGAACACAATACAGACCTTAGCCAAATCAACAGACTCTGAATTCATACAATTCATACACAGAGGGGGCAGGTTTATTTGTAGGTCCTGGAGCTGAGAGGCTCTACAACTGCTAACTCATAACTGCAGCCCCATCCTCCTAAGTTTCTTTGGGCCAGCATTCTCTGTATGTGCTAACACACTCCTTGCAGCCTAATTCAATGCTGGTGGAAGTCAGTGGGAGATTTCCCACTGATCTGAGAGTCCTGTAGTAACCAAGTGCTGCTCTTTGCTTTCTGTATATCAGACCTTAACAGAGCTGAGCTCAAAGGAAGAGCTCTCCATTCACCCAAAATATCACTGACACTGCCTCTCATTATAGACCATTAGAAACCTTCCATGGAATGGTCTTTGCACTTTAAATTGCATATATAATAGGATTTTTTTTTCTCCTTTTTGGACAACGTTTTTAGACATTAAAAGCTTGTCAGCTTTTGTTCTTGTTTACACTGAAGGAAAAAAAAAAAGTAAAAGCAGACCATTTAAAAAATGTCAAAAATGAAATGCCCCAAGCTCCTGGTATCAGGGGATTTTATGTATCAATTTAAATTAATTGCATCCAGTTGGTTGCAATTAAAGGCTGGAGGCTTATCAGTTTCTTCCTCCCCATTTGACTCAACATACATAAACAGCTGGATCAGTTCAGCACCTTACTGTGGCTCCTGCCACTTCATCGCACTTCTTGGCACTACCATCACCTCTTCAGGTTTCTACCTTTGGGCTTCGGAAAGCTACAATACAGGGAGTGGGCACTTGGGAGGGGAAGCAAAAGTAAAAGCAGTGGACAGGGGAAATAACATGTGACAAGGATAAATCTAGTCCCTCTCTTCCTCTCAAATCATATTGTGAATACAGAGACAGCATAACAATGAACCAGCTCAGTACCTGCCTTTGTGTAAGCACAACCCCTTGGGTGGAATGAAGGAGATGCATTCCCTTTTAAAGTATCTGTATGTGCCATCACAGCAGATGTATCCTTCTGCTGCCTGAGAATTTGACTGCACCTGAGATTTAGACAGACATGCAAGGGGTATACTGGGATGAAAATCAGATGAGACAGGCAACTACCATTTGTGCCATTGGGAGCTGCCCATAAACTTGACTACATCACTAGGAATTCATACTCAATAACATCTGGGAGATGCAAGGAGAGCTCGTATGTTTTCAGTACATACTTCTTTGGGAACAGGGAACAAATGTCATCAATGGTGATAACCTCAAATCCACCTGGGCCTCAGTTCTGCTCTGTTTCACCAGATTTAAGACTCCAACTTTCTGCCATAGCAGAGGATCCTTAAAGCAAGTGTAGAACCTGTTCACAGCCTTTTTCCAGTCTTTAACTGACATCTAGCGAACAGTTTCTAAACTGCACCTGAAAGACCTGGAGATTGTAGATGAAATAATCCCCTCTGGAGGGCAGCTGTGCAGAGGAGCTGTGGGATAAGCATGGGGCTTACAACAATGTGCACTGTTTCCTGTCCTCTCCCTACCATGATAGCTCATCTGCCCTGTGGGCAGGTGGGAAAGAACCTGGTTCTGCTCAGAGGCTGAACAAATACTGCACTGGCCCAATTAAGGTGGGCAAACACAGCTGCTGGACTCTACGGCAATGGTGCCACCCACTGCAGGGACCATACAGGGTGGCTGGTGGACACCAGAAGCCTACCCAGGAGCGATCAGCAAGGTTTCCACCACAGTGCTGCCAGATCAACTCCTTCTGAACAGGAAGGGTCGCACTCTGCTCCCTTCTCTCCCAGAGGCACAAAGCTAGAACTGAAATGGGAAACTCATTGGCCGCTATCAGGGTTAGCAACTGCAACTCCCACCCTCAGACTCTCCTGGCAGATAGGTGGCAGGAGTGGTGCAGTTTGCAGCCATCTCACAGTTTGTCTTCAAGCACTCTCCACAGCACATCTCTGGGTGACAGCAGATGGGAAATCCCTGAGGAATAAAGAACCAATGATCATGCCACCTGCCTTCAAAGCGTGTCAGAACCGGCCTGCAATGTCTGCATAGCAATACGGGAACATCTAGTGTTTGCAGAGAGCCTGCCTTCCATTTTATAGCCTCTATCATCTATTGCAAAACAGGGAGTTTGGTTTAGGTTATCTATTAAGGTATACCAGCAACAGCATGGCAGGTATCTATGTCATCAGTTACAAAAATACAGGGTTTTAGAAACAAGCAGAGTGATGGTGGTGTCAGCCTGCCACAGCCCAGGTACTGAAACCAGCCTGTCATTTTCATCAAGCAAAAAGAGCCAATAAGCCCAGACGACTCTTCCCTGTTAAGAAAGTTTATGACCAAATTCTGCCCTCCTGTTTGCAGTCACGGAGGGCTCCTTCCGTCTTGTGACAGACATCTTCTGCACTGCGGTGAAGGAAATGTCTCCATGCTTTCTGTATGAACAGTGGAAACCATTTTGTACAACACCGTGAAGTGTTGTAACACCGGCATGCTTAACACATGTCTTTCCTCAATACATGAGTATTGTTCTCACACTTCATCACCTGGGAAGGTAAAATGCTTTCCCTTCTGATTTCAGGGTCACTTGTAGTCTCACAACACCGTTGACATGCAATCCTTATCCGAATGTACAATGCTAACTGTACCTTTAATCTTAAGAATTTACACGGGTGGAGGTGATTAAAACCAAAGTAAAATGAAGGAGAGACAAATAGATGCTTAAAGGAAACTTAACATTGTCCTTCTTGTTACACTGTGCAGACACTGTCAAATCAAGAATACAGATGCAGACCTTTAACGGTTTGAAAATATGCTATACCCACCAGCCAAAATACTATCAAGGTTACCAAAGGTGTATTGTTTCTGCTTCCCAACAGCTGTTGAGTCCCTATTTATTATCCGCAGAAGGTCTCTGAGGACTTGTTCACCTACAAAGTTTGACTGATTTAATTAGATACAAATCAGTGTTTTCCACTTGTGTGGTGCCAGCGAGCTTGTATGTGACGTCTCCGTTCACAGCCAAGTGAATACTGAGGCTTGTAAGAACAACGCTATCCAAATCCTAAATACTCTCACACCAGCCAACAGCTACCCTGTGTTAAATGCAGCTTAAACCAGCGTGGAAGACTGGCTACCAGTCATGAATCTAGGAAGGTGGAGTCAACAGGCCAAGTAAAACAATGGCATTTACAATGACCCAACTACACATCACTCCAGAGGCTTCCTCAGCCCACTAACATGAGACAGAATTAGTGCTTCTCTTACCTGGTAATAGTAATCAACATACTGTGGCTCGTAGTGTCGAGGCTCAGAGTCTTCAGGAGACAGGACATCTTTTAGTAATTCTTCACAGCCTGGCAAACAGAAACGAGAGCAAATGGTCAGGCTGGGAGTTTATCTTCCCACAGATTGCACAGACAATAGAGGAAGAAACACAGGTTTGTAGCTAATCTGTACGCACAAAGCCTTGAAAGCTAGCTTTGGAATATGTTTAAATAGCTGTAACAAAGCTCTGCCTTCAGACTTCTGCACAGCACGTATTCAGCATGTGGCACTTAAATAAGTGCAATTACACTAATGCTGACTCTCAGCACGGGTGCACTACACTACAATGAAACCAAAAGCTGAACATTGCTTGGCTTGGTAAACTATCCTGTGGGATAGAAACCCACCCCTGACCAACCCAAAACCGTGAAGTCAAATACTGGATTTGCAGGCTTGGCATAAGCCAGTGTCTATTTCACATTAGTGTCAGTGGAGCTGCTTCTGATTTTCTTTGGTCTAAGTGACAAAGGGGCAATACCTAAATGTCACAAATTCCCCTTAAAAAAGAACAGGTCTGTCACAGAGCATACAGTGTTTGACAAGCAGGTATCTATGCACTGCAACCGGAGATTTTCAGCTTCTGTGTTTGCTTTTGTTAACAACCATTAACAGCTGGAAAAATCAATGTCTGTGTTTCCCTCAGTCCTTCTCTCATCTGAAAACCTGAGACAAATATAGAAGCACTGAAATCACCAAATGCCTCATTCCCCATTAATTACCAATGACCACACTTGGCATGTTGATCTGCAGCAGGCAGTAATAGCAGGCCAGGTTATTTTAGAATAACCAGCTTACAGCCTTGGGCCTAAATTGTGCAAAACCTTCTCAGCATGTGTTGTACACTATGCTACTTGGAAGCTGTGATTATCCAGCAGTATTTCTCTCTTCTGTCCCATCACTAATGCAATACATTCGCTGTGACATTACCTACTGATACCCACTCATGAGGCAGATGAGCCAGAGGAAACAGAGTAATGTAAGAAAGCGTGAACTGCACAGGTTTATACTGTTCACAGATCTTCTCTCTTGTTTTTAAAGTAAAGGAATAATGTCTGTAGGGGTGAAGATACCTTGTGGTTATGGAGGTGAGTCCCTTACAAAGGAAATAAGTACTTAAAAGAACAGAAAAGGTGACCAGATGGAGGAAGCCTAATATGGGAGATCAAGATGTTGTTCCTGCCTCCCCCACACAGGCACATATCAGAGGCAGCACATGGTGGATGAAGCAACCATTAAGATCTCAGGAGTGACACACAGACAACAGGCAGCAGGACTTTTCTCCCTCTTCCAGCTTCTGCAGCAAAGTGAGATTCTCAAGTGGCATAGAAGGGAGAATAAATTAAGTTATTAATTGCACACTTCTGTGCATTTTTCACTTTGCTGGAGAAGTTAGTGGGCAAGACTGGTGTGTTAGGGTCACTTCCCCAAGGCAAGCTCATCTGGGAATAACAGTCAAAAAAAATAGTTTACTGGCTGATAGAGGCAAGATGTTAAACTTTTTTGCCAAGAGAGGGCATCTTTCTACATAACTTGCCCTGCCTGTTTTTCTCACATTTCCCACCCAGCCATGATCCTTTTCTTTCTCTTGGTTTTATCATTATGTGTGTTGGCCTGTGCTTGCCTGAGGTTATTCTCTAGTCCTTTTACAGAGGAGAATTCAATTTACTGTTTGTACCTTTTGACGTTAATAACCAAAGCTTATTACTCATCAAACTGCCTCGTGCCAGCACCCACTGTGAGAGTCTTTACATGTATGAACCGCTTACTTTGCTAAAAGGTCTCTGCATGATATGGAGCACCTAATCATTAAAGCGAGTTATCTCCAGCAAAAAAGAAAATAAATGCCAAGTGCTACCACAGTAATGGGCGTAGATTAGTGTAATGAAAAAGATGTGTTTACACAGTTCTAAAAATTCCCAACAACAGTATCTTCAGCCATAATTTGAAGTCTTATTTTCCTAATTCAGTTGCTTCTAGCTAAAGACCTCTAAGCAGTCAATCTTCATTTAAGCCTGTTAGGTGAGAAGTTATCACCTCCCCCAACTTTTTTCTTTGGTGGGGAAAAGTCACGAAGGCTGTGGGTTTTCAAAGATGCAAGAAGGATTTAACTGCCCAAAACAAGCCGAGTCAGAAACGTTTCTGCCTTGCCTCCGTTCAAAATGCCAGCCAGACTGGTCTGTTAGAGCTAGAGTCACAAATAGCTCCCAGATCTCCAGGGTCTCAAATCTAGAGTTTAGCTGCAAGGTCTTCTGTGTCTCCTCTTTGCTGTTCTTACCTAAGATTATTCCTGATCACATTCTTTCATTGTCCTTGTCCATTAAGGCAGATACCATGATAGCACTTGGCCATTTACATTCAAGCCTATAATTTATTCAGTAAAAACAGTGGGGAGAAAAGCATTGCCTCCTTTGTACCTAACTTACTTGGGGCAGCCCTCACCACTTCTTTATGAGAGCCACCTGGCACAGGCTTTTATGTCCTGATCCAGAACCACAGAAGCTGATCAAGCATTTGACCCATTTCCAGAACATCACCAGGCATTTAATCCAATTTGTTTACCTAGCTGCATAGCTTAAAATGGCAAACAAAGCCAAATCTTGCTTTTATTGAAGTCATAGGCCAAGTTTCCATTAGCACTGACAGACTCAGGATGTAGGTTCATCACCTTCTGCAAAGGTGACTTTTTGGTGGGAAGATGTTTGAGTGTGCAGCAACTAGTGTCCCCTGTGGGAGACGTTTGCTTAGCATGCAAGCTGGCATGACAGCTTGGATCTCTTCATCCTGCTGGGAAGATTTGCATGTTATTATACTCCATAAAAAAGGGAAGAAGAGAAGGAAATGCTGAGATGCCATTTTCCTCTGAGATTACTAAAACACATCATTGCTACCTTGCAGACATCTGATCCTGTTCCAACATCCATCAAATCAATGGAAAGATGCCCAGTGGCTTCAAGAAACTTAAGATTGTGTCACTGGTTTTATTTCTGTTAAGAACTGTGTTTAAAGAATAAATTACCTGTTGCTCCTTTTCCCTGTGAAGACACGAATCAGAATCTCTTAACTCTGGAGGACTGCGGTGCTGGTCTTTTCTTTGGGCCACCCCTTATCACCAGGAAGGTGGGTTTTGGCACACTGTCAGGAAATGCATCAGCTTGCTTTCTTGGTGTTTTTCTGCAACAGTGCTAATATATCTCACCTTTTGCTCCCCTTATCTAAATGATAATTTGAATTTTCCAAGTACTCCAAGAGGTTTACACAAGGAGCATAACAGAAAGAGGGGACACTGCAGTGTCTCAAATACTGTCTTCTTATTATCAGAATATATTTTGGCTTGCAGCCTGGGAAATGCCAGTGAGCTAAATTAGCGTGTCACAATCCAGACAGAAATCAATGAAAAATCAAGGTTTACTCTTGCAAATCTCAGTATGGAAACATTAAGGCACTGAACAACAATTTTTACAGGGAGCAGTCGTCTGGCATACATGGTGCTCTCTGCTACCAGTACCACTCTTGAGAAGAAACACGCTTGCCTAGGCTTGCAGAACTGCCATGATGGATATTTCAAGCTGTGCAGCAGTATGCACCCAAGGCTAGAATCTGTCCATAAATAACCCATTGCAAATAAGCAAAGGAATGCTTCCTGGCTACTTTAAGGACCTCCTGCACTAAGATGTCCCATTATTGCTATAACATCATTTTCCAGGAAATGGTAAAACTGAAAGCCACTTACATGGCTGATTAGAGATATTTCATTTGGATGCCTACTTGCATCGTAAGATATTAATGTGCTCAATGTTCTCTCTCCCTTGCTATGGTTGGGAAAATTTCCTCATCTACAGTTTTGGGCAGCACTTGGCAAGGAGGCTTAACTGCACTGCAATTGTAGTGAGGCAGTGGATAGAGGCAAAGAGCTAACCCAGGAATAGTTTCAAGTCCTTGTGTACTTACTGCTGCAGGTCTGTAAAAGGATGGAGGAACACTCTGCTAAAGGGCTGTGCATTATATAAATCACTGTGCAGGGTGACACAGGTCAGGAACAATCTTGTATCTGGAGAAAGAACTTAACTATCAGATCACAAAATGAGAGTGGCTAGAAGCTGCTGAATTTTCTTCTCTGGCTAAAGACACCTGATGAGCCTGCTCAGAGGCAGCTTCTCTGTGTCATTCAGAAGGCTGTTTGACACATACACGTGTAACAGTTCTTGTTTAATAAAGCACTGAGTCACTCTCTAGTCTGGTCTGTCAAAATTATCTCAAGTTAAATACTGTTTATCCTAATATTAAAATGCATAAGGAAACACAGTTCACTTGGCCAGAACTGGGTTAGGGCGTAGCATATGAGCTTGGAATTATTTGCACTTTGCAGGGCAAAGTGAAGTAAAATGGCAAGTGACCTGTCCCTGGTCAGAAGTCGTCTGCTGCAGAACAAGAATTCTAAGTAGCACCAAAACCACTAGGCCATTTATTCTTTCTTTTTGTGAAAATAGCCACCTAAGACTTTTTCCTTTCTTGAAAATACCTGGCTAAGACTTGTAAATTCTCAAAACAGTGCTGGCTGTCCAGAAGCAGGATGGGACCATCTTTAGTCCTAAGCAAAAATGATGAAAGTGCTTTCTAAGTCACTGAAGGGGAAGACATGAAACATTAACTTTTTCAGTTCACTCAGGATGCCAGACATGATTTCTCTTACGAGATAATTTTACAAATTTACCTTCAGTTTCATTTTAAATAAATTTGTTTTCACACCCTAGCAAACAGTCAATTTGCAAACAGACATTCTGGCCACAAATAAACACAGTTGCGGCAAAATTATTTCCTGCAAATGCTCCAAGAAGGAGATTTAACCCATGCTGCATCAGGCAATTTTCACAGGCAATTAAGCAATTTTAATACTATAGGAAATCAAATCTGGTTACCTAATTGAATGTAGTTGGTTCCTGGCATTTTTCCTAAGAGCAATAACTTTTTACTTTATCTACCCTTGGATCGTTAATGGTGTATTAGACTCATTTATGGTTTCAGGCTGTATTTAGTAAAATTTAGTTGAGTCTTAGAAAACTCTGAAGTACTTTTAAGAGTAACCAACTTCAGTTCGTTAAACAGCTATAGCGTAATTTACAACAGGAGAGCTCAGCTCTTCACATTTACATGACAGTCCTTCTCCTTGGAGCCATCCCAACTACCGCTCCTGTCAATAAGTTATTCTCAAAAGAATGGCTAGATTCATCAAAGCATCTCCAGTTATGGCATACTGTGAAGTTTGAGATCTACTGCTACGAGCCTAAATGGGTTCATAAAGACTTTGAGGTTTTCTGCAGTGCTCTACTGAAATTCCTGTGCTAGTGCAGCTGTCCTGGTCTTAGGTATTGGTATATATTACAAATACTGGTGTCTGGCAAATAAACTCCTTTTACATGACTGCAACATATTCATCTCTTATTCCATACTGGATCTTCGGGGCAAAGCTGGTACAATACTATTCTCAGCTATGGGACTGCAAATTAGATTTTAAAGTTAGTTAAAAGACATGGTCAAAACTCAGCACTGGTTTTGTAGAAATGTTTGTTTGGAGCATCTGAATGAAACTATAAAAGCAAATTAAAAAATAAAATTCTCCAGTGGAACAGAAGGCCAGAAATATTCTGCTTTGGAAAACTTTGTTTTGAAAAAAAACCCCCATCAAATTTCATACTATGTTATTTTCATATTCTTTCACAGTCCAGATAACCTATCATAGTCTGAGCTACCAGAACTTTCCTTTCTGAACATTACTTTAAAGCTTTGGGCAAATCTGTATTCTTGGGATTTTCATTGAAATTGCTAGGAACTCATGGAGAAACACACCTACTTTTTATCTGCTCACATAAAGTCTGCTTCTAGAAGCTTTCCAGCCAGCTGCAGTAATTAGATGCCTAAAGATCCAGGGAAGCACAGAGACGGATTTTTGCAGGCACATAATGGTCTGTGTTACTATTTTGAAGACTTAAAGGTTGCTATTGCTGCAGGTGGGGAAGCATATAAATTCACAACTGTGCTTCTTCCACACTGTTAATGAATATGAAGGACCTCCTACAACTCTCCATTTTCACATATCATAACAGAGCATAACTTAAATGTCTTTAAAGCTTCTACAAGATGAGGAAAAGACTCTCCTGCTCCGGGACAAAAACAGGCTGTATGATTTCATCTGAAAAAACAGTGATTCTGCTAAAGCACAAGGGGTCATTATTGCAGAAATGCTCTGTGCTAACGTGGCTTAGTCTCTCCCATTATGAAAGCCATTACCCTCCAGTTAGAACACAGTGGTCAGTGTTGTTTTCATGGTTAAAATAAGCTGTAAAGTTGGAATACATTTGCCTTTATCTTTTAATTCTGCATTAATTCCTATTTGTGCTGTACCCTCTCATCTCTGTGAGCTGCAACACCAAGGTCAGTAGGGGGAGCTCACCCTTTATTTGTCAGAGTTTGGGGTTTTTTCAAGTGGAGTATCAAAGCAAGAGAGACTATTGGAAAGACAACATAAATCTTAAAATAGAAGGAACAGGTCAGACTTAATGAGAGCCTGCTAAACATACCAAGAGCCTGGTCCTGCAAACCCGTCTGACTGTGGAACCTACCAGCCTGCATAGCACATTAGAAATACCAGTTCCACTCAAGCCTTGAAGTATCACAAGTGGTAGAAAATATTTACTTGGATCAGTACAATAAATTCAGGACAGCAAAATCAGTCTTTGACTCCACTGAGCAAACAGTAATGGATACCATGCTGACCCTGCTGAAATCAATGGGAATTCAGCCTTTGAGTGATGTTCTGGCTGCTCTCAAAGTCTCTAAGCAGTGCCACTTCTTAGACTATACTGGCTTTGACACAGCTGCTAGGTAAGAGCGTACAGGTGCTATTTCATGGCAATTGCTCTCCAGACTGATGCAGTTATTAGAAATAAAGCCATGCAGTGAGTAGATAGAGAGGGCAGCTTCAGCAGGAGTAAACCCTTCATATTCTGGCATTCCAATGAAATTGCTGCAAAGCTTTAAATTTGATGGCAAGCCTGTCCCTAGCTCTGGCAGAGCCTAATCGTGTGGGGAAAGCAGCCTTGACAGCAGGGGCTCAGCACAGATGCTGAGGCAAAGTCCTTTAATCCACAAAAGACCAGCAAAAAGAAGCAAAGCGTTCCATAAATAGAAAGCACCCTGCCTGTCCAGTATTCCACCCAGAGACACAGTGGGAATGAGTTCCTTCAACACATATAAATATAAGACAGCTTCATACTCCACTGCTGAAAGAACCACTGGATTTATAGTAGGATCTCATTTTGTTCTATTAGTCTGATTGCCCCAAGCAATTGCAATAGGCTGAGATGTCAAAGAATCGTATTTATAATCTGTTGCTGCCAAGACAAATTGCTTTTGTTTGGTAACAAGCCTGCTGCTACCCCTGGGTAGCAGGGGTGTGACTGCACTGAAAGGTGAGAGGTAACAACATGGTGGAGGCTTTCCATTCTGAAAGGTAGGCATACCCTTTCTGAACTTCAGTAAGACCAATTTCATTTTTAAGAAAAGTATGGCTGGTACCTAAAGACCAATAAAATTTCCATGCTGTGAGGTGAGCAATAGAGCCAGTTTTTCTGAAGAGATGCTGTGAAAGCAAGCATAACAATGTCTTATCAGAAATAGATACAATTGCTCCTGCGATTATACATGCTTGGCACTGACACTGTGTAAGTGTTGACAACGCTAATGATGTGCTAAGAGAGCTCTAGGTGATGCTGCAGAATTGGATGATTTCTCTGTATCTGTTCACATATACATACTAATATACATCAAGCATTTGGACCACACCTGTAATATGCTCCACATAAGGGCTTTAAGCTATCCATAGACTTGGAATACAAGGTATTCCAGAGAGTTTGATTCAGTCACGTCTTTGCAGGACTAGACCTTAGGATATGAATACATGGATCAGTTCCCACAAGGTGAGCACGGATGAAATCTCCAAGGCATCATCGCTCTCCGGTAACTGTCAATATGCACACGCTGTCCCTCACAGTAAAGGAAATGTAGCTGCCCACTCCTGCACTGAGGCTACTGCCCACTGTGAACAAGGGTACAGTTACTACAGAAGAGCTGTTCTTATGGGTCACATCTATCCCTTCCTGAACATATTTTGTGCGTTTGTGCACATCTTTAGACTGTGAATTACAGAGCACTACCAGATGATTTACAGAGCTTGTGTCTTATTTAACCCAGAACCCAGCTTGCTACAGCATTTCCTGGACAAGGAAAACCTCTAGTATAGACTTCAGTGTCTACACACTAATGTATTCAACTTTACTTCTGGGCTTTCTATTGCCTTCTCTTCAAACATATCAGTATCACCCTGGAAGGTGTCTCCATGAACATGGACTGACAGCAGCTTCTCCCTGTAATTTTACATAATCATACACTGTCCTCAGCTGCTGTAAACTTTAATTAAAATTGCTGTGGTGTTACGTTCTTGCACCATTATGGCTTTGTAATAATCTCATTGTGGCAAACTCTCCAGAGGCTTCTCCTGGAATCACACTACGATCGCTATGACATTCACCCTGTCCCTGAAGTGAAGCCTCTGGGCTGTGACAGTACTCTGGCTCTTTACTAAGGGCATACTGCATGTCCGGAAAAAGACAGGCTGGATTATTTTGCTATGGGAAGCTAGAAAACTAATCAGCAGCAAAAAGTCTGTCTTCAGTGTTTGCTTCGTTGCCCTTTGGCTAAGCTATAAAGCATAATAACACCTATGTCTTCTGTCAAGGACTGTGTTTCCTTGCAAAGGAGATGGTTTGATCTACCTGGTCTCTATCTTCAGGGCTTGCCTAACCAACCTGCAATTAACCCTTTTCATTCCAATACATGTCCCCAAGTACTTTGAAAACATGAATTAACTATACCTTGCAGATACCTCAGGAAACATATAATAGGCCTAAATTCCTAGTATAGAAACTAAAGCCCAAGGGCTCTCTAACTTCCTGAGGTAAATCAACAGCAGAACCAGATGAGAACCTGGAAGTATCAGACTTTGGCACTGCCTGCTAACCACAAAGCTACTCTTTATTCTGCTCCATTTGTCTTTAAACCACATCACATTTGTTCTGAAAAACTAACAGTACACCAACACACAAGCACCTATGGATGTAGGAACTGTCGTATTGCACAAAATGGAATGGAGATGCACAAAGAGGAAAAATATAATGGCTCTGTTCCCAGAGTTGCCCTACTGTCACTACAAATAACCACAGTCAAAAGAGAGAATGTCTTTGATCATTACATGTTCTGCAACCAGAGAAATGTTAGCGGAACTGAAGTGGATTATTTTTAAGAAATATGCACATACCTTTGATAGCAAAAACTCCATGACAGAAGTCCTTAAAATTGATTCTTCCCAAATCATTTGGGTCCAAGTACTTTGCCAGTTTTTCCACCTGAAAGAAAAGATCGTAAAATATGTGTTGAGCTTCGTACATCATCTGTTGCTCAGTTGGTCTGTATCTTCTACAGAAGACCCCAAGTGGAAGAATGCCTGTAATGTTCACCTGAATCATCCAACAAATCGTTCTGCAAGGAGAAATCATGTCTGATAGTCGGATTATGTGGTGCTGAGTAAGGCATGTGCTCTGACCAAAACTTCTGCAGCTGTGACACATTAATACTCTCCTATGTGGATCTCAAGAGCTTACTAATGGGTGAATCTGTGACCTAGCCTCTCATCTTAGAGCAGGGTGCTAACAGAATCTCCTTCCCTAGGAGCCCTTGCTGTGTATGCAGCTCACAGGAACTTAAAACCTCAGTGATCTCCATTCCTCTTATCAAAAGTTATTGGGGAAGGAGAAAGGACAGACACAAAGATGTGCACAACCCATAGTAGCCTCATTCCCTGAAGAATCTAGACTATAGGAGAGAAAACTCATTGGGCACTTGGGATCAAACACAACTTCCTTGCCACAGCAGAGAATACAAGTTTGGTATAGGAAAACAGAAGTATATTAACAACACAAAAAGATTCATGTGGTAAGACAGAGAACGGTTATGTTCAGTACACTGTGCAAACAAGCAATGTACTTATTGCTTCTAATCTCAGCTTCACAGTTTAGCCTTTCTGATCACTATTCACTATAAAATGAAATTACACTGAAATTAAACACAGCCACCAAATTGGCAATTGCCCCAAAGAAGGTTGGGCAGATTTTTCAGGAGGGTTTTGGGGAAGAGGGAGAAAAGCAGTCTAGACAGGAGAGACTGTTGTGTGCTGTGCTGTCTAGAATAAAGGAATAGAGAAACAAGTAGCTGCAGAAGAATAAGGAGGGAGGCAGAACAGTCCAGGGAGGGGGGCACAATGCTGGGACACCCCAGCTGGCTGTCCTCCTCTCTGTGATAAATATGCTGCATGACATTGCACAAGTCCCCTTGTGTCCCTGTGCCCTTGCCTGTTGTACCTAGCAGGTACCCGCACTGAGGCAGAGGCAGCCTCTTGCTGCTCGTAAGCAAGCTCACAGTTGGCTGCAGCACAACTTTGACCTTGATCTGGGCCCTCCAGACACCCTGCAGTATAAACAAGATGAGTGTAGGAGGCAAGGACAGCAGGCACGTAGGATGATGCACAATCCTGGTGACTACAATGTGAGCTCATATATGCCAGCCTGAGCAGCAACAAAAGCCCAGCTGGAAAGATATGCAGCAAATGAATCCAGATGACCCAGTTTCTCAATTTTATGGTGTTTGGTTTGGTTTTTTTGTTTTGTTTTTTTAACATGCTAGCAAAACCCCAGCAGTTGCTTAAAGCCCTGCAGATAATGAACTAATGTGTGCACATGATGATTCTTCCTTCAGATTCTCTCAGTGCTTATAAATTCTCTCTATGCCAGTAAGTGACATGATCAGCCAAAGGCCTCATTTAGAACAAGCAAATCTGGATGAGAAAGTGACAAAATTTTTACTCACATGCAAAATTCTATGTTGAATGAGAAAGGAACAATTTGATCCTAACATTGCATCCTTTTCCCCTCTCCTTTTCTTAGGGGGAAAAAAAAATCAGCTCACATAGGCAGGGCAAATAAGGAGCTGTATGATGAGTTCAGAGCCCATGACAGGTTAGAAATCTTAAAACTTTCTTATTGCAGAAGGCTTCAACAACACAAGTCCTGTCAGCTGGGCAGCAGAGCCCAGCTGTCAGTTATCGTGCAACTCATGATCAAATTCCTACATCTGGTACCACAAGTGATTACTGTAGCCCCACTAATTTATAGCAGCAGAAGACATGTTTCTGTTTCCAAAACAACAGCCACTTCACCAGAAACTGTAGTGTGTGTTTAATGCATACAAGACTAGCTGGAAATCCTTACTGAAACCAATTAAGTAGAGACACGCTTGATACAGGAAAGCTGGGTCAGTGTTATCCCGGCTCACCTTCACAAACATCACAGATGTTATAGAAAGATGAAGCGGTGGCAGAAATTCCTTTCTTCAAACTGTTTTTGGGTGCATTCAAAACAGTATAATCAAACAGGCCGTTGAGGCTGGGAGCAGCAAGATTTTACAGCTGACAATCTTCCTGACCACTGTAGTAGCTTAAGTGGGAGATATGTCAGCTGGTGTAACTCAGCCTGGCTCCAGAGGCTTTGATGAAGACCTTGGTGTGGCCACTAGCTGAGCATCTGTCCCCTCATGGATACAGCAACAAAATCTAATCAGACACCAGTCTTCTAGGTTACAAGATCAACCTGTAACTCTCTTTGACAAATGGCAAGCTCCCATCATTGCAATGTAAGAAATACTATTTCAGGTGCTTGCAGGGTTGCTTTAGAGAATCCCATTTCCTGTAGGTTGCTTGCTAAGAGGCAACAAATTGTGTTTTAGGTTTTAATGTACAGATTCCTGCAGCCAGCTGGGAAGCCTCTACACTATTTAATATTGTGCTATAACACAGTAGTGTCACTGGGTGTTGTTCCCAGTGAATCTGGCACATTAAGTTTATTTCTCAAAGTTGATCCAATGATTTTAATCTACCAGTTGCTCAGCCATATATAATTACGTTTTTAAAATCAAATCAAATAAGATGTTGTATGTCTGGGTGTGTGTATTATGGAGGAACAGCAAATACGTTCATATTTAGGTCTAAGCAATACCTTAACAGTAAATGAAATTATCACCTGAGCAAAGTGCTTCGGTCTCCAATTTCCCCTAAATCTAATTTTGCAGGTTTTCAATTAGATTTTATAATGCAAATAGCTGATATCAGTGCAGGAGATGATGAAGAATTTACAGAACAGCCTGATGGAATTTATGCCACTAATGGTCACATCTTCAGCCAGGGCTAATCAACACAGCTCCCAGCACAGGTCAGGGACTACAAGGATTTTGATCAACTGCGACTACATTTAGATGAATACTTGCATAGAGTTTGTGCATTAATATACACATGTATTGTACATAAATCCCTGCATATTTGCACAGAGTTTCAAGCTTGTAGTGCACTTGATCATGCATTTTTACCAGTAGCTTTCTGGGATAAGGCAAGAAGCTCTTCCTAGTTAATTCCAGACTGCAGGCATTACTTAAAATTAAGCTCAGTTTCAAGCTGTGGCCAAATAAAATATGACATCACAGCTACCCCGAAATCTTTTCTGCTGTCTATACTGTGTCAATCATCCTTCTGCTTCACTCTGTAGAGAAATAATGTCCTATCCTCCTCCTTCTCAGAAAGGCTTGGCTCCCAGCACTTAATCAGAAGTTGTAACGCTGATTTATTGCCCAGGGAAATGTTAAGGGCTTGGCAGCCTAACTGCCAGGCTGCATGACATAGAAGCCTTTTTTGCAGTCAACAACCCCCTGGGCTTACAGCTACAGTAGTCTGCTAGCAACGAGGAAGCAGCAGCAGCCTTTCAGCCCTGGCAATGGAATGGGCAATGCAGCCTGTTTCTGCACACATGGAATACGGAGGCTCCACCAGTCCTGGGCACAGTCAGACTCCTGAGCCCCCCGCATCTCTAGGCAGCGCTGGGCTCTGCCTGCTCTGCTGATCCCATTGCAAGGGACACAGGACTACAAAACCAACTGCTGCCGAAATTCAGTGCTGAAATGACCATGTGATTATTGTGATACCTACAGGCAACATAGGGAACATATCGTGCTCCAGAGCTTAACATCATAAGCCATCACGATGAGCTAGAGACGGTATTTTGGGCTGGGGACAGACACTTTTTTCTGTATTGCTGCACAGAGCAGTCCCCCACCACGTGGGACAGCACAAACAAGGTCTGGATTGCAAACTAGTTCTTCACTGTAGGAAGAGGACAAGGACAGAAAAAATTAGCTGCAGGCTCAATAATTTAGCTGGTTCTCTTGGCAGCTGCAAGGGTCTCCCTAATGAACCCTTCAGTAGACATCCAATAGTCTCAGAAAGAAGACGTAAATAATTTTTGCTTTGGGAAACAATCGGAGAAAACTGAACCCTCTGTCCCTATTGTTTAACTTGCTTGGATGAATGGGTGATTATCCTTTCAATGCAAACATATTTCTCCACTGTAATAACAGGTCACTTCAGCCAAAGTATTAGCCTCTTCTCTGTTGGGTTTCCCAGCTATACTGACTGTGCTGCAGAGGGATGTTTGCCCCCTGCTGCTTTCTGACAGAAGAGTAGGCTAGGAACACTTTGGAATGAAAATAAAGGGACAACGTTCAGTGTGAAGAAACAATTTTGAAATCACAACTGACCAAGGCAAAGATGCATATTAATGAGCAGGAATTAGCAGTACAAAGCAGTGGACAATGAAGTGAGGCAGAATATTGTTCCACCAGAGAGCCTCTCGTTCAAAATGTAAGTTCTGGATGCAGAGCTTCTGGTTCAAAATATAAGTTCTGGATGCAACATGGAGGTGAATGGCTGAGGCTCTATGGCACACGCTTTGTAGGTAAGCAGGCCGGCTTAGGTCGGGATCCAGGAAGGGCTGGATTCTCAGCTCTAAGGCTGTGAGTGAATGATTTACGACCCAGCTCTATACAGAGACTGAACACAGCGAACAGTCTCAGTAGGAAATCTGCCATACTAAACCCTACCCAGGAAAGAAGCAAGAGCAGTAACTGAGTCCAAAGGCTTAATACTTAGAGATCTAGGCTGCTGCAGAACCAGCTGCTGGCTGCCAGAATTGGTAACACGGCTGAGTCCAGATGCAGGAGGAGAGCAGAGTTGAAATCCCAGTGTCAGCGAAGCCAAGGCAGAAACCCACAGTCAGCCAAGGGGCTGCTCAAAAATTTACCTGCAAGGGCTTTAAATCCAGTACACACTGGGCTATTTTTGTGCCCGCAGATGCAGTCAGCTGTGCTGTCCTTTGCTCATTTCCTTCAACAAGGGTTTCAGATGGTACCCTGCCACACAACCCTGAAGTCTCAAGTTTTCAGAAGACCTGGTGTTTGTACTGAAATCAAAGTGTCCTAAAAATTACAAGGGAAGGTGGGCATTTTTCTTCGAACTCCATCTAGTCATTTTGTTTTAACTCTTACAAGAGGAGTGAAGCAGGCAGAGGCAGTGAGCTTGCTGAAATATTATAACCTTTTTTATTTTGATGCCATTTGGGTATGAAGAAGAAATTTGAGTTTTGGCAAATTCACCCAACTCAGCAACTAGGAAATGCATTTCCTCGGTTCCTTCAGCCCAAAGTTTCTTGCTGTGTTAGCCAGAGGCACCCCTAACTATGTTGGGGGCAGCTTTGAATTTAGTGCAGAAGAGAACTTTCCATTTCCCAACTCTGCTCCAGTGAAGGTGTGAATCCTATCTCCTACATCCACATGAGAACACCAGATATGGGGACAGATCCAGCCTTCACTGCAGAAAGGAAAGCCAGAGTGCCTTGTAAAGAGTCCTCTAGCCATACTGCCTGGGACAAAATTCACATCTAAATTGAAGCACCTGCCATCCTGCCAAGGATGCAAACCAGGAACCTGTAACTAACTCAGACACTGCTCAAAACATTTAATGTTAATGATAAGGTTTGTTAGCCTTTGCTCAAGCTAATTCCCTTCCCAGCATCACTGAGCATGCCTGCTGTCCCAGGACTCGCAGTACCTCAGAGTATGACAGCACACTCTACGTGACCTGGCATCTGAATGACTGTTAAGAGAAGAAGGGAAAAGATTTTTGTAGCAGAGGAAGTGGAGGAAGAGGAGAGAAGAGGACAGATCACTGACAAACCACAGAAGAGACTTACTGAAACTGATCTTTTCTTGCAAGTGAGTTCAATACAGGGGCACCTCCCAGCCAAGGAACCCTCTCAGGGCTCCTGGCCAGCTCTTGTACTGATGCTGCCAGAACTACAAAGTATTTTTTTCCAGCAAAGATTTTCTGACTGGAACGGAGTCCTGCTTCCATTTCCAGGCAAGAAGAAACTCAGACCTCTACTGACCTCACTTAATTTTCTTCAAAAACTGACCAGCACAGAAGAGGTTTTGTAACACAAAGAAAATTTGTTAGATTTAGATGTAATTGAGTTCTGAGGGACCCCACACTGGCTCCATCCACTGAAATCTTACAGCAGGATCCAAGTCACAGCCAGAAGATGCCATGTGAAATAAACAACTCGTCTCAGCAGTTCGCCTTCATACTGCAGGAGTCTGTGAGCATGTCTCACCCTGAACTGTGAGCAGGGAACACCTGGGAGCTGTGAAAATGGCAAGACAAGCACTTGCAGGAAAGGTCAGGCTGTGCTGCAGCAGCGACATTTGGGCAGGATCTCCTGAAGCAGGTGCATTTATGAGAAATTGCAAAAAACAGCAAAAGGAGATTAAATATGTAAATGCTGCAGGGTGGAATGAGAGAGGTTCCCACATGATTTATACAAGGAGCAGCAGAACTGCACTCACCCTGATTTTAACAGACTGGCCTTTTCCACATCTGGGGATGGGGCGTAAGTTTACGCCTTCACGGTATGAAATGAAGAGGCAGGACTTGTCCCAGCTGAGCAGTGCCAAGCAATGCGGCCACCACATGTGCTGCGACCCACCCCTGGCTCTTTAACCAGCCCCCGGGTTCAGGCCTGTTTAGCATCCATGTGGTCCAGGATGTTCGAGCTCTTCAGTCAGCGTCCTCTTCAGTCAGGGTCCTCTTCAGTAAGTCACCCTCACTGTTGCACAGGGACGTTTGTTTCATCCTGGCTCCCAATCTAGGGCCTTGAGTAACAAAGCATGAGGGACTCTTGCTGCTGTGGCTCAGTAATTCCTGACTCAAAAATTGCCACCCTCCTCTCCCACCGCCTGCTTTCCCTTTGCTCTGCAGGTCCTGGTCCTCCACTACTTCAACTCTGCAGCTGGCCACAGCTATCTAGACACCAGCAATTTTTCACCTTGCCTCCTTACAGACAACACTAGATATAGGCTTTGTTGTTTCCTTGCTTATATAAACCTCCTAAATGATGCATCTAGCTATTAATTAGTTCCCTCTAAAGGGCTACTACTAAAAAGAACCTGCCATATCAGAGATGCACAGGCTAATGGGTGCTCAGGAGACCCATTAGTGCGGGATGCCAGTGTCTCTATTGGGATTTGGTAGGATTGGTCCTTCCCTGAAGCTATTTGGTGTTTGCATCCACAGGCTGGAAGTAAATCTAAAACCATGATGATGAAATTTGCAAATGACAGGCTGATAACTAACAACAATGCAGACAGTCGCACACTCCTCTGGATAGCTTCATAAGTGAAGCCTATACAGACAGAATAAGTTGTAAGCACCGTCAGGCAAGGTCACAAAACAGAAAAGAATACAAAAGAGAAGGAAAAGGAGAAGAGAGGACCTACAGAGAGGAGGACTGTCTTTTGATGAGCTGGGATTTATAGATGCAGGGGAGAGGAATGATGTTTCTCTGCCATATTCTGGCAACTCTGGAAAGGGGAGCAAGATGAGGGAAAGTATTTTACATTGCGTTGGAGAAACCAATACTAACACAGTTGTCATACCCACTTTCATAAGAGATGCTGAAAACCCAGATAGGTTGCAGAGAACTGACATAAGATTCAAGTGCTGTGGAAGTGCCTTATGCAACCAAACTTAAAGAGAGTTTTCTCTGTTTAATTTGGCAAAAGGGAGACCAAGTGGTGATTTGTTACTAGCAGGAAATTGCAGGTTCTAAAGGACTGTCTAGTCTAGCAGGGGAAAGACATAAAGAACCATTAGCTGCAAATTAAAACTGAACAAATCCAAATTAAAAACAAGGAACAATTTTTTATCAGCATGGTGGTTTACCCATGAGAACTATAAACCAGAACTGGTCTGGAACTATGAAAAGGAACTGGACTCCCTCATCTGAGGCCTTTTGAGAAGACAATGAGATATACCTGAAAGATTCACCTAGCCTAGGTCAAGTGGGTTAAAAGCCATGCTGTCGCCATTGCAGGACATCACATTAGATGACCAGATGCTGTCCCTGAACCTGACCCTAAAGCACACGAAGGACCACGTTCCTTGTCACACATGTAAGGCGTGGAAGGCCAGCATTTAGGAATCACGAGTCCAACAAACAGCCGGCCCTCGCCATTCAGTTCTGGCAGACTGTGTGTGTATTGTAAATAATTCATATTACTGCAAACAGTATCATGAATTTCCATCAGCTGCTGTGTGATCCCAAAACACGCAGGAACATACAACATTGCTGGAAACAATGGCTTTGAATTTTGATTTCAAGCATCAGTCGTTGCCTCTTGGTACTTTATCAACAGGCTTCAAGCCTGAAAGTTGGCTTGTATGGAAGTTTTTTGTAAACAGAAATTATTATTTCAGTTTCTGCTTTAATTGGGGGCACACGATTTACCAGCTAGAAGGCAGATTTGGGGACTGTATCCTAAATGACACAGGCAAATTTGTCAAATAGTCTTGGCCTTGACTTTGAGCAAATTCCTAAATCTATCAAATCCATAATCTACTAACGGCTCCAGTGCAAAAAATCTGATTAAATTCAAGGGTGTCCACTCACTGGTTTTCCTGGGTTTACATCACCACATGGAATTGCATCTTCTTCCAAATATGAACTGGGTCCATGGGGCGTTGGTCCAACCAGAGAAAAATATCCACCAGTTACCCAGATGGAGAAAATATCCATGATGTGGCATTTCGCTGAGCATGTGAAATGCATCACTGAATTAGAAAGCCACAGAAAGAAAGAGGTGGTTTCAGAGGCATTGCAGGTGGTTGAGTGCATTCAAAGGAAAAAGTGAAGCTTCTAGTGTTCATGTGTTATTAGTGCCCTACGTAAGCATTACCTTGACGCAGGTGGGCAACAGATGGGGAATGCAGTTGAACTATTGAAACAGGAATGGCAGAGCACTGCCAATCTGCAGCGTGCACACAGGAGGTCAGCTGCTATCCTTCAGAAATGCAAGGACAGCAAGCGCTCCGCATCTGCTGAGCTGCACCTGCCCGTGCCTGGTGGAGAAGCTTTGGAGCACTTTCCAGAAGTGACAAACAGGAGAGAAGGGCAGTTAACTGCCTTTACTCAGCTCATGGGAGTGATGAGGGCAGGAGCTATGGGATTAATATCATGGCCTCCAGGGCAGGATGGTTTAACTGTCTAGACTGGGAGGTCCATGCCGCTGGGGAAAGAGGTGGTATCCAGTGACCACAGGACTGTGGCATGGGGGTCAGAGCTACAAGTTTACCAATAGCATGCTGTTACCAGCAAATTACTTGATCGGCTTTGGCTTCCCCTTCTTTAAAATGGCTATGGCGATACTTAAATCACATTAAAAGGGCACTGTAAAGGTGATGATACCGCAGACAGCAATGAAATCTGCACCAAGCTGGTCCATGCTGTAGGTTTTGGGGTTTTCTACCCTGTCCCACTTGCCCACTATAGTTTGCCTTCTAATTTCTCAATGCTATGGACTGGTGTCTGTCACCTCTTAATACATCTGCTTGACTCTACATGGAACACCAGACACACTAATGATTTGGCCCAATACGATACACAGGTATTACTAAACTCTACTGTGTTGCAATGAAACTTGCCCCACTGGGCAGACCCTTATCATCATCTTGTTTTCTTATTCTGTCAAATAGCATTTTATTATCTTCTGACAGTGAAAGATTGAGCCATATGGTACTGCACAGAGGGAATGCATTAGGGATGGATTTGTTTAAAACATTCTAATATGCAAATAAGCTATTAAGATAACATAATACTCCATGAACCTCAACGAATGTGTGTGTAACAGAAATCCAGGGAGTGCCAGGAAAACTGATGCTATGACTTCTGTTCTCTATTGAGAAATCCCTTGCAGTCTTTAATACACATGATGACACAAACCTAATTTGGGATAACAACAAATACAATTCTTGCGATATTACATACCAGATTTTGTAGTTAACATCCTTACAGTTAGGATTTCCACCCATAGCTGAGACCCAGAAGTTATTACACCTAAGGAATCCCTTCTTTTACACCATATACCTCACTAGCTAACCTCTCTACTTACAGAACAAAACATCTTATGACTGCAGAGAATCACCAATAAACTTTGAAACAGAGTGCATATGAATAGCTCTAAATTACACCATACCCAAGAAAGGATCATTGCCTGGAATCAAAGTAGTTTTCAGAACTCCCTCAGAGTACACATCCCAAAGAGACTGTTCCCAGCTACAGAAACTACTTTCCTCCATCCTATCTGCAAGCCAGAGACCACCAAAATCCTGGTGAGTTTTTCCTCGGCCATCTACATCTTTGCATGTATCAATTGCTTATACAGACAATACCACTAGAGCAGTATTTCTCATTTATTTTGTCCCTCCTAATGTAATGTAGCAGCTGACAATGAGCAAGCACCAGAATCATAAGACCCACATCTCTCTACAGACTCCCCCACCATCCATGATCCCATACATGAGAACCTCTCAAAGTTACTTAAACAGAGCTGACTTGAACAGGATTCCGTTCCCCTCCTTCCCTCTGATGCTGTGTTGCAAAACAAGACATTTAGCAGGGCCCACCAATCTTACAACAGTCTATGGGGAATCCCACACAGTCTGGAATACCATGGGAACAGAGAGCAAGGCTAAAAATATGCCAGAGCCATCTGTTCACTCTACAGTGATTTTTTTTGCGTTGCTCTGGAAACAAAGGGTTAACGTGTTGAACTCTTTTCCGAAAACCACTGATTCACTCACTAAAACAAGCAGGGCTGCATTAACACCTTCTCCTCCACTTCTAGCAGAACTGAAACCAAGGCTTCCTGGAAAACAAGGCTGTTAGCAAAAGCTGTGACGAGCTGAAATGAAGCACAGCCCATTATTGTCTCGTTCATTAGCATAAGTCAAATACAGCATTAAACAGTCAGATCTCAAGAGACGCAGTAGGCAATTGGTCATGTGGGTGCAGTATGCTTTGCCTTTGAACATTGGAGGAGGAAAATGTTTGGGTAACATCAGGCTTATCTACAAGTGATACAGCGTAGATTCATTTTTAGAGAAAATATTCTTCCTCTCTGCAGTTTGTGGTGTGTGTGATCATTGTCGTCAGTACATAAAGGGAACTTACACAGAATAATGGTTTTCATGGCATCCAATTGTCAGACATCAGCCAAGTGGGATCTACTCCAGGAATAATTATCATTTTTTGAAGTAAAACTGGGGAGAGAGGTAGGGTACACAGTGCCAGCTCATTAGCCAACATTTTCTCAGCGCCTTCCTTGCTGACACATCTGCAGTCACATTTTAATGGAGGTGTTATTGTATGCAAAGAACAAACAAAATACCAAAGACCAGCAGGTAGAGCCTGGAGAGGATGGGGACAACAGAACAAGTCCAAACCATGACTGGTAGGTAGGTCACAGCATGCAGCTCAGACATCCCCTATACCAGTGAAAATACAGTGCCCAAAGCCAAACAGAAGCTGCAGAAAACTCACCAAACCAGAGCCTAAAGCTAGCGCCAGTGCTACGAGTGTGCTCCAGGCTTGTGCTGAAATCCAGGCAGTGACTCCAGACTGCACAGCTTACGCAAAATCAGAACAAGACACTTTTCTGCCAGCCATATGATGGCACTTTATTTGTTCATCTCTGATTCACAGGTCAAAAACACGGCTAAGTGCAATGGCGGACTTCTGAGATACGGTATCACCCAGTTTTGTCAGCAACATCCTTACAGGTTGGATCTCTAGCCTCAAAGATAGAAATCAAGTATTACACTTAGACAGTCACTTCTCTTGACTGCGTGCTTTCACTGTTACTTTCTCTCCTTAATGCATAAAACCAACCAAACAATATGCAACCAGAACACAGCACTGTGTTTCACACACAACATCTGCTTTCAAAAACAATTTAGATTGTGGTCTGAGAGCCAGCCAGAGACCTGCCCAGGGGCCTGCAGGAGGATTTGGGCATCCTCAGCTCTCTCAGCCTGGTCTCCTGAAATCAGTTTTGAACACACCTGTTAAAAAGGAATGTGCTTGGCTTTTGGCATGCTCACAGATACAGAGGATGAAACGTAGGTCTTGAGATCTGATCTTAAATGCAAAAGCCTGAGCAGCAGTCCTGAAATTAAACTGAATGAAAGAAATTTCACGGCAAATTAATGCTTTGACACAGATCCTGGGAGGAATGAGTACTGGATGAATCCAGCACAGGGAGACACACATTAGTTAACATGACAAACATCAGGCAGAAAGGTATGATTAAAGGAAAAATCTTCCACTTAGTTGAAGAGAAAGATGCTTAACCTTTCAGAAAAGTGTGGCTGGGATATAACATCCTTCCCCAAAGAAACAGAGGAGGAAATGTGCAGTAAGTACCACTTGTTATGGTGGGATAATTACCAAGTCTGAAACGAGGTTGACAGGTTTGAACAGCAGCTGACTCCTCTGACGTCAAGCCAAGGGAAGCACAGACAGGCAGGCTGTGACAGCAGTGGCAGAGCACGAGTCAGGACTGCTAATGCTGAGAGAGGAGAGCAATGAGCCCCACCAAGAGCAAAGCTACCAGGGGCTGAGGGAAGCAGGGTCCTTGCTGCATCAGCCCGCACAAGCAGACAGATTCCTGACCATAGCACTCATACAGCCAGCAGTGTTAATCTTTTCTAATTCCCCTGTGCCTTGTTGCAACTGCCAGCTCCAGGCAATGTAATAATAGCTCAGAAGCCCCCTCATACCTCCCGTTCCCATGTCATGGACAATTCCCCCATACAGGCATGCATCATTCAAACTGCAAAGGAGGAAATTTTTACTGTATGAAATCACACGTAGAAATCCACATTGCTCTTTGATCTGCACTGGGAAAGACATTAGAAGGAATGATAATTAGCCAGCATTTTTGTGTGAAAGGGACAGATGAAATACAAAGCCTGTGTGCATAGAAAATGCATGCTCTTTCCAGCCTTAGAAGCTGGACAAGGGTGCTTCATGTTATAGTACTTCCTATACTCTGCATCCTTATTAGCTGCTACAGTCTCATTGATATTAGTACTTCTTAATGGTTAGAAGGCTGAATGGAAGCAAGATCCAAAGCCTAATACAAAGAGAAAGGAAGTAAAGGTGCACAGCTACGATGGAATTGTACTTTTGTGTTTTAGAAGTGTGCCCAATTCAACTGTTATCAATTAGTATTGGTAGTGTAAGAAGCTCGGTGAGGGACTGGACCCAGTATTCTCAGCTCTCTGTACACACTATTGAAAAGATAATATCTGATGCAAAGGTAATTTTCTCTGCTGGCATGAGATTTTACCTTCTCTTCTTATCCAGAAACAGATGGACTGTAAAGAGTGCTGGGCCCAGGGACTATGCAGGAGCAGCAGATTTTGAAACGGAGATTTGGCTAATGGAAAACCCCCACTCTCCTGAGCCGAAATATGAGCTGGACTGTGGCATCACTGCGTATGGAATCGGGGTATTTGTGTGTATGTGTGCCAATGTGCTCTGCACCTCAGTCAGTGTGCACCAGGTGTGCTGTCCCTGGATCATCCCACAGAGGACACCAGCTGGCTCCAGCACCTCGCTTTTTAGCTGAACAGAGACACCACCCCATCTAACTTTCCTCTTGTACACAAGGGACCAAGCCCCGCAACAGAACAAATAACAAACAGTAACAATACAGCACTTCACGAGCCAGCGATTCAGCTGGTACTCCACTAGCCCTGTGCTCGCACTATCCTTTGGTCTACATCAGGAAAGGTAAGAGTGGTTCTGTGATGACTTCCATTAGCTGAACAATCGCATCTCACAGGCTTAGGTAACCAGGCCGCTGTTTCCAGTCCAGCTGTCAGTCAAGATAATAGTCATTAGGCATTTCTGTCCACCTGTACGTGGGACTGTGACCATCCGTGCCTGTACGCGCAGCACAGAAATCCACAGGGATGTTCCTGTTGTGTGAAATTGTTTCCTCCTAAAGCCTTTTAACAAGTCACTGTTTTGGTCTTGCTCATTTCTACCACTGCCTTTTTCAATCAGCTTTTAGTAGGGATGTAGCTTGCGTGTTCTGTCAACACATATATATTTATCATCTCTCAGTGGTATATGTTGATTTACTTTTTATATCTGTTGATGCTTTGTGTATCAGTATGTGAATTCTTTTTTCCCCACATTAAAATCAAACAAAACAGCCTGACCAAAAAAATAGTAATTTTGATTTTTCCAGCTACTATATATTCCCTGTAGGTATTATGACAACACATCACCACAGAGTCCCAGACAGTGAAAACGAACTGCTTGGAAAGTGAAACCAACCCTTTCATTGTAAAAACAGAATAGGCACTGTTTGCAGTGAATCAGGAGAGCTTCTCCTGAGATGGACCCCCAGAAATAAGGTAAGAATTGGTCCCTGGAGCTCAAATTTTTATCTCTGGTGTAGAACATCCCCCACCCACTGCCAATCAGACTATGTGCGTTCTGCTTTGGAGCATCTATACAAGAGGAGAGCAGACTAGTTTATCCTTTTCACCATACCTCACCCCAATTCCAGGTATAATACATACAGTAAACCATTATTTCTAAACTAGCTGAGTCCCTTTAAAAATCAGAGTTGGCGCTTACACACCCCTCTTGGCCTTTCAGTTCACAGGCTCTTCTTTGCTTCACAGTTACCAGTTTAAACACTCTTGACAATTTATTGATCCCCTGTGAATTCCCTAAATAGGCAAAAACCAATTACTGTGTATTTGCCAGACCTTCCACAGTGCAATTGCTCTCAAATACTCAGAGCTTCTGCTGCTCCTGCCTTCTCTCAACCTGCCAAAACTGCGCTTGTATCTATTTTCCTCCAACATAAAGATATCTTGTAGGAGTTGCAATCAAGGCATGAGAGAATGCAGAAATCACAATAGATTTATACTGCAAGGCCCTCACCCAACTGCATTTCACTCCAGTGTTGGATCTGAGAAGCCAGTCCACTGCTAATAGCTAGACACGTAGCAGCCACAAGAAACCACAGGTCACTCCTGGTGCATTTCCAGGGGCACAGTTTCTGATGTGCGTTATCTGCAAGCGCTCAGAAGATACTTGTTACAGTAACAAGGATGTAATTTACCCTTCAGTGATAAGGCTCAGCAAAGCCCTGCAGCAAAGGTAGATGTAGGAAACATGAGGTGGGATGCTGAGAGCCTGAAAGAAAAAAAGGAGCCTTCTGAGAACACCTTTCACTGGACCAGATCAATAAAGGAATCCTCACCATGGAGTAAAGTAGATAGTTTCACGGTTTGTAACTATCTCGAGTTAAACAGCCGGACATTTTTACATCTGCTTGACAATGGCAGTGTCTATCTGACACTGCTGATTGTGGCCTGGCACACAAGGGCTCCCCACAGGGAGGGCTGACGGATTGATTCTGCCTAACGTGTTCATGGACTGGGTGCCCCTTTGTACATATTTTCTTAAAATCTCTCTATGAAGAATCTCACTCTGGGAGGTGGGGAACCTCAGGGCTGCAGCTTGGTCAATATATAAGGGGAAACGCCAAAGGAAAAATAAGCTGGTGCCAAAATGCAGTGCTGGCGCCTCGGTAACAGCAGGGAGGCACTCCTACCCCCACTGCAGCACCTCACCCTGCAGTCCGACCTGCTGAATAGCCAGGGGCTGCCGTATCTCTTGATCGTACTGGTTTGGACAGGATTCAGGCACTTTTTGTAAGAGTAGGAATAACAACCTCACGGGCAAGGCATACAGATATTACACAGATGGGCATCTTGCCAACACTGACTCTTGGATGGACCAGAGACAAACACAATGTCCTGGACAAATTGCGCTGTGTCTCCCACCAGCTGGACAGCTCTCTGCGGAACTGCGGTGGGCTGGAGCTGCACGGCTGCCAAACGTGTGAAATGTGGAAGTGGTCCTGGAGACGCTTCGTGGTGTTCTGGGAGCAGTTTGGATGAAAGGTGATCTGGAAAAGGGCAATTGCCATTCAAGTACCTATATCTAAGTTGAGTCACAGTGAAATGTTGCACCTGATGACAGCTCAGCCTTGCTGTTCTTTCTAGGTGTAAATTCACATTTCTCACAAATAAAGATTGATGCATTTTTATTAAATGACCAAGTGCTGCCCAAGTAGGGAAGCAGTGAGGAGGGTGTAGAGGTAGTGAGGCACCCATAGAGCCATCACATCATTAAAAGCTCACATCACACCAGACAGGGTTAATAAGGGGAGGGAAGTAGACAGGAGGGGGAAACAGCTCCCTTAGCACCGTACTGAACCTGACCTTGAACAAAGCCAGAAGCAATGGACCTGATGCAGGAACCACTTGTACTATATTATACAACGAAAGTCATGCTAGAAGAACTTAATGGCCATAAAATCTATAGATCACCAAAACCACAGGGAGGTATTTAACTCTGAAAAGTGCTTTTGCAATAAATGTCTAAACCTTGGCAAACAACACTTAGTCCCTTATTTGAGAGATGCTGGAAGGCATCATTATGATGTGGGACTTAAATCAAACTTGTCTCGTACCAGGACTTTAACCTTCTCCAGATGGGTATCACTTTCCAGTGACCACCATCATTCAGATATGGTCCAGCAGTCAGGACTCCCTAAATACAGGACTTACTCCACCTTCATTACTCCAGAACAAATCTCTTTACAGCCAAGTTTGTCAAAGCCTCATTAGGCAGGATCAGTACAAAAGTGAAGTGTTGAGAATTACAAATAGGCACCTGCTTTGAACCTTCATACTTGCTGGTCTCAGCAGCTGTGTTTTTGCCCAGTGCACTCTTGGTTTTGGACTGTCTATCATCCTAGAGTCCAGAAATACCAGTACAGACTGTTGTTCCAAACCTGCATACAAAGAGTATCTTTCCATACATCTCATGAAACAAGAGTTCATCACCTCCATTGCTTTGCAGACTTAGATGGGATGAGGAGCCACAGAACAGGACACCTTGCCCAGAGGTCACAAAATGGTTTTGCTCTTCACTGTAATAAGAATCTCTCTCTAAAGGGACCATCAGAAAAGCTTTGTAAATGCCTCTCAAGACACAGCGACCAAACCAGAGCCTGCCCCATATAACTCTGTGCAGATATCCTTGGTCTCCTGCTGAACCCTCCCTGCATACAGGGAGGCTCCATGTCTCTGGAACAGCATCAGCACAGCTCTTTCATGTAGTCTGCATCCAGCAGTGAGATTACGGGAAGCACCAAGGCTCCGCAAAAAGGAATATTTTGTCAGTGAAAAAAAAAGGGCACCATCTATCTGGCCAGCAGTCAGAGCGCCATAAGCTGGCAAAGGAGACAATTCCCCTGCTCCAGGGTGTTTTGTATCTTGATGATAAACTCTTGTGGCTAAATTGCTTCTGGCTCCCATCATGTGTCTCACTGCTCCCTGTTTATTTGCACTGCTGCACTGGTGAGAATTATGGAAAGCTGCAATAACTGAATTACTGCCACACTTGCAGATAACGACGGCAAGGCCTTTTAAAGGCTGCTGCCCTAGAACATGCTTTGTCTGGGATAAAAATGAACAGATAACAATAATTAAACAAAAGAATAATCTTAGAGTATAGTGCACATTGAATGGTGCACCACTGAATGATAGCATCAGCACCAGCCAGAGGTCAATCTTCATGCCAAAGAAACAAAAGGTAACATTCGTGCAAAGGGAACAAATATTAGAAGGCAATGCTTGTGTCCTTGTTACTAGCAATTTTACAGAACGTGGGTGAACAGAGGACTCATGAAGATGAATGGCAAGTGCTGAGCTCAAGGGAAGCTGCAGAGTTTTACTCTGAAAGCCTTCCACCGACAAACCTCAGCCTAAAGCTGCACAAAACCAAAGGCTCATTGTAGGCCTGCTCACTGGGGAGGGTGCCATGGGTTGGGAACTAGGCAAGTGCTGCCCACCTCACCAGTGCCTTCAGTGTTAGCATGAGAGGAAGATGGCAAAACCCCATATGGGTTAAGAGATCCCCACCAAGCCTTGACTGCCCTGCTGGGGGGCAATACAGCAGACAGGCCGTATTCCAGGGACTATCGTGAGTCCTGGGACATGGTGAGAGGCAAACAGCCAGGACAGATGCACAGTAATGTAAGTGTGACCCTGCGCAGGCCAGCTGTAGCATGGGGCCAAAGCTCAAAGAAGTGAATAGGAACCTATCCATTGACCTGCATATCTTCTGGTCAGTGTGCAGGATCAGCAGCGAGGATAAGCCAATTAATAGCAAGCCCTTTTCACCCTTGGTCAAGCTTCTCACAGTCAGCAGCACTCAGCAGGAGAAGTGAGACTTACCAAGGGATTTGACAGAGATCAGCAGCTTTATGGAGCTCTGCCAGAAGTTTTGCCATGTATCAGGAAGAAGCTGCAAAGTGCAGACTCACTTTTCCAGTGTCAGACTCATGAAAAACTGCTTCGTTGTTCATGATTTTCTGTTGTTCCTCTTGGCAATGGAAAAAACTTTTCCTGTAACATGGGATACTCCATTTTTAGGACATTTCCTTCCTGCCCTAGCTCTCTAACTAAATTTTACATTCTTGTATACTTGACCTTTCAGAGTAAGCTCTAGCCTTTCTCATCTGGTTTTCAAGCATTTTCCTGTGCTTGTATTCCAGGATCAATTCCTCAGTTGATTCAAACAGGAAAGCCTACACTTGCTCCAAAAGACACTTGCTATGTGGGCTATTAATATCTTACTGGTCATATAATACAGATATAAATTTAGTGCTAATACAGCGTGCTGAATTAAAGCCTTGCAAACCAAAGCCTTAAGAGCATCTGTGAATCAGGTGCAGGCAATAGCCTTTCAAGATTTCTCATCCTGGCCATTCAAACCTAACATAGCACCTCTAAGATGTAGTCTGATGGTTCATTTTATGCTTGGATACACTACATATTGACAGCAAAGGGAATCTGTGGCAACCACAGCTAGATCAGAGTCACAGGCCAGTGCCTCAGACAGACTAAACAATCTGTCACTCCTTGAATAAATTATTTGCTCAGAGAAGAATATAATATGACGCTATTCTCAAAAAACCACTCTCTTCCTGTTGTCCTTTCATGGTAGTTTAAGCTGCATACACTGACTGTTCATCTGTGGAAGTCGGCAAACATAGCTGAGGCATTTACTGCCCCAGGGTCTTCCTTCTTTATCATTCCAAACCACAGCAACACCAACAACTTCTTTCAGAAGAGACAAGAAGCATCACTCAAGTCCATGATGCCAGAAAGCTTCCCCTGCAGGGAAGGTAAGACTGAAGCTTTAAGAGCAAAGGGATGGGAAATGAAAGTGGGAATGGGACAGCGATTTCTCTTCCTAAAAGACACGGCAACCCAAAGTGCAGTCAGATCTCAGCTGCACTTGCACTGCCTCTGTCTGCATCAAGCAAGCATCCATACAGCAGGGTGCTCCAAGCTACTTCAGTCTGTGACGCTGGAAAAATATCTCCAGAGAATAAGAGTTTTCTATGCAGTTCCTGATGTGTTTTTCTCTAGTCCCTGCTGAACTTAACAACAAACCTCTGTCATTTACAGAAACAGGGTTTTTTTTCCCAGGATGCTGCTGTTGTCCTCACTGAAGCAAAACTCTCAAAAACTTCTAATGGCAAGAATGGAAAAAATCTGCTCCTTGTCTAAAAGGCCATGGTTTAGCCTGGGTAGGAGCTGCTGGCCCTGCTCCAGAGTGAGTATAACTGGTATAAAGGGAATTCTGCCTGAATAAAGAGCTACAGACTGAACTCCTAGGGAAAGTCAACTCAGGCTGTTTGAGCACATTAAAGGAGGTCAAATGTTAAGTAAATACTCAATTAAGGAAGGAGGGCAAGTAATTAGTAAGGCTAATTCTGTGCTGAAATGGTCTGGATGGTGCACACATACACACTCATCCCAGCACCTCCTTCCATACAAAAAACGTCTCAGTTCTTGAAAGAATAGTTCAGATTTCAGCAGTCCTAGGTTAAATTACCAACTCTGCCACAGCTTCAGTGTTTTCATCATGGACAGGTCATTAGTTTTGTTGCATGTCCACTGCCCAAACCCCTAGGACAATGAAAGTAAGTACGTACCAACTCAGAGACTTAGACACTACAGCAATGAATCCAAACCTGCATGCATACATAGGTTTGTATACATTAAGTACTTGCAGCAATTACAGCACTCCAAGCACTTCTAAGAGGTCAAACAAATGCTTCTCTGTCCCTAGATCTATTCTTAAAATAGGTCCTGTGTGAAGGAGTCTCATTACTAACAAATAAAATGTTATTCCATTTCAGGCACTGGAACAATACTACAGTGGGTAGCTGGCATATATCACGGACATATGAAAAGAAGCAAATGCCTTATGCAGTGTTATATAAAACCCATTAGAAACACCAAGCCTGGCTGGTTTGAACCTATTTGGCCTGTACTCTCATCTACTGCAACACAGCTCTCACAACAAACACGCAGAGGTGCAGAGATTCTAAAAATAACCAGCGCAGGGAAAGATAGAGAGGGATGAAGAAGAAAATGTTTCTGTGGCCTGGCCGACAAATTGGGCAGCAGCTCACAACGCCCAAGGAACAGTTGGTTCCAGTCCTGCTCTCTTAGCAACCCTATACTCCCTAATGTCTCGGTGGCAGACCATTTATGGAAACTTAACATGGCCTAAATACATATATAAGACATGCAAGAAAGGATTTTTTCAGTCTGAGGACAGGCCAGAAATTGTCACAAATCAGCCAAAAGAGAGCTCTGGCACAAGACAAAACTCTAGCTGTCAGTGAACTGATGTAGGACATCACCCTGACGCTAAGTCAAATAGACATAGCTGCTAATTCAGTGACAGGAATCTAGTCCCCAGCCTGTTTAGCTAGAGGTCTCTTATATGAGCTGTAAAACTGGATTTAAAAACAAAAAAAAGGAAAAAATTCACACTCACATGTTGCCCTTTGCTTCCCCAGAACAAACTACTCTGGGGAAGCCAATGCAAAATCATATTCTTGTGTGCAAGCTTTCCTCCTCTGCTGGACTGTTATCCCAGGGCTCAGATTGGAGTCACAGGGTCCTGTCACATGTTTATGGCATGCTGGGAGAAATATTGTTCTTCCCCCCTTCCCACTCCCATTCTCAGTTAACTACAGCATATTCTAATTCTTACACAATTGGTGCTGCATAAATGAAAAAGGCTTCCTGTAAAGTACTAGGAAAAGTGACAAAAGCAATATAATTGGTCTATGTAGATTAATGGTCCCAGCACATACAGAACATTTTATACTAAGTCACAGAGCTAAGTTTATACAGAACTGGGAACAATTTGCAAGCAGACGTAACACCCAGATTTCATCTAACACTTCCAACTACCTTGTATTTTGTCACTGACATTGACCTCAGGTTACTGCTGAGAGATGGGCAGATATGGCAAGAGCAGGAGATCAGGCACGAGATACCACTAAAGCTGGCACAGATGTACTGCATCCCAAGTCCTGCCCTTGCAAACTGAATCTGTCCTGATGGAGCAAAGAACACAGAGAGAAGTCTGGCTAGATGTGTAGATCTCCTCCAGCCACCCACTAGAGTAGGATGTGAAATACAACAGCAACACTCCCAACACTGTGTGGAATTATATCAGATGCAAGGTTTAACAGTTGGCTAGTTAGGATAAGAGCAAGGAACAACAACAAATTTTACTTCCTTCCCTATAATCAAAGGTTTTCTCAGACTCCTTGTGTTATTTTCCCCTAGTGAAAGCATTCAGAGCTATGCTGGAGTAATAGAGGATAGAGAGCCTGTAGCTCATATAATTATCAGTTGTCATCTCATCTGAAAGACAACCCAGAAAGGCTCCTGCTGCGTCAGATGTACAATTAACTTGTTCTTCTCTAGCAAGGGCACTGCATGAGTGAAATGGTTTGGAGGCTCTTCTTTCTCCCAACAAACACATGACAAAGCTGTGCTCTCAGTTCAAACCTGGGAACCGCTCTGTTTTTACCTTAGTCTCAGTCCTTCAGTATTACTGTCATTAATTTGCACAGAAAATCCTATAGCCTTAGACTACAGTTAGTGCTGCAGCTTTAAGTGTCCGGCTCTGTGGATGGCATTTACACATACTTCAACCCAGGACACAGGTAGACTGCAGGGTAAACTGCACTGTGCTTCTCCCGATACGCAGTATGTGGATGGTCCACTCAGATTCACGGGTCTCTGCAGTACTCCATTCACAAGAAAATACGTTCAAACACACACAGAAGCTTCAAATCATGCAGTCAGAAATGCTGGCATTACACAATTTGATTTAATGTCATCTCACCATGGCATATAATAAACATAGTTTGGCTTATATGATACAGCAACCACTATCTCTGCTCTTGCAGCTGATCGGATCTGTGCTGTCATTTCACAGGGTCCTGAAGAGACCTGTGAGCTTTGATCTCACTGGGTGCTCAACAGTGGCTGTCCAGAGTATCCCGCTGCATGGCAGATTAATGCCCCATACTTATCCAAAACATTAGACCAACATCCACAGGCAGCATCTGGACTGTCCAGTGCAAGCTATGTGCCCTGTATATGGGCCCAGCACTGATGTGGATTTTGCCCTTTACAGCTTTTGGAAATAAGACAGGGAAGCAGAGGCACAGGATATTGCAAACTCATGGCCTATTCAGAGGAAATAATGAAGGGTGAGGTGTAAGAACCCAAGGAGAATGGAATATTCAGAGGGTCAGGTGGCAGCAATAAAACACCACACTTCTCATTACTGTTGAAGAGAACAATTTATCAGATACTCTCAGTAAATTGTAATACTGGTTCCACTTCCCCACCCCGGAAATAAACTTGTGTTACATACCAATTGCTGAGTAGATAGGTATCTACAGACAGCGCACCCAGTGACAAAGCTACCATACATCAACTACTGGTCTTCAAAAGGACAAAATTTACACACCAGACAATGTCAAGATAAAGCACGAATTAAATAAAAGAGAAAGTCACTGCAAATTCTGCTTAGCATTTTTCACTTCACTTCATAAAGAGAATGGAACAAACTCAGGACCTGCCAAAAGAAGAAAGGAAATATGCCAAAGAAATCACCACCTAGCACATAGCATGCAGCCAGCTAGTTCAAATTTTGACAGCAGAAAAAAGGCAGCAGCAAATCCTGTGCAAATAACTCACCAGTAAAGATTTGGAATGAGGGAAAAGACTTTAAGCATGGGCCACTTAAGTTGAGCACAAACAGGGATCAGTGACACTAAAATCATGGAACTAATGTAAAATATTTACCCTCAGAAGTGGAAAAAAATGACACAGAGCTTTAAAAGTGCTGTATATTTCTAAAGCACTGGACTGCTGATGTAGTCTGAACACTGGGCAAACAAGGGCAGACCATACCTGCCTGTCACTGTCCCTTAACCAGATGTTACTGCTCCCGCTCATCCATCAGAAGAGCTGCTCACACCAGTGCTCCCACTCTCCATTGCAGCCCAGAGAAGCATATTCTCATTTTTAAGTCTCGAAGTCTGTGGAGAGCCAGTGGCTACAACGTGCACAGAAAAGCTCTTCCACATGTCATGTTAGTATGGCAGTTCATCAGCCTTCCACCCCTGGCACTGGAGCCCAAACTCCATTTTTAGTAGGGTGTGTCTGGAGTTCACAAAGGATGGGAGAAAGCACTCTGGGCATACCTGGGAAGATGTTCCCTGGAGCTGCTCTCCTTTGGCTCTGCTACTCTCATGCATAACCAGAAAACCAAGAGTATGAATGAAGTGAAGCTCGGGATCCACAGCTGGGGAGGAGGTAGACCAGGATGTGACCAAAATGATACTGATTATTAAAGGTTTCCAAAGGATGGCTGATGCACACTGCTTTTCCCTGTGCCGGGCTGTGAGGCTGGAGCCAGCTGCTTAAGCAGCTCTCAGCTGGGCTGGCATCCACCCCTTTGACTGTCTCCTGTGCACAAAAAGGGGGAAATTCCTGGTCAGGCAGAGAGCTTGGGCAGTTTTTCCACAACGGTTGTTTATACTTGCATCTCTAAGAAGCAAGATTAAGAGACAGGTAAATACTTAAAACAGCATTTATTAATCACCTCCTTGTTTCTTCTGCATAATTGTTACATAACTGCTTTAGGAAGAGGGCTTCTGAGTTTTAAGCATAAACTGGTACAGCTCCTTTTACTCTAACAGAACCACATTGCAGGCCCTATTCCAATCTCAGAGTGGCATCAATCAGAATTTCATTAAAGCTCAGACAGTTACAACAATGCTAGAGTAATGGAGAACAGAGTTAGACCCTTGAAGTGTCCTTCAATCTAAGGGAATAAAAATCCTGAACAGAATTTGCTCATATAATAATATAAAATTTTCCAGGTGGTTTTCCACGAGGTCACTAAAACCTCTGTTTTATTTTATTCATGTTCCCAGTGTTCTCAAGAATGTCAGAGGACAGACAGGTTCTCCCTGTTGTTATCTCTTTTATGCCATTAAAAAAACAGAGTATGAACTTCTGGGATTTTCAGCAGTAAAGACCAAAGACAGTCAGTCTAAAATGAAACATCTTTGCTTTTGTTTGAAATGATCAGTGAAATGTTACCACAAGTACAAAGACACTGAAAAGATTTAAACAAGTGCTCGGTTTGCATTTAAAAGTTTTAATTCAGAGCTCACAGGCATTTTGGTCCAGGTTTGGCTGAGCCCAGTTCAGACAAAATGATGAATCTTGCATACAATCAGAATTGTATCTTCCCTTGCTGCCATAGACACATCTACTCTTTCTGCAAAGATCTGTCTACTCTTTCTGTAGCCATAAGCTAGGAGTAAGTTTTTGTTCTTCCTGAGCAAGAAATTAAAGCAGGAACAAGAAGATCTGGGTTTAAGCAGTCAGTAGAAGTTAGAAATCACAGTTGTCATTGTTAGTGGACGCATGTATGTTCAGCCACTGCTCATTAGTCTTTTGCATTTAGTACTGCAGAGAAGTCTGCTGATAGCCTTTGAGACAATATTTCATAGAATTATAGAATCGTTTAGGTTGGAAAAGACCTTTAAGATCATCCAGTCCAACCATTAACCTACACTACCAAGTCCACACTATCAAGGGTAGACTAGACTAAACCATGTCCCAGAGTGCCACATCTACCCGTTTTTTGAACGCTTCCAGGGATGGGAACTCCACCACCTCTCTGGGCAGCCTGTTCCAATGCTTGACTACCCTTTCCGTGAAGAAATTTTTCCTAATATCCAATCCAAACCTCCCCTGGCGCAGCTTAAGCCCATTTCCTCTCGTCCTATTGCTAACTACTTGGGAGAAGAGAGCAACACCCACCTCACTACAACCTCCTGTCAGGTAGTTGTAAAAAGCAATAAGGTCACCCCTCAGCCTCCTCTTCTCCAGACTAAACAACCCCAGCTCCCTCAGCCGCTCCCCATCAGCCCTGTGCTCCAGACCCTTCACCAGCTTCGTTGCCCTTCTCTGAACACGCTCCAGCACCTCAATGTCTTTCCATCCTTCTCCCTTCTGTGTTCACTACAACTCACCTGCTAGCATTTCTGCTGAGTGCCCTTTACCGGATTTGAAAGTGTCAGGGCTGATTGTCTGCTGAGTCTGTCCCACAATTTTAAAATCCAAGCCAATTTTAAACATACTGAACAGACACCAGGAAAGGTACCTTATTCTCTTCCACTCTATCCCAATAATTCTGAGGCTTATTAATTTTCTTTGGACCAGTTTTTAGCTCTGTTCTAAACACATGGCCCTTGATAAAGGATGTTCTTCTAAATATAATGGCTGATGCTCTTCCCCTCCTTTTCAAGGTACTTGTAGCAAGTAAGTTAGGCTCTGATCTTGACATCCTCTGTGGACACAGGGAGGCCTCCTAAAGTCAGTGGAGCTCCACAAAGGTGCAGAGCAATGCAAGGTTTTGCAATTTCATTGTTATTTCCATTTGCTTGAGGAAATTTCCTACTGGCCACCTCAGCAGACTTTTCAAGCATTCAGACAGGAGCCCATGCAGAACAAGCCAACACTCAAGTACATCTAAACTTCACCACCTGACTTAACACCTGCTGATGGACTAGATTGTGTCATACTCAGCCACATTCATGCATGCTCAGTCTTTCCATGGAAAGCAAACACAAATTTAACCCTGAACTGGAACGTAGGATATGGTCTGACTCCACATAATGGTTGGGTTTACTGTCTTTGGCATGAGCAACATACTCATAAAGAGCAATAGGGAAGACTGTGGCAGATGACCACACCATCTTTTTCTAACTTTACAGGCTGGTTTCCAGGCAATCGGTCAAGCTCTGTTCACGAATGCTCAGATCAGACAGTGAAACGGAAAAGCAACTTTATGTCCACTTCAGCAATGTACGTTCAGTCTTTTTACAACAGGAGAAAATGAGATGCCATGTCTCAGGCTCTAGCTTCTGACAACACCCCATCTTTGATTTAGGAAAAAGATGGGATGGGGAAAATGCATATAAGAAAAGGCTATGTAAAGACAGCAAGAGTCGTGAGAGTTACAGGTAATCTGGCCAATTTCCTGCCAGATACAGATTATGACACTTTCACATAACATGCTGCTGTGCTGACTAATGCATCACTGCAACAAACTGTCAAAATATGTTGGCAGACCTTCAAGCAGTGAATAGGATCCTGTTTATTTTGTTGTTAATCCTCCTATTGTAATTCAGTTTGATGGAATTGCATATGTCCTTTGGTTCCCAATGCACAGATTATCAAACATGCAAATAAGGCCCCAATTCGAGAATGCTGTCTAGGTGGTGGAGGTGTTTCTTCAGGTCTGGATAAACAAAGCTGTTCACACTTCTGAACTCCATGGTCCGAGCTCCCTCTGAAATCCCACAGAAGACGGGAACTTGACTAAGAGTTCCGAACCTACACTAGCTAGGAAAGATTTAAGGGCAGAAAGGTGTATGACAACAGTCACTGGAAAGACTGCTGTCCCTGCAAGAAAGACAGAACATAAAACCAGGCCTCAAAGTAGGGCTATAGATGGCAAAAGAAAGAGACTGACACAGGAATAGAAAACAGACAGGAGGGGAAACAAAACATTAAGGGAAAGATGTTTAGCATGTGCTTTTCACTAAGTGTGTGAACAGTTGCACAGACACCAGTAAGATTACTTAGTGTCTGAGGTCTCTGCCCTTAAAGTCTGCAAGACTTTACTATGAAAGTAGCGCACACAATCTGTATACTTGGGTGAGCCAGCAGACAATTTCCTGCATATATATTTTCCTGCATATATTTTCCTTTTTCTCAGTTATTTTGGTTAACCTGATTGCTCTTTACTGCAAAGAGCAGAGTTCTCAGGAAACCAGAAGTATCTATGAAGCTGCTCTTAGGTGTGATGTATTCAAGCACCTTTTCTGCACCTGGGTTATTTTAAAAGGTCAGATATAATTGCAAACTGTAGATGGAGGGTGCCTGTATCAAAAATCTTCTCTTACATATTTTATTTTGTGGCATGTGTACATGAGCTTCCTCACTGCTGCCTGTGATTAAGGTGGATCTCAGAGATCCTTAATAAAGCTATAAAGCAGTTTATTTTTCCAAATAAAAAGATGATTCCTATAATTTCACTTGAATTTATTTAATTTATATATTTGAATGCTTTATGCCAAACAAGAGGAGTCAACAGCTTGAGTCACAGTGGCTAGCATTGGGCTATTGGCAACTAGAGCCCCCAGTTTAATCAGAAATCATTGCCAAGGAACAGTGTTTGTTTCCAGACCAAGTAGGTTGTCAGAATATTTTGTGTTATCATTTAGTCTGACAGCATTATCTCAAAGTGTTGACTCAGACCTGCCTTCAAGATATACTTTGGAACATCTTGATCAGCGAGCTAATTTCCTTCCCAGCCCTGCTCTGCTATTCAGAGTCACACCTTGCAGGAATGCTGAGCAGCCTAGCCCCCGTTCAGCACAACTGCAGAGCATGTGCTTCAAAGGAAGAAGCATGATCTCAGGGTGTTCCTCCCTATTCCCAACTGCCCAACAGGACAGTTTTCTGAAACAGGCCACAAATAGTCCTGTTGAAGTCAGGGCTATTCATGCACACAGCCAAGCACGTGCTTAAGTGCCAGTTCAAAATTTTGCAGGTTCAAATCCTCTGCCTGTCAAGACAAGTTTCTGGTTCTCCATTTTCTGTTTCCTAGCCTTATTCCCTTAGAGTTATCTCTTGAAGAGGTAGCCCTTGCCTCATCAAGAATATTACGCTATAGCTTGGGTAGCCTGATTTCATAACACCTCAGCATTCCCGACAGGTGTCTAGCCTAGCCTTAAATATCTTAAAAACTACTCTCAGCAGCTTTTTCCACTGCTTAGCTCTCCTCACAGAAAATAAAACAGAATCAAACAATAAATTAACCTCATTCTGGAAAAACACTGTAGCAGTGAATGGAAATGATAGATTTCTACTCTGCTTATAGAATTTAATAATGAAATGTACTTTTGCTGTGGAATTCTGTAGCACGGTTAAAACATTAGAAAGATGTCAGTTTTTACATCCCTTGTGTTTTCAGATAAATTTCTAGAGAATCCTGTTAAAATGGATGCGCCTAATCATATAGGACTTCTTGAGAGGAAAAAATAAGGCTTAAGTTCAACAAATCACTGCTGCATGCATTCAACTTAAACCTTTTATTCCTGTTCAACAGAAACCATCGATGCTTTTATCTTCATACACCTAGACCCTACTAACATCACTGGGCTCCGAGTTTACACCTAAGTGCTTGGCACAACTGAAACCCATGTCTTTTCCTCTCATTCATTGCCTTTATCAATGGTGTAAATTCTGCCACAGCTATCAGGCTATCCATCGATGTCTGACTATACTTACGCAGAGGAGGAGCAGTTGTGTAGGCTATACCTGACTTCCTTGCAACAATGCTGCTGTTAAAGAGATCTTCCCCTGCCTTTTAGAAACCTAACACCTTTTTTGCTTTTCTTTGTATTGACTGATTTTCAGCACAAGTAACGGAGCTTCTTATCAAGACTGTCAGCATCACAAACTCTGGAACTGCACTGTAGTATCAGTGAAACATCGGAAGCTCCTGGTTGCACATAGATCATCAGCTCAGCTTTGATAACAAATGTGTTTCGCATTTTTCCCTGATCTAGGAAGTGTTGGCCATCAGCAGCATTCCTGGGACCAGCCATATACTAAGTTGCAGTGGCAGGCTAATGCATTTTACACCTAAACCAGACATATTCCAGATCAGCCCTGACACCTCTTTGACTTTATTATCAGCTACAATTCAGTCTTGGCACATGCAAGGCAGTGAAAGGCTCTACCAAGGAGAACTCTGCTGAGGTGCTGTACAGACCCTTTTTGATTAAAGATTTTCACAGCGCTGCCAAATCGTTCTCTCTTACGCAGCTACCTTGAACTCAGATTTTGAGACTAATTCTACAGAGGGCTTTGGCAAGGAATCTCTATTGCAAGCAAAAATAAGCTGTCAAATGTAAAACACTTCACAGCCATGTTGCAGGCAATTCTTAACATGGGTAACTTTGCACCAGCACCTTTATTTCCCTTTCCCTCTACTCTTGTGAATAGTATTTCAAAAAGTAACAAATTAGGAATTAATACAGGATGCTGAGTCACTCAATAGAGCCCCGGAAAGTCTGATGCATTTCTTGACGGCTTTCTGCAGGAGCATGGGCTCTACCATGCAAATCAATGTCATGACTCTCACTGGTACAGGTTTTTACCATCTCGAAGTGTGTATCCATTCATAAGAACCCAGGGTAGCTGTCCTCTTTGGCATGAGCTTTGTTGATAGGTGTTCCACTGAATACTTCTTGTTACTGCACAGATTTCAGGACTGGAGAACCACCTTGCAATTGATCAGAATCAAAGATCATCGCTTTTGCAAGAAAGCAAAAAAAAAAATCTGCAGGAGACAGTTTCCCTAGAAACAATGCGGGCTTATCGTTTATTATTTGCCCTGTGTTTGTGCCAAGAGGTTCTAGAGTACAGTCCACCCCAGGCTGTACGAATGCAGAACGAAGTTCCTCTCACCCTGAAAACCCATAACCCAACTCATATACAGGAAGACTATACCCAAGAGGAGACAAAACCCTGAGTTTATTGAGTTTCTCAGGAGTCATTTGCAATTGCGGGTATGCTGAACAAGACATTTAAGACAACTGAGTTTCAGGACTGCTGAGCATTTTAACCTAAAAGAAAAATGGAGTCTGGTGCTGCCTGTCTGCCTACAGGGCTGGGTGAGTAATTGCTCCCAGATTCTTCTGCAAGCCACTGAGAGATTTCAAATCCCCTTCTCTGACACCTGTGCAACTCCATTTGATGCCTACAAATAGTACGAAGAGGACAACGCGCTCTGAGCATTAATACAGCACGATAAAACCTGTCTTCTAGAGCCATCAGTTAGTGTATTGCACTGTTGCATTCCTATTAGCAACAGAAAAGAGGCAAAAAAGAGAGGGATCAGAGCAGCACTGCTATCTACCACTCCAAGACACTCTTTTGTAACACTTGCTGAGTGAGAGCCAAGGCTGTAGGAATCTAAGCCTTCATTTTAGATCTCCTACCATGTGGCAGACCCTGAATATTCATTACCTATTAAAAGCTTTGAAAGTGTAAATTCATCCCACAATCAAGTGAACTGATTTATTCACACAGCTGAGTCACACTCATTTACAGCCTGTGACCTAAATCTATTAATCCGGCACGAAAAAAAAAAAAAAAGTCTTTTTTATTTTGGTAATATTAGTTGAACAAAGGTGAATATTTTAAAACTGTGTGTGGTGTTTCTTTTGAGCAGTGGCTGACACACAGCTCAGCACTGTACTAAGCCTGCCTTCCTTGCTGGTGCCAAGAAGTGGTGCAGATCCTGCTTCTGTTATCTGGCATGTAGTGACCCATTTAACAAATACTTCGCAAAATCTTCATGGGAATCACATCAGCTCTTTAATAAGAGTCTCTGAAGTGCCAGGCAGCAAATATCCTCACCTAAAGAGAACAATAACTCCCTCATTAATAACAGAAAGCACAATAGCCAGTTCCGACAGTGGGGAAAATTGCTCTGTTGAGAACAATGTGTTATTGGGTCTAGCACCTCCTAAGTCTTTCCCTAGGGCCAAGGTAAAATTTTGATTAGCCTCTGTTGTACTTGGGAAATAAAATCACATTTTCAAAAATGACTGGAGCTTTTTGAAGTCACTGACTTCTAGCAGAATTAGAGAAGCATCAAATAGAGTTTGGGGGTTTACATTTAAAATGCCATCAAAATTTAATCTTTTGATAGCTTCTCCTTTCCTTCCCATCTGATAGCCTATGGCATTCCCTGAGTTCATCGTTGATATCATAAATAGCCCCATGAGCTCCTGGAGGAAGAATGAGTTTTTGAAAGGTTAGTTAAAGTTCAGTCCTGTGCTGAAATTGCCATCACAATCTAATTACAGTGTGCACTGAGCACACGCTTTAGGTCTTAAAATCAATTTCCATTCCAGGTTGCCAGTTTACTCCTAGAAATCAGTTCTTGCATGTGGGTATTAAGATATACACGCATACATATTCAAACAGTGGAAACGCTGATATCCTGTTTCAGAGCCTCGTGCGTTTCACCTGTATTTCCTTTGTAGTCATTCACTGCTGTCCATCTGTTTGCAATCTATCTGTTTGAAGAGCACATCCTTCTTCCCCCTTCCCATTGAGATCCTTCTGCCCAATTCATTTAGAGAAACCACAGGTTGGTGTTAATGATGGCACACAATCAGCATTATTGACAAATATTCACCAAAATTAAGCAGGCATAATGACTAATAGACTGATTATAAAATGGGTAAGTTTCTGTCAGTAGCAAGTGTGGGAGAGAAAATACAGAAAAAAAGAGAAATTAAAGTTGAAATGGTATTTGGTTAATTAGAGAAATACCTCCATGACCGGCACATCCCCTATTCCGTGAATGACACGAGCTCCTAAAACAGTGTGAGCTTTAATGTAGTTATACAGTGTGAAAAGGGAAAGAAAGGTACCAGTGTATCAGCTCAATGAGGTCAGATCACACATGCACCTTCAAAGGACTCCGAGAACACCCTTCTGGTGTCTCACTTCATACAAAATCCCCAAAATAAAAGGCCAGTTCTGCATCTTTGCCTCTGCAGAAGGTGCTCCAGAGGATGCTCTGCTTGGTGTCCTTGTGGGCTCAAGAACTATCTCTGGTGAAGCCAACGACAGCAAATGCAAGTGTCCCTTCCGCCATCCTGTGCCATACAGAATCTGGAGGATGGACCTGATTCTCTCATCTCATTGCAGAAACAAAGTAAAAGGCGGGGGGGCTGAAATCACACCCCCTGCTTCACAGCTACTGTCCATGGCAACCCTTCCTCCTGTAAAAAAGGTATTTGAAATGTGTCTCTTCACACTTCTTCCCCAAAATAGAGACACTAGCAATTTCTTGCTATGAGAGGAGAGTCTACACTCCTACTCTCTTCACCCTGTACTGTAAATCCAGGGAATCAGTGCTACAGAATAGTGCAACATCTACAAAATGCAAGCAATGGCAAGCACTGAATTCGAAGTGCCATTGAACAAAACGTGTTGCTAAAGAGCTGCTGCAGCAGCCAACCGCAATAAACCCAAAGGTGATTTATAGCCACATTTTTCCACCAACTAAATCAACCAAGATTTTCACCTGAAATGTTGTGTAAATCATTCATGTTTATAACCACTTAGACCAACTCCTCCAAAGCTCCATTCCCTTCCAAACAGCTGCTAATTTGCTGTAACACAGCTAAAGCTAACTGACCACCATCTTTTAGACAGGAGCCACCCACCAAAAAGCACAAGCAATGACAAGCCCAAAACTGAAGCTGTCCCTGGAGAAGGAAGGAATAAACTAGCAGAATAACATAGCGAGGCCAGAACACCATGCATTACTTCAAATAGTCTCCAGCAAAAAACGGCACCCAAACAGAGCTGTGACACTATGGAACAACAGTGGTGATTACAGTCTGTTCATAACGTGTCCCTTGAGGCATCATTGATTCTTCTGCATTAAATATCCCTGCTGCATGGTGCCCTCCTCTTCCTCATATCATTCTGTGGCCCCAGGCAGCAGACTGAGAGCAGTGATTTGGCCCAGCATGTGCCAATGCACAGAATATTCAGTGCTGACCCCAAAGGAACAGCTGATAGAGAAGATACCAACCTCTACCAGCTGCTCCACCCGCTCAGGGAGCAGCATGGTTCATTTGCACCAAGCACAAGCCAGAACTACCAAGATGATCCTTCCACACACCAGGATTGTCAAATTTCTGAAAATGTTTTTAGAATGCCACAGGGAAAAGAAAACTATTGCTGGGAAAAGAAATGTGGCTCACAATAGTCATACCAGGTTTACAAGAAAAATACAGTAAGAGAAATCACACGAGCCTACGTACAAAGAAAAAGCAATCTGTGCCTTGTACTTTTGGCAAAATGAAAGTAGTTTGTGAATATTTTACCTTTTCCTCAGGTTACCTGGGTGATTACCTAAATCAAGAAACAAATGATCTGCATCTGCCAGCATTCGCACCAGGACAGTAATTCGACCTATGCCAAATTCACTGTATATAGCAAACTATCTTTTTGTCCATTGGAAAGACATCATGAGCTTGGTTAGAGCCAAAGCTTCCAATCTGGCTAACAGATATCAAAAAATCCTCTAGATTACCAGTAGAGTCATCTGGCAAGGTGACTACTAGGACAGTTCTGAGGTGGTAGATTATTGATAAAGATAGTAATCTGTCACCCTCAAAGCAGCACTGGCAGTTATAGATGTATTCACCTCAAAATTTAGACTTTCCCAAATGATAGTTGTCAACAGCAGGCTGTTCAAACCAATTTCATTCTCTAAGCAAGACACGTTGGACTGTCTGATTGGGAGCAAATATCACAGCACTTTCAAGTAAACGCGTCCAACTGTGAAGAAGAGCTTGCCTTTGGCAAAGGGCACACAATTCCCAGGTGAGAAGGCAAGATGCGGTTTTCCTCAGTGGAAACTTGATGCCTTGTAATTGCTCAGTAAGAAAAGCAAAACTGACATTATCCAAGCTCCTTTGAAGATGTGTCCCAAAACAGTCCTCAATTCTTTATTTTCAAATAATCCCAAAGAGAACTGAGGAAGAAACATACAATTCACTCTTCACACTGGAGGCTAAAATTCACAAGTTTCACCCATGTCTGGCTGCAGTAAGTGAAGTCAGACTTCATTTGCTCAAAACCAGGGAATGATCATAAGCTGTAAAAACCAATAGCCAAAGAAACAAATACTCATGAGCTAAAATCCTATGTTCTCTTGTACCACCCTTTAAAGCTGTTCCTGCTTCCTAAACAAACTCACTGCTTTTCTTTTCCTAAAGATTACATTCTTCTAGTCTCTTACACAGCTTGGCATTATCCATTGTTTTGCTTTACCTATCGCTTTATTTTCCTCACAGCTCTGGATAACTGCAAGCTGAACATAACTCCAGTTAGGCAAAGGAGAGATGTTCTGAATAGCATATTTTCTCTTCTTCCTACATCCACAATGTCTCTGCACTTGCTCGATACATAACTTGCTAAATAATTGATTTTTCAGCTTTCTCGCCAAGTAAAGCAAATCAAAACCATTTTTTCTTTTTCATGTTTCTCAGAAGAGAACAGAAAAAATGCTTTGTGTTGAGCAAAATCTCTTTTTTTGGAGCATTTTCACTTGTTGTTTGCCAAATATTTCGATTTAAATTTTGTCAATAAAAAGCTGGCTTCAAATGGAAACAATCAAGATAGCATACTTTAAAAAACCCCAAAAGGTGAAGTTAATTACATTCCTACTTTTAAAGGCAAAAATAATTTGCCAAACTCATCCGAAATTTTAGGATTTTTTTTTTCCCCACTCTTCACACACAAACCAGACTAGGGGTCTATACGTTACTTGCCAAAAGAAGTGAGTAAGAAAACATCAGCTTCAGCTGAGACACTGTTATACTGTTCTGTATTGCTGAGATGCAGACACACTCCAAATGAGCCAACACTGAGTTTCTCAGCACTGAATAAACACATAATTAATTGTCCACATCCTACCATAACAATTTTATGTTGTCAACAGATATATCTGTTGTCAGATATGCCTGACAACAAGAGGTAAGACACAGGTTTGAAGTGAGTTGCCAACCTCTATCGAGTATGCCGGTAGCAGAGTTAGGATGCTCTGATTTGGAACAGCTTAGTCTACAGTGTTTTTTCATTATGAAAATGGATTGCCTGATGGAAAAAACCCCAAAGACACCCACTCAGGAAAGGAGAAACACTATTCAACATTGCAGTTCTTTTTAGACCAGACAAGCACACTGCTTCAGAGTACTCTCATTAATGCATTACCTTTAGCTCTCCCAGCAGCACTAGGTTCCCCTAATAAAATCGGTAGGCCAGTATAGTAGTTCTTCAGCACTGTTTTTCCCTGAGATTCCCCTCTAACAACAAATGCAAAACACTTTTCCTTCTGTTCTACAAAGCTATCCAAGCTGCTGACTCTGCTAACAACATTGATTTACTGCCTCATGAGAACATCTGTATTTACTTAAAATTGCTGGGCACACACCTGAGGAACAGTTAAGTTCCGGATCCAATTATTACACACATGCCTCAGACTGAATCCCCAAATCAATGCCCTCTTTCTGTACAGCGCTTCAGTCAGCCTCTGAAGTTGACGGTCCTATCTCAAAGTTGCTGCTCCGGGCTGTCCATCCACTGACTGAGCACAGCTCTCCTGTGGACAGAATCAGTCTATCAAGTTAGCACTGTTTGCCCAGGCACAACTGGTGGTGCATGGATCCAGAAGAAAGCACAAGGTTATATAGCAATTGTTAAGGAGGATACATAAAGCCTGAAATAGTACTGTATAAAAATTACACTCCCATGAAATACATTTTTATGTGATACAAGATGGCTTTGCTCCCATTCCAGCACATCTGCTCTCATGACCCTCAGTTCAAATAGACCGGCCCAGCAGCCAACACAAGGCCATCCCAGCTTGGCAAGGCTGTCAGCTAGCTCATGGATACATTACGTGCCCAGATGCATCACTGAACACAACAGCTGCCATGTTGGCCAACCAACCCAGCAAGTGAACCAGGGCCCTCAAGAGCAAAATGTTCTTAAAAACTGAATGAAAGTAGCCACAACACCTAGGCAGGGTGACTACAGGCTCCCATCTTCTCCAAGCTGGATGCAAAGGAGGTCTGTTCCACACCACTGGCCACAAGCTAGTGCTTGGTCTGTTGCATGATGCATCAAAACCAAATAAAGAACCAGCAAGAGAAACAGCAACAGAGCTAGTCTTTACCTCAAGGCTGCAAATCCTATGGTCAATCCTTATTCCCTTACAGCATACATTGGTCACACCACTGAATGCAACGGGACCAGGATTCCTTGGGTCACAATGACAAACCTGCTCTCACTGATGTTGCTTGTAGTCCCGGTGAGTAAGGACAGCAGAATCTCTCTCTTACAACATTCCCTTTCCATCCCTAGGACCTTCCACAGCTGCCTTTAACCCTCTTCCAAGCAGGCTCTATTGTATTTTGACACAATACCACACCAATCCAGCACAGAGGAGACTCCTGCAACAAAATTCTTCTAATGGGAGTCCTACAGCTTTCTACTGTTCCCAACAGCTAACAGCACTGAGAAGGGCGGCCGTCGCACCATTACTGGAAGACTCTATACTATTTCATGGTGACAGAATATACTATTGCACAGGGACAAAAGGGTAAGTACCAACAATTACAAATGGTCTCTATGTTGACATCTCTGTGGCATTTCACTTTCTGAATTGCTATAGCTACTGTATCCTAACATAAATATCATATGGTTTAATTGGGTAAAATATGTTCAACTGATCGTATAGTCACTTGCTACAAAAAAAGTGAAATCACCAATATTTTGGGACAGTTTCTCAAATCTATTAATACCATGCAAACATACGGACAAAGCTGGTTTTGTCTGCACATTTGTTTGGGTTTTTTATCATAACAACAGAAGTGTCATTGGAAAAGAATTATCATCCCATGTTCCAAAAGCCATCTGGATCCCACTTGGGGAGGGTCAGTTCATCAGGAGGTGATGGAACAACACCAGAATGTCTTCAATGATCCGCTGCAAATCTTCACACTAAAACAGGCACTGAGGATGCCCAGAATGACCCACACATAGGGAAAAATGTGAAGCATGCTTTATCAGCAAATTTGCAGCTGATGTACCAGAAACGTGCCCCAGTTTGGAACATCACAAAATAGTGCCACAGGCTGAAGATCCCCTATAGAAAAGGGCTGCTTGAAAGCTTCCTATCCAAGGACTGCTTGCAGGAGTCCTGCACCATGACCCTGCTTCCCTGCTGGAGGCCAGTGTGACAGAGGGGCCGCAGGGAGCCGCTCTGTTCTCTGAACAGCAGCCCTGAACCGACACGGAAGAGAAGTCTGACAATGCAGGTGTACGTGTGATGTTATGGAACACTTGAGAAGACACGTATTCTGAGCATTGAAATGTAGATAATTTTAAAGCTGACCACTCTAGAGGAAGAAATTGGTTTGGTTGACACCCCTCATTCCACCAGGCTAACAGCCTCTACATTCCAGAACAGACAATGCCAGTACCTTTCCTTCTAATTTCAGGAAACATAAGAGGGAAAGTCTCTACCATCTCTAAGCTGTTCACTTGACCTTGACCCCCTAAAACCATAACACTGTACCCAAACCAAATTGTCAAAGCAACTGTAAAATCTGAAGAGTACACTGTAATTTTTCCAGGTCTGTGCCTGTCTTCCTTGCAGTATTTTGACCCCACAGTTCACTCCTGTCACTCTCTCTGGGGCCGAACGCTCTGCAGAACTGAACTGGATGCAAGGCTTAGGAAGAAGCCCTACTATTTTTGGTTTTAACTGCACACAAAATGTGAAAACAGCATTCATAGTTATACAGAAACACTTGCATTCTCTCCAACTGAGGCCCTTCAATTATGTCTTGAATAAAAAGGCACTGAGATGCATTATACAGTGCTTTGTTTACACTCAGGCTGCTGTTGTAAAGCCATATGTTATAGTACTAGTGATTGTGTCTGACGCTCTCTTTTATCATTCATGTAGTTAATCACACCCTGCACTGAGTTAACTACGTTCAGCGCACAAATGGGTTCTTGTTCAGCAGCCTATGCAAGTATGTAGGTCTGAGATCACGTGTGTGTCCTGAAATACTGCATATTTTAAGAACTGTTAGAACTTTATCTCTAGCTCTTGAGCAGACAGTCTGATTCAAAACTCAAACCATGGATTTTAAAATGTTTGTGAATATTAGCATTAAAATCAGATAAAATTAATAGGAAACAATATTGTCAACTACACAGAGAATAAAAACAATCACATTTACTTATCTAAACATTTTAAGGCAATTGATTTTTTTCCACTTTGTTGCTATAAAAACACTGCTGCCGAGCATGAGTCAACTGTGATAAATTGTAGGTAACAACGCAATTTAGAAACCACGAAAATTTCTGTATTGGGGATCACCCCCACAAATACTATATGGCAGTGGCCTGTTCCCCCTCCAAGACTTACCCTCCCTTGCATCAATTTTGTATAAGTCATTCTTCAAAGCTTAAACATATTACAGGAATAAAATCAGTACATGCTAGAAATCAGAAATCCTCCCTAGGATTTGCAAGAGCAAATTTCTGGAGAACACGCAGAATACCAATTTTCCAACTTAACAGCATGGATTGAATCAGGCACGGAGAGGGGGAAAGAGGGAGAAAAATTTACATAGAAAATATCTGGTCTTGCTAGGCAGCTGAATGTTTTCACTTCACCAGTTACATATGCTACCTTCCATACTGTACACAAAAGATGCAGCACTGCCTCCTCTGCTTGATCCATATGCTTTTTTCTTTACTTTTCCATTTAATGATAAGACAACACAATATCACTGCACCTGTACTAAATGCAAACGCTGAGGTAGTTATAAAACATAGTCATTTAAATATCAAGACTCGCTATCAAAATTGTTTGCCTTTCCTTTAGGCATTAAGAATTTCAGATCACTGACTTGTATTGCAAAACACAGCAACAATCAATTCTTAACTACATGTATAACCCCCTCAGAACTCTTGCCTTTGAAATGCAAACATATTACATAACAAATTAAACTCATGAGTGCACAGCAAACCTACAGCTTCTCTCTTCATAACAGTGCTTCAGAAAGTGTTTGATTAACAGTGAGTACTAAAATTCCTTTATGTCAGCTGTTTAGAAATACATGCTTAGTTTCAGAATATACCAAAAAGGCTATTTTAAACATATCCACTGCCAGTTTGTATTGAATTAGGAATGCTACAGTGACTGTACCTTGACTAATCCATAAACTAAGTACCCCACTGTGTCATTTCAGAACTGCATTTTTTCCAAGTCACTGTAAATGATATGAAATAACTGGGTCATTAGCAAATGTAGTTTTAAGAAGCCTAAATGTGTGCTAGCCTTGCTGTTACCTAGAGAACACTATCACATAGGAGTGCTCTTTGCATCCTTGTTACATCTAGGTAAATATTTTTTCTTTCAGTAATTATTTCCAGGAAAAGTAGGGAAGAAAGAAGTTGTAACTCTTTTCTGCCTCCATTATGAGAATGGCAGTATCGCTTGGTAACACCCCAGTACTTTTCTTTCAATGTCTCAGTGCCAAAGTCTCTTTTTCTCATGGCTGCAGGTAAGTCCAGCGCATACTGCACATTATCAAGAAGGTATGAACTAGTCTCTGTCATCATGCACACTGATGTAAATTTGCAGTGATTCCATTAATTTCTGGGTGCAACTCTGAACTGCAACACTACAGCTAGGAGCCTGAAATTCACCCAGACCATTCAGAAAGACTCCATGTTGTCATGCACGGAAATTACACTCCTGCTCTTTACAGTACAAGCTCGTTACGGAGTGGTTACAACAGAAGGGCTGTGTTTAGAGCATGACTCCATCAGGTGTTCCTGAGAGACATCTGAGAGCAAGTCAAAATGGAGCATCAGGACTGTCACTAAACTCAGCCAGCAGCCACAATCTACCACCTGGGCAGCACTTGAGATTGATACCTTTAATTTCAGCCCAGAATGGGGATATTCATCAAATGGAAGCGATTAAAATTAGCAACAAGCGTCTCCCTATTTCAATAGTTTCTTTTGGCCAGAAAGTTTCATTTGTTCACGTGAAATATGTGAAGTTGTTTTCAGCTATTTCTGCTCTACACCACTAGTAAACCACTGACTTCAAGTGAATTATTGTCCACTCACAAGAATAATTGAAATTGGCCTACAGATTTTATTAGCCGCTCAAGTTCCCTCTCAGGTGTCACACTGCTTCAAGTTGATGAGCATCTTGATCTTACCATGACAAAGATTACTGTCTAAGTACCTGTACGGTTTGCGCACCTCCAACAGGTGATAAAGTATCTCAAAAAGAAGTCGTCAACATGTTCAGCATGTTTCACTTGTTGCTGAAAACTGAATGTAGAGTTTAAATAGAACCTGGCATAATGAAACATCAACTGGCACTATCCTGAAATACACATTCACACTGCCAGAACTGGGGCTTGCTGAACATGTCACTCACAATGCTCCCAGACACTCGGCTGCTAGTGCAACTATCTTCCCAGTGAAAGGGAACCAGATGGCGAGCGACTCTTGGCATTTTTCAATGTTATGCGAAGTGTTTCTTCAGCTAGTGAGTACATGCCATCCAGTCAAGTCACTTTGGAAACAGCCCTTCATGTCTTTCTTCAGATTTCTCCACAAACAGCAAACAGACCATTGAAGAGGAAAGCAAGGCCCAAGCCTGCTATTTTTAAGCACTGAACCAAAAACTCTCAGCAAGGAGGTTCTGTTGTCAGTGGAGATAAAGAAGCACCTCTGAAGGATTTGTTTCATCCTTGGGTCCTGTTACACCCTCTGAGTGTTCAATTGCTCATCAGTGACCATGGAGGAAGATTAATTTAGACAACTCAGTTAAGTGCCTACAGTCAGATGAGACAAACAGAGGACAAAATGCCAAACTGCTTAAAAGCATAAGTTCCACAACTATTTGTACGGGCAAGCAGTACTTGACAGCTAGCCTGGTCTGCTGTTAATTCAGGCACCATAGCAGGAATTGAGAGACATGATTCTGCTCCTGGCTCTGCCAAATTAACATGGCAGAAGGGAATGAGGTACAGTAGTGATGGTGTGGTCTTAAAGAAAAAAAGAAAAGCATCAAGCTATTAGAAGCAGAGGCCTCAAAAGCCTACTAAAAGTAAAATAGTAAAAAGGTTAATCAGAAAAGTTGAAGTTTATTATTTTGACTGCAAAGGTAAAGGCTGCTTTGCTTGAACAGAAAGCTGCTGCCTTGCTGCAATATTTTGCCTTGGGGCAGTTTTCAGAGTTGTTATCTTTCAGGAATGATAAATTTCAACATGTTGACTACACACACACACAAAGAAGAAAGAAAAAGGAAATGGAAAGAAAAATACAACCCAGAAAAGGCTAAATGCCCTACACAGTCCAAGCCACAAGCCCTACTGAAGTTGATATTAAGAATTTATAGACACCAAACTTTGGATGGCGGTGGCTTCAAGAAAGTAGAGAAGAGGTGGAAAGCTGTGTGTATCACATTGGCACAAATGAAGGGACAACCACTCTCTCATTTCGTAAACCTGACCCAGGGCTACCGTTAGTAAAAGTCAGAATTATTCAGAGCACAATGTTACAAAATAGGATCCTTCCTGTGGTGAGATTAATTATGTAAACAGAAGGACCAAATAACTTACATATGAGGGCTAATCAATCTTTCACTGGTGCCAATGGAAAGACTTCTTTTGAATGTAAAGGCAGCTGAGGTGGATCAGGCCCAAGAAGTGTAGCGTGTTCAAATGTACAATTAATTTTCAATGACAGTAAATATGTTCTAATGTGTTAAAGGGAGCTGCTCTCTAGCAGTGTCTCCTCAGCTTAATTTCATGAGATACATTCCCGCACAGACCTCATTAGGTTCCTGCAGATGCAAGGTTGAAAGCACTGTGCTATATGGCAGAACAGATTCTCACCGTCTCCAAACATTAACTGCAATTCATCACACATAAAGTTAATTTTTAGCAAGACTTAAAACCAGACTAGCTCACCTACAGTGGTTGTTGTACAGTAAATCTGCACTTGGAAAATTGATTCTGTATTTCCCTAGCAAGCCTCTTTTGGCGATTTACAAATCCCGTTTACTCAGCTGACACATGTTCCTTTGAAGACAAGGGACTGCTAGCAAATGACTACAATAGACACAGGGAAGCAAACTGGAACAAGTTATATTATAACCCTGATAGATATATAGATAAGACTTCTCTGTCCCAGTTTTGCAAATACATTGTTCGAATACTGCCAGTTACAACTGAACAAAATACAAAGGATGCATTTCTCATCACTGGTAATCTCTCTCGTGCCTGCCCAGTAAGCCAGCCCGTCCTGAAACCTAGACACTACCGCTGACAACGGGTACCTTTCTATTGCCAACATCATTCAGATTTCCAGTTTTCTCTTCCCTTCCGTTCCATTTAAATATTTTCCAACTAAAATACTCCAATTCACTCTAAGCTTATTAGATCGCCACCTGAATCCTCCTTTGCATCTTACAGAACCCGCTCCCCTCTCAAAACCTTTGAGATTTCTAAGACCAAAAATGATTGTTATGATCATCAGTGCCATCCTGCTGCAAAACAGCCAGTGGAATTTGACCAGTCTTCCTCAGTGCTGCAAGAGAAAGCCACTGATCTGCCTCCAAATAAACGCAGTAGTGCAAAAAGCAATTCTGATACAGTGTATCTGGCAGTAAGGATTTAAAAATACTTCTATTAGTTTACATAAGATTATACGACTTACCAAGAGACAAATAAAACCAGAAATCAATGAAGCTCTCTACTATTACTCATTTTGCCTCCTTATTTTGCTGGTTAAAACAAGAAACTCCAGCTTCTCATTAAGAAAATGTTTAACAGACCTGTGACTATCTGCAAGCAATAAGCCTTCTGTCTCCTGGTCTTCTGATTTCATTCACAAGCTGTGTTTCATTACCAGCGGTAAGCCAAAAATAAGTAATTTGCTCCAACAATTACTGTGAATTCACTCTGGTTTTGCTGCCTCTTTGGCATCCCTTTATACGCTACAGTTCTATTGGCTCCTCACATTAATTTGCTTTATTGTACTTCAAAAGATCGGCTTCTACTGGTTTTCTGAGTCCTATCCTAGTCCCAACTCTACTCCCCCTCCCTGGCACCCAAAACTGCTGGGGCGTATTGTGAAGCATCGAACAGTTGAGTGCAATATCCTGAGAGTTCTCCTAGGGAAAGCAAGCGTTTCTTGCTGGTTAATTTTGTTGGAGCTGCAGCCCTTGATTGAACCACTTAAGGGAAGTGTTTCAAACCAAACGCATGTCGTTACCCTCATAGACGCTGGCCCGAATCCCACTCTCGTTGACACTGATGTCACGGATTTACAGTGGTCCCACTGACGCAGCAGCTCCACCGAGACCAGTGGCACGACTCCAGATTTACGCTGTGTCACTAAAGGGCTGGATGGGGTCCTGGCTTCCAACCGATCACCCGGAGGTTTTAGGGTGCCCTTGGGCTGCTGCTGCCCCAGGCTCTGCCGCACTTCGCCCGCCCGGCACCTCGCTGATGGCAGCCCCGGCCGGCGCCCGGCTGCGGCTCCCTCAGCCCGGGGCTTTGCTCCCCGTACCCCACGGAGCCGGGTACCCCGGTGAGGCGCAGCTCAGCCAGGACAGAGAAAACCCGTGTTGTCACCAGAATAAATGCACCTCCCCGACAGGCGCGGCGACCCCCGAGCGCTGCGGGCACTGGGACGGCCCCGGGGAGGGCACCGGAGAGGGACCGGTCCCTCCACCCAGGGGACCGGGAGCCAGGTCAGCCCGGGGGGTCTGGGCCGCCCTGAGGGCAGGAAGGATCTGGGCTGCCTTTGGGGAGGACTCTGCGGGAAAGGGGGAGGGCGACTGGGTGGCCCTGAGGGAAGAGGGCCCCAGGCCGCCATGGGGGGGGCTCCAGGACCCCCTGAGGGACGGGGGGGCGTCCGAGCCGCCCTGAGGGGAGAGGGTCTGGACGGCCCTGAGGGGAGGAGCCGGGGGCTCCCCGAGCGGCGGGGGGAATCCGGGCCGCCATGAGGGAAGGTGGGTGACGGGGGGGGTCCGCGTGGTCCTGGCGGGGTCCGGCCGGGCAGAGCCGTGGCCCCGCTCCCCGCACAGCGGGAGCAGCAGGTGGAAGTTGCGCGGCGGCCGGGGCAGCGACCCGGGCCGGGCCGGGCGCGGGGGCCGGGCGGGACCGGGGGTCGCCCCACTCACCTCATCCCCTTGGCCGAACTGCAGCCCCAGGGCGACGAAGTGCTCCACCCGGATGAAGCCGTCCGCATCCTCGTCACACACGTCGAAAACCTCCTTGAGCTTCCGCAGGAACCGCAGCAGGCTCGCCGGCTCCATCGCGGGCATTAGCTGGAGGCCGGCGGCACCGCCGCGGCCGCAGCAGCCATGATCGCCCGCGCCTTCAGCGGGTGCGTGACATCAGCTCCGGGGAGCGGGGCGGGAGGGACAGCGAGAAGGAGGAGGGATGGAGGGAGGGATGGAGGGGAGCGGCGGGAGGACGCGAGCCGCGGGCGGAGGGAGGGAGCGAGGGAAGGGAGAACAATAGGGCAGGGCTGGAGGATGGCGAGGGAGGGGGCGCTGGGAATCCGCGCTCGGCAGGGGCGGGGCCGCCGCCAGGGGGCGCCGCGGTGAGGGGAGAGGCGCCGCTGGGGCCGGGCGGGAAGCGGCCGTGAGGGAGCGAGAGCGAGGGCGGGGAGCGGCCGTGAGGGAGCGAGAGCGAGGGCGGGGAGCGGCCGTGAGGGAGCGAGGGCGGGGAGCGGCCGTGAGGGAGCGAGGGCGAGGGCGGGGAGCGGCCGTAAGGGGGGCGAGGGCGAGGGCGGGGAGCGGCCGTGAGGGAGCGAGAGCGAGGGCGGGGAGCGGCCGTGAGCGGGGCGAGGGCGAGGATAAAGGCAGCGAGGGACGGGGACGTCTGGGGGCGGCAGCGCAGGGGAGTTGGCCTGGGAAGGAAAATCGCCCCAGGGAGGAGGGAATGGGGCAGGGGGAGCCAGGGAGGCAGGATGGAGCGGCAGCTGGGGGCCAGCAGGCCTGGCATCCCCTGGGTCCCTTTCCCGGCTGTCACAGACCCATTCGCGACTATTTCACGCCTCAGTCCTCCTCCCCGCCACCCCAAATAAAACACCAGTCACACTACAATTTCTCCTGAGTAAAAGCCGTTGATCCTGGTCTAGAGAGGTCCAGGCTAGGGCGAGGAAGCAGAGTGTAGAGAGTTAAGGGGCAATTAAGGAAAAGGAGGACAAGCAGAGCTTCCCGTGCTCCGTTGCACTCGTGACCGTGCAGAGCCATGCAGGGGAACTCCTCACGGGTGGGTTTGGCTTAGGACAGACACTGTTCACCCACACTTTAATGAGACATAGCTGGTGATGAAGGGATGTCCCTGCCTTTGCAGGATTCATCATTAAAGCTTTCTGCAACTGCTGTGCTCCATGGCTGGGTTTTAATTTGATCTCTCTGCTCTGCCCCTTTTCTTTCTCAGAGTTTTTTGGACTGCTTTTTAAGCCCACAGCTGTGAGCTGCCAGAGGGAAGACCGGGAATGGTTCTGGTTCCTGCATCGTGCCTCAGACCAGGAATGATGGGGCAACATCTTGGGGAGGAAGGAGCACTGGCTGACTCAGGCTCAGGTACTTACTGCCTCTGCCAGTGCTTCTTTCCCACTGTGGTTGCTGACCACAGGTGACCATCCATCACTGAGTGATGTTCTGCAGGTGCCTGATAAAGCTGTCCATCTGTTGACCATTTAAATGTCCGTCTAATGTCCATCTAAAAGGACCATGACAGTGCAGCAGGTTTTGAATTGAGACAGCATCCATTCATTTGCCTCTTTGTGGTAAGAGAGGTCCATATGGCCATTAGCAACCCTGAAAAATCCCATGATTAGAGCAAGCTAGTCAAATTAATCTCTTTTCTAGGAACCAATAGGAGTGTTCTCCTCAGGAAGTGGTGTTTCTTTGAGCACGAGTCTTTCACCCCTTTTATGTGCAAATTCAGGGTTTGGGAAGAGGCTGATTTGACAGCCCTGTAGGCGGTAAGTCAGCTGTCAATGAACAACACAGTGACAGCACACACTGCACTAGCAATACAGCTCCCCACACATCCACCCTCTGACACAGATAAGGAGCTGGTTCCAGAGCCCCTGCCACCTTAACCTTCCTTCAGTTTTACAACAAGTACAGAAGAGTTCTCCTATTCCCTCACTGAGGTACAAAAGGGTCTTTCCAGACTGTAAAAAAATTCAAAGTGCAGAGATCAGACATGACCCTTGGGAGGCAAAGAATTTATGAAGAGATGTGAAGAGATCTGAAAGAGAAAACAGAAGCAAAATATTTGATCAGCAAACTTCTCTGAAGTTGTCTAGTTAGAGCAGGATTCTTAAGATGTGGGGACATTTGGCTTTTATCTCAGGACCCTTGAACCCATAATCTTCAGGTTATGTGGGGATTAAGCTTGGCACACCTCTCGGGGACACCTATTCAAAGTATTAAAAAAATCTGTGAGCTGGTACCCGTCAGAGTTGTGGAAAGCACACCTGTGTGGAATCAGCTACTGTTAGTCTAACTGCTCTGAAGTGGAATTCGACTTCTTCAAAGCTTCAGGGCACATCTGTGTCATTGTCACACCTCATTTGCCAAGATTGCGTCAGAACTCGTCTTTGTACCATCTGACTCGCCTCTCCCTGTGCAGGTGGGCAGCTGTACCGTCTCAGACAGGGAAGTGGAGTCATACTTAGTATTATTGGGGGGGGGGGGGGAGCAATAGACTTATCCGTGTTTGCCATGACCAGAGGAGGAATTCCCGTACCTCGGCGGGCTCACGCTCCATCTTATGGAATCCAGTTAATTTCCACTGGCTCTCCTTTATCTTCTGCTTGAGGAAGAAGGAACTTGGTCCAGATATGTAAGCAAGCAGCAACATAGATTTAGACCAAATCTGTCAGCATTAAATTCTGTGTTATTCTTGCATTAATTTGTAAGGGGGGGGGGGGGGGGGAAGCCCAAAAGCTCCAGGTATAGACACTACAGTTTGGGGAGTTAGTACTGAAGTCTGAGAACTGCCACAGACAGCTTGAGTGCCAGAGAGCACTGGAATCAAGCTGATAGGAGAGCTGAAGAGGCTGTAGAAGCTGTCATTGTAGACAGCTGAGTATTTTGATCTGACAGCTGGGAGATGATTTGACAGCACTGAACACAGGAGAACTGGGATGCGAGATGCTGTCAATAAAGGACCAGGATCTGAAAGCTGGGGGTGCCCCAAGCGTGCTAAAGTCAGGACACTGAGCTGAACGTGTGCCACACACTTGCTGGGCAACTGCACTGGCAAGGTACAGTTTGTAAGGCTGAATCAAGAAGGAGGTCAATTTTTATTGCCAGTGGATGTAGCTGGCATTACTCCTTGTTGATCTCTGCTTCTTCAGTTCTAGGTAGAACATGTCTGCTAGTACTAGTGACTATTTTTCCTTACTGGTATATCAAAATACTTGTTTAATCAGAGATGTTTGGCAACTTCTTCATTCGACTTGTGCGCTACGTGGAATAAATGTTTTACATGCTGCAAATCTAATTTTGTGAACTTGAAATATGACTAGTGGTGGTGGTACCATATTTGCCTGTTAGAATAAATAGTTAAAGAGGAAACATGTCATTGAATACCACAGGCCATGGCTGTCATTTGCAGGATTTCTTTACAATCAGCTGCTTTTCCATCAATGTCACTTCCACTTACATAGCAAAGTGTAATCTGGTGTCAGACACAGCATCTAAGGACAGCATTCCCCAAGGCCGATGACCTTACCTACAATTCTGGTTGTGTTCCAGCATATAGTAGCAACATCTTGAGGCCCAGCCTCTCAGAACAGCTTCGTAGCACAATTTCTTTTTATAGTATACACAATGTAACCCTCATTGATTATTTGGCTTCTAATAGTCTTTCTGTATTTTGAATCAAATTCTGTTTCCCATTGACTACTGTAGCTCTGATTAGCAATACAACAGATGTGCTTTATCAGTTGGCTATTCACTTTGATTTTAAGCATCATAAAGAACAGGTAACAGGCAGAAAGAACTAGCTTCTCTTGCCCTGCCTGAAAACTTAAAAATATTACTTAAGAGGTAATGGATTTTTCTCAGGCTAACTTAATTAGGTATGGTACAGAAGCAGGATATTTGGTTTTTTTACTGCCATTTTCTCTAATCTTTTTTCTATTATAATAAGTTAAAAAGCAACAACAAAAAACCTTACAAATGTTGGGGAAGTGCTTCAACAAGCAAGGATCTTCCTTTGAAATTTTCTAGTTGCTAAAGGATCTCACCTTGTAAAAGTTTCAGTGGTTTAATTTTACACAGTATGAATACTCTTGCTCGATTTCAACAGCACTCTTACCAGATTACGAATTAAGTATGTGCATACCTCTGCTAGATGGGCCTTGGTAGGCAGCTAACTGCAGTCACCTCAGCAAACACACCAATGTCTTATTTGTTTCTTCTTACAACACACACGCTACCCGCAGAGACATAGATCAAAAAGTTTTAAGGATAGGCAGGGAATACACCATTTGAAAAAGAGCGTGCCAAAGTACAAATCGCAGTATGGAATGGTATGTTCTGGTTAAAGCAGGCTAATTTAGCTGTTATTTGCAGCTATAAAGCCTTTGGGGGTTGTGCTCACAAAGCCCAAAATATCTGTTCTCATGAAGTTATTGCTAAAATTTAATAATCCTCTGTACCGGTTCACATAAAACCATTTCCACTGTGAATTCATAGGATCAAACTCATGTTTCCAAGCGCTGACCAGGTATTTCCAGGGACAGCACCAGGAGCGTAGCTGCCAACGCCAGCCCGTTCCCGTGGTATTTGAAGGTCTCCTTACTCCACCACGTGGCCAGCCATTCCAATGCACTTTTGTCAACAAGAGAATCCTTCGCTAGCCACCTTGCACAGGGCAGCAAGGTGAGGCTACTGTGGCTGGTAAGAAAAATAATATGTAAACCAGAGGTGAATGAATAGTATGGGATAAAGCAAGCTTTCTTCCTGTTCCAAGAAGTCCCACAGCCCTCCAAATGCCCTGTGACCAAACCTTTCTTTTTCATACATTCCAGAAGCCTCCCTGCTGCCTTTTCTTAGGGAAAAGACAGTACCTGTCAGCTTTTCCCTGATGAGCTCTAAGTGGTTGGGTAGACTTATATTTGCCTCAGATTATAAAGTGCAATAGCATCTGGCAGCCTCCTGAAAGCATTTATGGTGTTAGAAAGCATCTGACAGCTGCCAGGTCATTTCTGTCCCTTAGTGCTTCAGGAAAAGGTCTTCACTCCTTCACAGGAGATTCTGGGTACAATGAAATGTTTAAGACTCCAAGACAACTGTGTAAAAAGCAGACCTAGTGTAGCAGCTAGTCCGGTTATTTTCAACCTCAAAAGAGCTGTCAAGAGACATGCAAACATGCCTCTCTGGCTCTAACACGCAAATCAATGTTAACAGACCTAAGCCCCAGACTCTTGAAGGGAATGACTTCTCCCCCCCCCCCCAATTTATTTAAAAGAAAAAAAAAATCACCTAACAAATCATCTAGCAGCTGTTAAAGACTGAGGATGCACCAGCCATTGTATTTTCTTTAAGCTAACTCACCCATAACACAGTATATGAACTGCTCAGTAAGTTATCCCTTACAGCTTCAAATAAAGTTTCTAAAATTTTGCTTATTTTGTCCTATCCAAGATGGACTACACAAAATCTGAGTAAGTATGTTCCATCTGCAGTTTTATTACAGCTGACTACAGGAATGCAATTCCCAGATATTGCTGTATTTAGTAACGAGATCTGGGACAGAATAATAAAATTAGAACATGATATACCATACTGATGCTAAAGCCAAACAGTGATTACTTGTTGTGTCTTGAAACAGATTGTGTGAGATGAGACCAAGTTGGCTGACTAATGGGAGATAAAGGACAGAATAAAAATATTTATGCAAGAGAATGTAGGTGCGGCATCATTACTGCTGCAATCATCAATGGACCAAACTGGCTGTGGGGCTCATGGTGATGAGCACAGTCTGACCATTTCATAGAGTCATAGAATTGTTTAGGTTGAAAAAGACCTTTAAGATCACCAAGTCCAACCGTTAACTTAGCACGGCCAAGTCCACCACTAAACCATGTCCCCAAGTGCCTCATCTACAGGTCTTTTAAATACTTCAGGGATGGTATAAATCATAGAATCGTTTAGGTTGGAAAAGACACTTTAAGATCATCCAGTCCAACCATTAACTTAACACTACCAAGTCCACCACTAAACCAGTTAAGGGTAGAGTAGCAATTTCATGTTCCCTGGCTTGGTGGCTGGATCACTTATAATGAAAGTAAAAACTAAGAATCGTTAAGATTGGAAAGGACCTCTAAGATCATCAGTCCAACCATCAACCCAACACCACCATGCCCACTAAACCATCTCCCAAAGTGCCATGTCTACCCATTTTTTGAACACTTCCAGGGATGGTGACTCTACCACCTCTCTGGGCAGCCTGCTCCAATGCTTGACTACCTTTTCCGTGAATAAATTTTTCCTAATATCCAATCTAAACCTCCCCTGATGCAGCTTGAGGCCATTTCCTCTTGTCCTATTGCTAACTACTTGGGGGAAGAGACCAACACCCACCTCACTACCACTTCCTTTCAGGCAGTTGTGGAGAGCGATAAGGTTTCCCCTGAGCCTCCTCTTCTCCAGATTAAACAACCCCAGCTCCCTCAGCCGCTCCTCATAAGACTTGTGCTCCAGGCCCTTCACCAGCTTCATTGCCCTTCTCTAGACATGCTCCATCATCTCACTGTCTTTCTTGTAGCGAGTGGCCCAAAACTGAACACAGTATTCCAGGTGCAGCCTCCCCAGTGCTGAGTTCAAAGACACACTCCGACCAGCTTGCTTGTAGAGAAACAGTCCTGAAAAGGACATTTTAGGAACAGAGAAGCAATTAGAAAAGCAGCTTAACCAGGCTGGTTCTAGCAACCTTTATAATTGCCTTTAAAAATGATTGTGGTAGGCATTATCAAATCTACTGACTACAGCTTGCAGATGGAATTATTCCAGCTGTCTTGTATGCTTAGATGATTCACAGAATTTTAAAACTGATACAGCCCTATTCATCACAGTATCTACCTATAAATTTTGGAGACTGAGAATAAAAATTAGGGGAGAAAAGAAATGAGCTCCTGGATTTGAATCAGCTTCAGCAAAAGTATGATTTTTGCCTCCCTGCCATACAGTCACTCTGGCTTTATTTGTTCAAGTCCCCTGTGATCTGTAGCTGCTTTTGCCTACGTGACATCCAAGTGAATGTTTTGGATGAGTGAGTTCTACATCCTAAAACCCTGCCTTACCCCAAGAGTACTTTGGATTCAGATTTGTGCAATACATTAGATGGAAATACTGAACAGCAGAGTCACAGTGAGACATTTGCTGGAACTGGGTATTATCTGGATGTTTTTGGTCTTCTGAGACACCCCAACCTCCTCCCTGCAGTACTGTAGCCACAGAATAAACAGAAAACCAAAGCTCTGGACCACAGAAGTACTGAATAAGTGGAAAGCCTCCTTTCCGAGCTGAGGCCTGATGCACTAATCTCAAGGTAGATTGTTTGCAGTGCCTGCCCAGTCCCTGGAACAGTGGGCAAAGAGGGGCTCACAGTTCCAGAGGTCCCTGTAATAGGAGAAATCTTTCATAGCTTTCCAGTTTGTGGGAGCACCCAACACTGACAGCTAGCTATGATAAATTAGCACAATGCTGTGCCATTTTAGTGCTTTGTTTTACAACCTCTAGTAGAAGGGGGAAAAAAAGGCATCAAAGCATACTTTAGAGTATGCCCTGAAAACTAACCATTTAGGACTATTTCGAACCAAGGCTGGAAATTCTGAAGTCCTCTATAGGATGTGGCCTGCCAATATTCCCATCTGGTTTAGACCTTTGGTATAGTTAGTGCATCAATTCTGCAAATACTCTGCTAATGCTAGCCACTGAATTATATTACGTATCAGATACAAGTGAAGTGTAATGGTCAATATATGCAATTTCTAAAGATGCTTTGCTTTCCTTGGAGATATTTTAGGTGAGGGGTTTGTAAACTGAGATAGGTTGAAAACTACTACATTAGGCCATTCATGCTAACATATCTCCACTCCTGCAGATATATTGAACATAGTTCCCTACTACCTCAATCACCAGCCACAGTTAGAAAAAAGCAAAAAAATTCCCTCCCGAACAGTGACCAGAATGGTACATTTGTTCCTCCACAAGAGATAAAGCTACTCCTTGAATACCAAATCTATTATATAGCAAATACCAAAACCAGTTTTCAGAGAATCCTTTTGAGGGTGAACTGTGCTCTACTCAAATTCTTACTATTCCTTCATCACTATCTGTGGGTCAGATAAATTACTACTCCTTTCCTGAATCCCTTCTGGAAAAATATGAACGTACCCCAGAGCTCAGAAGTGACACACACAAATTGTGCTGCCTTACAGCAGAATGTTTACAGGATAACAGACATAACATGACAATGAAGAAGTGCTCCAACATTTCCATCTTGCCTCAGCACACAGATGTTCTTCCTTTGTTGTGGCTTTGAATACCAAGATAAGCAGATGTTGCAACATTTCAAAATGTTCATCTGACAAAAAAGATAACTCAACACACAGTGACGTGCCCACCGTTAAGCCTCAAATTGGAAAGGCATAAAATCAATGAGCATTATGTGCCAAATTCCCTTTAGAAATAGCTTATGTGATTCACTCTTCCTACAGCAAAAATATTGCACGCCAGATTAGTTACATCAGACTCAAATATTGTGCCTGCACAGATAGCCCTATGGTGGCAAATGGGGCAGATCTCTTGCCTCCTGCATTCATCTGTCCACAACAGTCTCAACCTCTACTGCACAGGAACACCCGCAAAAGCCAGACCGAAGGTTCACCTGTCCTATATCCTCTGTGCACCAGTGACCATGAGGCACCGGTACACACTGGCTTAAGGCACAGTAGATGCATCAAGTGACCCTTCCCCATTATATCCTCCCAGACCCAGCAAAACAGAAAGGAAAAAGACAGAAAAAAACCACTTGTTTATCACATAGTGGATAATGTTTGGGTTTCTTTCTCTGGCTTAGAAAAGGCAGAGCTATAGAAAGCCAAAATTATTCATGCTGAAGAGGCAGTGCTGAATTACTGATTTTTAATACAGCTGAGTTTGTTTCTATGAAAATTATCCTCAACTGACAGTGAGCAAAGTTAGTCAGTGGCTCTCAGGCTACCTATGCAATCAAAGCCTGCAGCTGCAAAGGATAAAATACAAACATTGGGCTGTTTTCTTCTGACTGGTCCAGCATCTGTAAAAAAAATCTTATTAATATTTAGAATGATTCATTCTAATGGATTTGCCAAGCAACAGCCCTTATCTGGAAATAGCATACTGCATGAAATCAAAACGGACAAAGTATGTCACTGCTAATCAGATACACAGTGGGACTTGAACTCCTTTCAAAGCAACTGATTTCATACAGCATCTGCTGGACAGGTGACCTACCTTTGTGATGATCTAGAGCTGTGACGCACCAGTTACAAAGCCTTTGGTGAAATAAAAGGAAGGAATCTTCCTTGATATTAAAGGATTGCTGCTCTTTTGTTGTTTGCATTTAAATGGACACTATTTAAGAGCCTGTCTCCATGGGCAAGTATTTTTATTCTAACATGTTTAGATTTGGCGTAGCCCCTAAAACCAACAAATCATTACCACCAGCCTTCTTGAAACCATCTTTTTTCCTCATAAGCCATCTCTTTGCCAACAGAAAAACCTGCAGAAGCTAAAACAAAGCAGGACAAGAAACAGATGTCTCGGGGCTATCACTGAGCACAAGCTCTAGGCAACGTGAATGAATGTCCCATTTGATAAAGAAGCATAAGAACAGCAGTAAATGCTGCTTTCTGGAGATAACCATCTTCTCAATTCTTACCCTCTATCAAGCCCTACAGCATTAGTTGTTTGGGCATAATGCAAAGCATTGTACATAACAGGATACAGGACTACAAGCCAACTCAAACTGCCCAGGCTCAGACATACTTATTTGCTTGGTGAGTTGTTTTAAAATATTCCAAGAATGCAGATTTACACACCTCTAGGACCCTTCTTGTTCAGCTAATGTTCCACCAGAAAGAGAACAGAAACAATTGCTGGTTCGATTCTGCCTAGCCAAGCTGGGTTGTCCTTCATGCTCTGAAGGAGTGCATTTTGTGGAAAGGATGGGAGGGGCTGCGGTCCCCAGTGCATGTGTTCCTCGTCATGCCATGCAGTCATGGGGGAGAACACAGTCCTGTACCCTTCCCTCTCAAGGGTGACTGCATCTGCTCCCACAGGCAGGGGCTTTACGCTGAAAAGCCAAAACAGAAAAAATGTGATTTTCAAGCAGTGAAACCAATGTGATGCCCAGGAGAGAGGAATTAGATTAGACCTATTGCATTTATTGAATAATGTGTTTAAAACAAACAAACAAAAAATCTGGATTTGCATTACTAAAGTTCTCAAGAACACAGTTCAAGCAGAGGACATGAAGAAGGAACACAATTATTAGGTGCCAATACTCCAGCTGCTGGGTGATTGCATATGTGTTTACACAGCATTATGCCTCAGTCCTTGCTATGCCAACACTATCAGACATTTCATGACAGTTTCAGTTGCTGGAGTAATTGAGGGGTTGCTATTTATTTAGGATTCAGACAGCTGGAACAAGCTGTTGTGCCTCCTATCAGACACCAATAAACACTGGTCACTTTATGCGCCATAGCAGAAGTCAGACAATGTCTGACGAAATCTTCTCTTTACTATGTACTGTATAAAACAACACTGTTGTTTCAAAATAATAGGTCTCTGCAAGACTTAAAAAAAGCTCTAGAAAAATATGGGTCAAGATATTGGTTCTAGCTTGTATATCCTTCTTTGAAACACTGTTATTGTCTTTCAGAATTGTGCTATTATTGCTCAAATAATGCTCTCCTTTCCACTCTCCAGGCTAAGCTCAGAAGGTTGTAAGAGGCTTCTGTCCATTAGGACTCTCCTCTGTACAAGAAGAGGGTATAACAGGGCTCCTGCTTCAGCATACAGGAAAGCAGGAATTCCTCCTGGGTGTGCTTTAGGTGTTAAGGCCAAAGGCAAAGTTTGGGTAACAATCATTAAAAAGAATGAAAACAAGAAACAAATGGTCAGATGAAAAAGGTCAAATCCTCCTCTGAGGGGGGGTCTCTCTCCATAGCACAGGAAGCCTGAAGAATCTTGGATCCTAACTCGGGCACCTCAGCAAAATGAGATGGACTGTAATTCCTCTAGGGCAAGTCTTCTATCCTGGCATCTCCATGTCTTCAGCTTGTAATCCAGCCAGGTGACTCAAGCAGAGGCCTGAGGACAAAGGAAGGAACATTCCACAGCCTCATGAAACAGGTTAGCTCTCTGAGAGGAACAAACAGCAAATCTGTAAGGACTCAGATCAGTTTTAGTCTCGGTGTGTGAACAGACAAGAGAGCACTCAGGGCAGCTTTTTACAAAAGCACAAAATCCTTCCAAGTAAAAGGCAAAGGCTCAGAGCTAGTTGTTTATGACAGCGGACTTCCCACTGGAAGAGTCATTATGAACAGAGTTAAGGCAGCAAATCACAGCTTACAAATTCAAAAGCAACAACTCATTCAAGGAAAAAAATGCCTTTCCATAAGTGCTTGCGCACATTATCGGCAAGATCAGAGAGGCTCTGTGTCCAAATAGCCATTGTTCCTCCTGTGGCTTATTCTGGACGCACATTCTGCAAGAGCACTGACATCAGGCAGGGAGCCATACCAGCTGGCCTCCCCTTCCCTAGTGCTGCTGTTGGGTCACCATCCTGACCATTTTCAGCGCCATCTCTCCTTGATCAGACGGTACCTAGCACAAGAGATGAGAGCACATGGTAAGCAGCTGCTATAAGGAAGCAGACAGCAAGCATATATGCATCTTCAGTTTTCTTGCTTGTAATGGCGAATCCCACCCCAAGATGTTCTATGTATATTATTTACCATGTGCCCAGCCTTAAGAATCCAGAAGAAAGCAAAGTTCTCATAGGTCTTGTGGAAAGCAGCTGTCTCAGTGGATTCTGGAGACACATAGAGTGCCTTCCACCTTTGCTGGTTGAACTGGTCCAAATTAGGCCATTTCAGTTTCCGGATCCACGCCTCCTGGCCTGTTAGAGATAAGACATATGCTTGATTACCGATACTGACATAGCAACTTGGGAGTCCCAGGTCAGCTGGATGTCCACTGTACTAGATACCAATACAGCAGAGTTAGCAGAAAGTCTCTCTGTGCTCAGATTCTAAAAACAGTTTTGCTATGCCTAGGAAAATGACCAAGGCTGTGTTCAGGACAAGCTGAGACAAACCAATGGAGGGAAAAGGGAAAAAGCAAACAGTGAAGATCTAGGTGAAATGGACTTAACGATTGCACAAGTTGAACATGTGCCTCTTAGAGGCTCTGCAGCCCTAGCAATTCTGACATATTTTGCTTTACTCCTCAAACACCTTGAATGTCACAGAGAAGGCTCAGCCACACCAAGGCCCTCTCTTGGAAATCAGAAGAGACACTGCTTCTCTGTTTGTTACAGTCACTCATCAAGAACAACCTGGAAAGGTTTTCTGTTTTCAGGTGCCTGCTAGAGAAGGTGGAAGTCAAGACAGCAAAAAGACCAATTCCAGGACACCAAGGGGGACAAAGCTTTAGCCTACCTCTGAACTACTGGAAGAATTTACATGTTAACTGCAACTCAGTTTTACCTCAAAATATGATCAACTGGAGCACCACTAACTGCTAATCTGTTTTGACAGCCTAAATACTCCGTTTCCTGATTTATTGATTGCTATGTTGTTCATGAAGGCCATCTGAATATCTAAGTGGGCAGAGACAGTCAAAGGATAAAGCCTTTCACAACACAGGAAGATGTTTGTGCAGGCTGTGACTGCAGATTAGTTAAATCAATAAGAAAAGGTGAATGGAAGAGAGCACGGTAGTCTCGCAGCATGAGGCATTCCAGCAACACTTGGCCTGGCCCCCAAACTGCCACTTGATCAAGCCTGCATCTTGCAAGCAGCAAGGGACAAAGCCCCAGTGGCCAAGACATACAGGAGCCTACACGTCACTGAGCAGCAGGTGTGATGACTCTTCAACTGCACCCTCCCTGATTAATTACCAACACCTTTGTTTCATCTCACCTGGCACCATGCTCTCTGCTGCAGGCCACTCAGTGAAGGCTGACCTGTATTGTGCACAAACCTGTGGCAAGATATGACCTTTGCCCCAGAGAACAGGATTTTCAAGGCACAGCAGGAGAAGAGAGGATAATCTCCATACTGCCCTCATTCTTCACTTATGAATGAGCGTACATACATATGTGTCTATCCATAAGAATTAAGTGAGTTATTAGCTACCTACTTACTTACGAGCCTCACTGAAACAAGCAGTTATTGATGTTGCTGATCCATTTCCCAACAGTGTAATGGAGGTAAAGGAATTGCCTCTCTCAGAGGGATGTAAACAAAACGTACTAAGAGCTGCTCGTTTATGACTGTAGTATTTAAGCGTTGCCAGTTAGATAGGAGATTTGCACAGAAGACTGGAGAGATCCAGGTACCAATATTACTGGCAAATTCACATTCTAGTTGTCATGTGTTCTGTTCCCAACCCCAGTCAAGAAGTCCCTTACCCATGGTGTCAACAATGAGATCCAGCTGCCCATTATAGACTGTAACATTGACATTGGCTGCCAAAAGCTGATCAACAATATCGATGACAGGTTTCATGAAGTCCTCAGCCATGTTCTCAAAGACCTCTCTGGACTGACCTGGAACCAGAAAGACGACAAATTTTAGCTGATGAAGAATGTCATCCCAAAGCTGGGACAGAAGCAACTGGCTAAGGGTCCTAAAATGCAGTTCATGGCTGCATAAAAAGCAGTCCTAGCCCAAAGCAGCAGCCCATGATTTATCAGTCTGAGGAACTAAAGAGAACCGGAAAGCAGCCATGCTCCCGCTGGAGCTCACACACAGCACTGTAACTTCTGGCTCCTATTATAGACATACAGGGTGCTGGCATCATCCTTTAAGCCTTCCTTTCTGTTTTACACCCTCCCCTCCACACCATGCAGCATTACAAGATACCAGATTTCTGGCAGAGGAAAACTGACAGGAATTTCAGCAAGATTGCATGAAAGACAGAAACCAGCTGCTGAGACATGGAGGATTTTCTCCCTCCCCCTGTATTTTTAGCTGCTTGACTAAGGATAGATACAAGCAGCAGACTCAGAACTGGAACCACATCTGCTCCCAGAGGCCTGCCCCAATATGCATTCATTTCTGAGAATAAGTCCTCTTCTTCGGCCCAAGGTTAATGACAATTTAATGTGACCGCTTACTACAGTAAAGTATCTTCCTACAGACTGCAATAATGTAAAAGGCAATAATGCACTCAGATCCACACTAACAGACAGGAAAGTACCTCCCCATTTCACACAGTCAGGAATAATTTTTAGCTTCTTTCTGATGGGTCCATTCATCAATTCATTTAGGCTGTCCTTATGCATATTTTTGACATGGCGCTGGTAAAGTCCTATTGAAAAAGAGAGAACACACTTTGATTAGTGGCACATTTAAGACAGTCATCCTGCATAGATAACAGTTTTCAGTGTTACAGTCATGGCCAACAAACTCTTTTCTAATGAAAATGCAACACCATAGAGATTTGCTTACTTTTACTATGAGGTATGAACTTCAACAAGGCCAAGTGCCAGTCCTGCACTTCCATCACAACAACCCCATGCAACGCTACAGGCTTGGGGAAGAGTGGCTGGAAAAGGAAAAGGACTTGGGGGTGTTAGCTGAGAGCCAGCTGAACATGAGCCAGCAGTGTGCCCAGGTGGCCAAGAAGGCCAACAGCATCCTGGCTTGTATCAGGAATGGTGTAGCCAGCAGGAGCAGGGAAGTGATCGTCCCCCTGTACTTGGCACTGGTGAGGCTGCACCTGGAATACTGTGTTCAGTTTTGGGCCCCTCAATACAAGAAAGACAGTGAGATGATGGAGCATATCTAGAGAAGGGCAATGAAGCTGGTGAAGGGTCTGGAGCACAAGTCTTATGAGGAGCGGCTGAGGGAGCTGGGGTTGTTTAGTCTGGAGAAGAGGAGGCTCAGGGGAGACCTTATCGCTCTCCACAACTGCCTGAAAGGAAGTGGTAGTGAGGTGGGTGTTGGTCTCTTCCCCCAAGTAGTTAGCAATAGGACAAGAGGAAATGGCCTCAAGCTGCATCAGGGGAGGTTTAGATTGGATATTAGGAAAAATTTATTCACAGAAAGAGTGGTCATGCATTGGAACAGGCTGCCCAGAGAGGTGGTAGAGTCACCATCCCTGGAAGTGTTCAAAAAATGGGTAGACATGGCACTTTGGGACATGGTTTAGTGGGCATGGTGGTGTTGGGTTGATGGTTGGACTGATGATCTTAGAGGTCCTTTCCAACCTTAATGATTCCTAGTTTTTACTTGCATTAAAAAATAATCCAGCCGCCAAGCCAGGAAACATGAAATTACTACTCTTCCCTTAACTGGTTTAGTGGTGGACTTGGTAGTGTTAGGTTAATGGTTGGACTGGATGATCTTAAAGTGTCTTTTCCAACCTAAATGATTCTATAATTCTACTAGAAACCATTGAACTCAACACTTATTTAGATCAGGGGATGATATGGGAAGAACCCAACCATCCATTTCTACTTTTGGCTAACACAGCACTTTTTCAGGGGACCAGGTTCTGCTTTAGCCATTTGATACAGACATGATTTCTTCTCCTCAACAGACCAGTTATTTTTGAGCTGCAACGCTTTACTTTTGGGAGTTAACTATGCCATTCACCTTCCCTGCTGAAACCAATAGGAAGAGATACAGAGCTTGAAAGAAACTCTGTATGTGTGTTTTTCACATTGATGCATAAACATCATGAAGCAAAAGAGTCTAATTGGGCTATTTATATTGATGAGACATTTTTGTGTCCTAGCTTGAAGACAGAAATGAAAGGCATTAAGAGGAAGTAACTTAAAGGTCATAAAACTATGTCACAGTTATACCGACTACTTCCTTGGAATAATTTGTGCAGGATGTATAGGTGGAGGTGTAATCTATAGAACAGTTGTTCCACACTCCTATTTATTGCTATTTATACAAGAGCAAACAAGTTCTGCTCAGGAAATTATCAATATCCTTTGGATCTGAAGGCCCCATTTTCAGGATGTGCTAAATTGAGGCTGTTCCCACCATCAGAGTTGAAGATATGTGAATGCAAACATAGGGCCTCAGAAGCTCAAGTACTTAAATACAACTTACTGAGATGGAGATTTTCTTGTTCATTTGATTTCATCTCTGGAACCTCCTTAGTCATGATGTTATAAAAGTTCACATTGTCTGTGTTCTGAAAACACAAGATAATTTCAGTAACACTAACAAAAACACTTCTCAGGTATGAGGAACAGACTCTCTTCTGAAAAAAGTGCTAAGCAAGTCCTAAATAAAGGACCCTGTGACCGGCCACTTCACCTACATGTCAGGAAGATACTTATGGAAAAACTTTGGTTCTAAATTTGCTTTGAGAAGTGGGGAAGAGTTTTCTCAAATCCATATTGTTCACACATGGGTTGTGCCAGAGATGTTATTTACTTCTTTAAAATGGATGTGAAGCTACAGGAAGCCTTACATCCTGCAAATGACTGCAGATTCTCATGACTCATTATAGAGAGTTGCAGTGCCAGATGATGCTTTCAGACGGTCTCTTCTGCTAGATCTAGTCTAACCTGATGCTGCCTCTTGCTCAACATCCTCCCAACCTACAATCCTTCAAAATCTCAAATGCTTCCTCAAGAATTGGTGATAGGTATCAGCCACCCCTCTTTTGGAACTGCTAACATCTGGATGAGTCTAAGAATCATAGAATGGCAGCTCCAATGCAGACAGCAGACTGTCTGCATCCAAAGGACAAGTGCACTCAGAGTTGCCATTAGAGAAGTTACTCGAGATTCTTGAAGCCCTGCTTTATTCAATTTTTGAATCTTTAAAGTTCTGATGCATAGGTCAGAAATCAGCTCACAACAGCAACCCTAGAAGAACTGAAGTGCCTGCACCCTGACAGCAATACCACATCTGGGAGGAGGAGACAACAGACTTGAAAAGAAACACAAAATGGGAACCACAAGATCCTTCCAAACAGTGGGAAGTGAAACCAACTATGTGCAAGGCACTGTCAGTTACAAACCAAAGCAAAACAAACAAAAAAAAAAGAGCCAGAAAAGGAAGCAGCTCCAGACTGGAGTCTTTCAGTTTGAGGAAGCCAGAGCCTTACTTGTACTAAAACAAAAACACAAGAAAGAGTGAGATTTTGGAGAAACCCTTCAACAGGAAAAACAAGAGCAAAACTTTACCTATCTTTTAGGCTGGAATTTGCTAAGTAACAAGATGCAGTAACCCACAGTAACAGGATGTAACTTGAGGCTCCTTTCCACCCTGTGCACCTACTGTAGTTCTTTAAATAGAGATCTATACTTAACTTGAATTTTCTGTCTTGCTGGATGTGGTTTTCAATATTCAAAACAAAGCTTTCAAGGACACATAGCTCTTAAGTTGAAACTGGGTGCTACAGAAATCAATGGGACTAGGTGCATGCTAAAAATTAAGCATCTATTTAAGTGATGTGCCAGGTTGAAACCTTAATGCAATACTGCAAGTCCATGTGGGCCGCCCTACCCACTGCCTCTTACAATCACACAGTGGTGCACAGCAAACAAACAGCTCTTTTACATCAGCACTGGGATAAAACATATACTGGCAAAAATGACTGGGCGGGGGGTTGGATTGGAAGATTCACGCCAACCCAGTGCTCACAGAAAGGATAACCTGAAATTCTGTGCCTCCCCAAGCACCAGTTAGTTATGCTGGTCAAAGAAGATCTCACCTCTTCAATGACACCTTCAGCCTTGCCCCAGAGCTCAGTGGCCAGCGCATAATACTTTTTATTTATTGCGTCCATTATTTCTTTGGCAACAGCAGTCACCTCTGCTAGACCATTATCATCAAGGAGAGACTGGAAGACAAACACAAAGGGGGACAGCTTTAATTATAATTTCACATTCGTTTCTTGCTAACAGTCTCCATTCATTTGAGGTTTTATTCTGGCTAAGAGCTAACCTTAAAAAAAGAACATCCATTTATACTGTATGGCAGTACAAGTAATCAGGTGAGGACCAAGAGTTTAAGAAGGTACTTACAGTGCTGTAAAGGTAGGGCCCCCAAGACAGCACAGAGTCTAAAGAAACAGAACAGATTTCAAACATCTAAGTTTTTGACATACAATTTCCTTTACTTTTCCTTTATTGTAGCAAGAATGATTGTGACAAAAATATATGGAGATGAATTAATCAGTAAAAAGGTACTGTCAGCTCAGTTTAGCACAGATTCTTTACAAATCCTGAGAACCAATAAAAGCACTGCAACATGCCCTAAACATTAATCAGTGAAATTGATTTAAAGCAACAGACATGTTCTTACCAAGATGTTCTCACCCCCACACTGCAGCACATTGCTGGAACATGGAGGGAGATCTGACAAGTGAATGGGTGTTGTCTAAACTGATCTGTTTGCAAAAGTTACAAGGGGAAAAAATATAGTTATAAACCAAATCTGGTTTATAACAAGTTTGTTTATAAGGTCTCAAGGATCAGCTGATCCTAAGACGGATAGGAGTTTGCTTGATATTGTCCCATGCTGCAGAGAATCTGTAGAGCCTGCCCTTGCAAATTTCATTGTAGGACCCAGAGTCCTTTAATTTTGTTTTTGTCCTCCACCAGACACACACCCTATCTCTTCCAGGTCTGTGAGCACATCAGTTCCTTAGCACAAGGTCTTCTTGTGAAAAGAAAGAGAAAACCTCAGCTGCAACCTTGTGAATAATTTGGTGGGCACACTTTAAGTGCAGCACGCTTACCAAAACACCTCAGAGGCTGTAGAGATGTGTAGGGACATTTTACCACCACCCCACTTCAAATGCAAGTATGCCCCTCACTGACTTTGCTCTCTGACTTTTCATAATCTAGATACATTCTAAAGGTAGATACTTCAATCACAGCTTACAACATTGAAGTATTCCTTTTTGATTTACCAGACTCACTAGAGGTTTAATTCACTTAACGCAGGGCTGGCATTTTTGACGCTAGGTACCCATGGAATGGTAAAAAAAACCAACAAACAAAACAAGAACAACAAACCACCCACAGTCTGAGGATTTTAAACATACCCAAAGGAGAAATCCATGAGTCTCCAAGAGCAGTCCCCATAAAATTGCACTTTATGGTCCCTTTTTGAACAGCCTTGGTGAATAAGAGGAAAAACAAAACCAAACAAACCACCAAAAAAAAAAAAAAAAAATCAACTTTTAGTTACATATTCATGACTCTAGTACCAATTTTCTTTAAGTCAAAAAAATAGGTAGCAGTCTGAATTAGGGAACAGGGACAGTGTATTCCAGGCAATACCAGTACTTGTAGAACAGCATGTTTTAAAGTGAAAAGTGAACTACATCCTCCAAATACTTACCTCATGCAGCTCTAAAGCAATGCCAGCAGCCATTTTACCTCCGTAAGATTCAGAAAATATGTAGAATGGGATGGTCTGAAGAGAGAGAGAAGCCACACAGTGAACTCGTCAGACAGAGGGCAGAAGATGCCTCCAACCGTCTCCCACATCCCACAGAACCCAGGCACTGGCTCTTCACCTCTCACTATCAAACACTGGCTATTTTTCTGATTCTAAGCTGCAGATAAGATTTCCGTAGCATCCTGGTGTAATTACTGGGGGAAATTTTGAAGCAGGCACTTCAGTATTTCAGAACTAGAAGCAGATCCTACATGCTTCTTGGATCGCATGATAGACAATAATCCACTCCGATGCTTATCTAACTAGTACCAAATTCAAGATACCACTTCTGAATTGTGGGAAATAAGAGGCAACGGTTATACTTGCAGTGACTCCCACCAAATGCATGCTACCTAGTAGCAAACACTGCCCATCTGGAACGTTGTTCACTAATTCCTTTTCCTGTTTAAAAGCAAAGAAAAATACAATTCTAACCAAGAATTCAAGTCACTTACCTGGAATTCTCTTCTACACGTGAAGAATTCTCCAAGAAAAACCATCATATCAGAAACTACTGCAGTAAGGTTTTTGGCAAACAAGCTACAATCATCCACATAACTGAATCCAGTGCCCACAGGATTATCCACAAACAAGATACTGGCTGCCTGCAACTGTACAGAAAACAGGTTTGTATGAAACCTCAGTTCAGCACCAGCACAAACCTTAGTTTTGATAGCACAAATGTTTAACTGAGCCACCAAATCTCTGGCCCTGAAAGAGACTGCAGAAAAATAAGGTGCAAGTCCAAAACAGAGAATGCTACAGGTGAAACTTGTCTGTCAGAATGTAAAAGAAAAGGGATTTTCTTTTGGGTTGCTGGGCTTTTGTGAAATTGCTATAGCAAATGCCACAGTTGTATAGTTACAAGTGTACAAATAAAATCAATAGATCAGCACACAGATAGCTAGCATGGCTCGAAGCAGTAAGGCTCACAAATAAAGAGGTACAGCATAAGGTCTTTCAATTTGCCCAATCTGCAACAAGAAAGGCACCCAAAAAATCCCAGTGATCCAAGGGCAGATAACCCATACGATCTAGGGAACTCCAGAGCAGTTAGACTACCAGTAGCTCAAAACACAAATACATTTCATTGAATAAACTTCCACCTTCATAGGCAGCTATAATTTGTTTTCCCTTGAAGGCCACACTGGACTTGTAATTATGAACCATTGGTTATACGTTGCCAGCCATCCAGAAAAACCTCTATGACTATAGGCAATGAAGCTATGATCTGAAATAACATCCTTCTAGAATTTCCCTGCTCTCAGTTTCCCAGACATCTACAATCCACAAATTCTTGGAAGCCCAGACACATTCCATCAAATCAAATTAATAGGTCTATTCTTCAGCTCTTAACAAGGATATTCATACAAGCCATTTCATTAACCACACTATTTTAAGATGAAATATCATAGTTCTGAATTTTAAATGAAAACTGTTCTGTGGTGATAGCAATGATCTGCTTACACAAGCAACAAACATTTTGCAATCAATAATCAGAAGCTGAACTCTCTACTATACCCAGGTTGTATTTCTTGGTTTCATTTCTCTGTCTAATGGGCCAATCTCTTCAAAGTTCCCAAATCCACAGCCTGAAGCTCCTGGACCTCCCTGTGGGGAAATACCAAATGACAAATAACTTAAAAAGCAGCATAGTACAGATATGACAGAGAGGAGAAAAATAAAAGCAAGCCAATAAGTAGAATGACAGATTGTAAATTTAAAAAAAAAAAAAAAAAAAAAAAAAAAAGGCTTTTGCACTACATGTTAATTTGCAAAAAAGGCTTTCTTCCTCATTGTCTTTCATTATGTATACACATGCCATTTCTGAAAGCAAGAATTTAAATAGAGAAGCAATTACCCACTTGTGAAAGCATTTTATGAGTTGCATGCTATGTGAGTGCAGTTTGAAAACCCTTCCCCTTACTCCCTTAATACAAATGCAAAAGTTAGCTACCTACAGAGGTTTGCAAGTCATTAGTTTTATCAGCATGTACAGCGTGTGCATTTCACTCTGAAGAAATAATTCAGAAGGAAAAAGACCAAGTCATCCAGTGATTCTATTCAATATTAACTTCTGAAACGTACTGCTGGAAGTGAATGTGGAACACACACCGCTGCCTTTTATCAAGCTGCCACTCTCTAAACAATGAGAGTCTCTCTTACTTGTTTCCATTTAGAAGCCTTTCTAAATCTTGATCATTTGATCTACTCTCCTGAACATTGTTTAGACTGTAAGCTCTTGAGGAAAGGAGCCGTGATGCTACAATGTACTTGTAGAGTCTGGCACACAAAGCACTACTGTTGTATAAAAGATAAGGACAACCTCTATTTCTGCAATTTGACTTGACGGAAGGTGAGCAGTTGAGGGCACCCCACAACTGCAGCATGATATTTTCATTATTTCTTCCTAACCTGAATACCTCACTCACAAGGTGAATCATTTAGAATCAGACAATTTTGAATCCTATTTCTGTAGAGCTGCAAGATACCCATCAGACTGATCCAGGCGCAGATTGAAAGAAGTATCATTTAAGTGTCTCTCTCCAAACCTCACCTGAAGCCACATGATGAGAGGTAATTCTGTGAAGTCTTTGGTTGGGTTATTTGCATAGTAGAGCCACCAGAACATGTGGGCCTTACTTCGAACTTCCACATATCCCCACAGCTCTTTGGGCGCTTGGGATTGCCTCAGAACTACACCTTCTAGGGGAAATAAAAATAAAAATCAGCTAGGTAAAAAAGCTCAGCTTTCAGCTTTCCACCAGATTTGTTCCAAAACATTACATTTCAATCTTGGGTGTGATAATTAGAAGTGTTTCCATTAAAAAAAATTACTGTAAGAAACCTGCCTGTACTTACACCCCCACACAGAGATGAGTTATCATCAATGAATGAAGTTAAGTCTGTAATTAAGTGCTTGCTTATCAGGGCCTGACGTTACAGCGGCTGCCAAAATAGCAGCCTAACAGCTAGGATAATATTTTTCTATCAGGGAAACATTTAAAGCCTTTTGAAGGCCTGGGCTGAAAGCACAGCCCCACCAGACACGATGGATAACTCACGCCAGCTTCAGGGGCACCAGGGCTCCTTCGGGGATCCAACACTTTGATCTTAGTTCCCTGGGAAGATCAAATCATTTTATAGCCCCCAAGGAGCGTAAACGCAGGACAGACAGAAGGGTCACTTCTAAACGAACCCAAGATCTAATCCTAAACTCAGTTAAGTCAGTAGAGTCTCGTCACCTTAAGCAGTCAGTCTACTCTCCATCTAGGACACAGACGCTTTCCCAGAAACAAACCTTTGAAACTACACCCCTTAACCTTCTCGATCACGACAGAAGGCAGCACTCCCCTGGAGAAGCAGCAATAAGGCTTTTTCAAGCCACGGCGCCCAGTCTTTGCTGAGCCACAGGACACGGCGCTGAACAGGTCGTATCAGTGCGGACAACATCACGCTTCCTCGACCAGCCCTCGCTGCAAGAGCGGTGACACCCCGATACGGCTGGCTTGCTCCTCGCAGCCCCCTACCCGAAATGTCTTCACTGCCCAGGAGCAGCGGGCCAGGGACCGGTGCTCCCGTCAGCCGGTGTCAGGCAGCACCGCCATACTCTCACGCTTACAGGCGCGCTGGCTTAGACGGCTTCTCCATCATCCCTCGCAGCCGCCGAGGAACGGACGAGGGCCTGGGGGTCTTTTTCAGGACGGACAGGCGACAGCTCAGGGTACCACGGCTATGAGGCGCTGCCCTGGTTCGTGGGGAGCCTCTCCCACCCAGCTTACCCAGGTGAATCAACTGCCACCCGAATTTCCACGTTCCTGCCTCAAAAGCGTTCCCCAGGGCTCCAGGGAGTGCAGACCCCAGTCAGCCGGGGTGGGAGGATACCACCCCCAAGGTCGCGATAGTCCCCGGCAGCGACATGGCGACAGCCCTGGCTGGGGCCGCGCGGGCCCGCCCCGAGCCCGAGCCCGAGCCCTCCCGCCGGGGCTCCCCGCAGCGCCGGCGCCTTTGCCACCCCCCGGCCGCACCTGGCCCGGCTGCCACCCCCGGCGCGGCGGCGGCGGCCGCGGCTCAGCCCGGACCCTTCCCGGCAGCGGTCGCGGGACGTGCCGCGCCCGGAGGCCGTCGCTGCGGGACTGCCCGTGGCACGGCCGCAGGGCAGGGCAGGGCACGGCGCCGCATCCCGCCCCTCAGCCCCGTACCTGCCGCCAGCAGCAGCAGCCACAGCGCGGTCGCGGCGCGGAGCGGCCCCATCCCGCCGACGGCTCCCGGCGCCCGCGGCGTCACGTGCGCGGCGACCTGCCCGGCCCCGCCCGCAAGGGGGCCTGGCCGAGGCTCGCGCGCCGCCCGCCCTTTTTGTCCCACGCGCGGCGCCGTCGCCCGCTCTCCCCGCCCCCCCCACCCCCCTCCGCGCGCGCCCCCCTCTTTTTCCTCCAAGATGGCGGCGGCCGCCGGCGGCCCCGTGAGGCTGCGGCTGCTCTTCGACTACCCGCCGCCGGGCAGCCCGGGCTGCGCGCTGTGCTGGCTGCTGCTGGAGCCCAGCCAGGTGCGCCTCGTCACCGACCTCGTCAGCCTCATCCGCCACAGGTTCGGCTTCAGCCGGCGGGCCCGCCTCAGCCTCTTCCTGGAGGGAGCGCTGCTGCCCCCCACCGAGAGCGCCCGCCTCGTGCGGGACAACGACTCGCTCCGGTACGGCGGGGGCTGCCGGGGGCCCGGGCTGCGCCGCCGGCGGGAGAGGGGATTCGGGGCCCGCGGACTGCGCGGCACCGGGCGGGGCGGGGCGGGGCGGGGGGGGTGGTCCCCGGCAGGCTTGAAGCGCGGCCCCCCGCCGCGGGGCGCGGACGGGGCCTGCCGGTGCCCTCCCCGGGGAACCCCAGAGGAGCCCTCGGGCCCTTCCCGAGGCTCCCTGCGGAGTGGAGCAGGAGCCGGGTGCTCGCGGGCGCTGTTCCCCAAAGCCCGCGGTGCCCGAGTAGCCCCAGGGCGTCTGAAAGGGGCTGGAGAGAGCCGAGGGCTCGGAGATCTCCTCAAGGGTGGAAGGGGAGCGCTGCCTCCATCCCCCGGTGCTCCCGAGCACCCGCGCCGGGCCCTTCAAACAGACCTTGCAGCCCTCGGGCGAGGGCTCGGGCTGCGAGCCTTGGTGTGGGATAGCAACCCGCGCTCTGGAGACTGCTTTCCAGACTCCCTGAAAGTTCAGAACTGAACTTTCTGAACAGCTGGAGCATCCCCACTCCCAAAAGAAAACCTTACCTGAACTGCTAACATGTAAGAAAAAAAGGTGTTAATTATGCTGAATAGCAGCTTTTGTTTGATTGGGGTTTTGGTTTGGTTTTTTTTTGACAGAGTAAAATTGGAAGAGATAGTCGCAGATGATTATGAAGAGATAGATGATGGCTTCTCTTATACACCAAAAGAAGACAAAAAAAGGCGTAGACAAAAGCAGGAGGAGGAAGAATTCTCTAGAAATGAAGAAGACAAGCATAAAAGGGAAAAGAAAAAGAATAAACATAACCCTGAGTATTCCTCTTGTAGGGAAGAGACCTCTGTAGATATCTGTGACTCTCAAAAAAGGTACAAGAAAAGAAAAAGAAAGGAAGACGTTAGTGGAAGAAATAGACTCGCAGAAGGTAAGGAAGAGAGCCCTACTGTCCAATCTAAAAAGCTTAAAAAAATGGAGAGGGAGAAACAGTTGGCAACAAAAAAGAAGGATGAAAAGTCTGCTGCAGCAAAGATGGCTTTAAAACAGGCAACTGAGAGCTTTTCTCTAAATTCTGGTAAAAATAACACCAAAAAAATCACAACACAGTCCAGAAAAAAGAGGGTGGGAGCTTCAGATTCCTCCAGCACGTCGTCTGACAGTGACAGCAGTGAATTAAACATAAAGCAAAATAAATCTTCCCATAAACCTGTAGTGGCAACACTTCCCAAAGACAAATCCCAAGCTCCTGCAAATTCTGCTGTGAAAACTGTTGTTTCTAATAAAGTGACTGTAAAGTCTAATGCTGAAAATTCCACTAAGACTGCAATTAGTAAAAATGCTAAGAAATCCCAGTCCTCTAGTTCAGATTCTGACTCAAGTACAGAGGATGAGAAAGTGGCAACAGCACAAGACAGTACTGCAAAGGAGAAGTCACTGCCTAACAGTGCGGCAGCTGTAAAAACCAGTACCACCAAGGCTCCCAAAGCAAAGACCTCCTCTGCAGAGTCTGATAGTTCAGATTCAGAAACACTTGTTATTAAAAAACCCGCAGCAAATGCTGGACTGAGTAATTCCATAGTAAGAAACTGTACTAAGCAGTTGCCAACCAGTGTTCAAGGACCACTTGCCAGCCCAGGTCGTGGAAGGGGGCGTGGAACAGGAGATGATAACTTCTGGAGAGGACCTAGGGGCCGTGGGTTTCGTGGGATGATGAGGGGCCAAGGCCATGGGAGAGGAGCAAACCCTGGCTTCTTCTATAACTACAGCAGTGAAGGCCAGAAACAGAGGCAGTTAAATGAAGCTGCGACAAACACTTCTGTTCTTGTCCAGGTGAGTGACTTACGCAGTCATAGGGTCACCTTTCTCTTGCAGCTTTAACTATACAAAAAATGTATAGGGTGAGAGTAATTCATAAAAGCAGAAATAGATTAGTAGGATAAATGTTGATCTTAACTTAGTAAATCTGATATTTACTGTATCTCTATTTAGCAGCCTGAGGAAGTGTTTATGAAACACTATTTAAGTAATTGTATTGTGTATCTCAAAACAAAGCACTTGGATATGTACCTTACTCTTCTCAGAATGATCTTAAAATCCATACAGCATAAACACTGTCTTCTGGTTTTATTAATAGAGTAATTAAATCAATGGGTTTACTGTTTGTTTCACAGAATCCCGTGGAAGTCCCCAAGAGAGACTATAGTGTGTTACCTCTTCTGGCTGCCCCACCACAAGTGGGAGAAAGAATTGCCTTTAAGGTAAAGAACTTCTGAAATACTGAATGTTAGTAGGCTAAAATTGTTTCATTTGGGCCACTGTAAGTTTTGCAGGACACGCTACAGATAGCGTAGTCCTGACAACCAAAAGCTTACACCGAAGAACTTAATTTTACATTGTTCTGGGACCGTTATCCTAGAAGTGTAAGAGTTAGGAAGTAGTCTTACCCTACTTATTTGTTCTTTTTTAAAAAAATTGTTTTAAACTTAAGCAGATGGTTCAGCACCTAAAACATCTTGTGTCTAATGTTTGTAGGCACCTCTGAAAGCGTTCACTCCCTCTCTTGCTGTCTTTCTAACCTAATAGTTTCCCATACAACAGAAACTGTAACAGTTGGCTCATTTAACAGTTGTTGGCTCTAAAAAGTTCTTTTGTTGTAAAGTCTGACTTTGATTTTTACAAAGGTTTGGAGCATGTGCGTAAGTTAAATGCATTTCTTTAGACTTTCTATATTTGTATAACACAAACAGAAATGTTGTCTCTGCCGTCATTTCAGTGTCATTTCCATGTACATTTGTACAATGACTCTCTTAGCTGGCATACAAGTCAGTTCACAAATAACAGAATTTTCTGGTTGCACCTTCACAAAGTGTCTCGCTCTACCATGGGCATATTTTCAAGGTTTATGTTGAAATAAGAATGCCAGAAAGAAGCATGTTACCCCTCTTTTTCCAACACGCAAGGAAAGTCAGCATTAAAATTAGATGCTGCAAAAAGGAAAAAAAAAAAAAAAATTCTCTGCATTGTTACTTCTCTCTAGAGCGTTTCTACATTATTATTGCAAATCTTACCAAACAGATCATTACAGTTCACTGCACAATAAAAAAGTAAATGAAAATTAAATCACTGCAGTTGAGGAGACTGGGATCCATCTCCCTTAACTCCTCTCACAGCCTGACCTGAGCATAAATCCTTTGGAGCGGTGAGTCCTGGAAGACTACCTCGGAGTGTGACAGGCGTCAGGATCCGGCAGTGGGAGACTTGGTTCTTGCACTTGCCTCTTGCTTAAGAAACTGCGTCTGGGTATAGGTGGCATCATCAAGGATCAGGAAAAGTTGTAATTTGTTGTTTGTGTTTCTTTCAACAGCGCTTGGAACTAACTGAAAATTACAGTCCTGAAGTTTCAGACTACAAGGTACTGCTTTTCTTTCCTCCCTTAATCTCCTCACAAAACTATTATAGGTGTGGTAAGGCTTAAATTTTATTTTGAGGTTGTGCAGTATTTTTCTTCTCGTCCATGTGACTCTACAGGCTATTCCTGGTACAGCAGTAAAAATAAAAACTTTAGAACCTGAAACTAATTGAAAATTTGACAGGTGTAACAGTTATTTAAAAAAAACCCGCAAGCATTGTTAATGATCATTAATATTTTAGAGATGACAAAAAATGCGACCAGGTAGAAAATGGAGCTGTATTCAAGTCTACTGCTGTCTGAAGTCAAGGCAAATTCTTGAAACTGGTGCAAGTAAAATTTTGTAGCTACTTCAGATAACTTGGTTTCTGAATAAGTACTGATTTAAACTACAAGGATGGTGACAATGAGTAACTTTGGTTTATTGATGCCAGTAACGGCAGATTGCTGAGCTTTAATACTTTTCAGATTTTACACACAGAGAAAAATGTGACAGATATACATCCTCTAACTGTGATCAAGTACCACAGTGGTTGTAATATGGAATAGTTACCCAGTGCTGAAGTATAGCTTGTCTGATTCTTTTCTTGTCGCTTTATGAAGGAGGGGAAAATAATCGGTTGGAATGCCGATAAAAAACAGATCGAGCTTGAGATCCTTTCGACTTCAGCAGGACAATGTACGTACCCTGGGACACCAAATGCTTGTTGTCACGTGCATCACTTGGAAAACAGCTAGTCCAAGGCACACTCATGTTTCAGGAGTTTTTACAACTTCCTTGGGTTCCTTCTCAACACTCCCCTCCCCTCCTCACTCCCTCTGTCCCCAAAAGTCTATTTAAATGGAGAAATTCTAATGCTTGCTAGTTGTATTGAAGATGCTCATAGGTATTTACAAAACAAAATTTGGCAGTCAGTATGAGGAGTCAGTAACTCATCTCTACTGTGGTTTCATTTCCTGAAAAAAATACAATTATTATATGGAATTACAGAGAAAATTTTAGATCATAATGCCATTCTTTGTGATGTCAGTGAAGCCACTGTCTTCAGTGGATGGGAACAGTCCCTGCAATGACAAAGTGCACTTCAGACACCTGAAACTATGAATGTCCCTGAAACTGAATGTGTATACTGCAGTTGCCATTTAAGCCAGAGTTAACGAACATCATCATATGAGCATTTTCCTCAAATTTGGGCAGCATATTGTTGATCAACTTTTTCATGCATGTAGTTATATTACATAATTACCTTAATTTTGGTGTGTAGTATTCAGTTCTACCTCAGATTTTCTTTGTTACAATTACGAACCCAAACAACCTACTCAAAAAAACCCTGGTTTTGACTAGCTTTCTAAATATGGTAAACATTTAAACCTTTTTGCTTATAGTTAATGGAGTTGTTTGTTTGTTTTTAAGTTGCTAAAGAGCCAGGGAAATTTGATCTGGTTTACCAGTCTGCAGATGGAGCAGAACTGATAGAGTATGCCATTCCTCAGGATACAAAGGTATGTGGCTGTCCTCTTTTCAAGCTTGTTATAAGTTTTGCATAGCTGATACGTGCCCTGCTTTATGACTGCATTGATCACGGCGAGATTCTGTTTATAATAATGCATCTGACTAAAATAAATGAAAGCAAAAATAATTGTTCCTTTCTAGCAAGAATGTGCATGACTGCAAGATAAGAATCACTTCCTGCATGTTATTCAATTAACTAGATTCAAAACCAGTCATCAAACTATGTAACTTTTTGTTTTGGCTAATAAAATAAACGGTATGATATCTAGCTAGACTATCAGTTCCCACCAGGTTATTCGTTCCACGCGCTGCTTTTCTTACCTGCATCTTCCCTTACCCAGGATGTCGGGCAGGTTGAGGGTCATTAAGAAGATCATAGAATCATAGGATGCTTTGGGTTGGAAGGGACCTTTAGGGGTCATCCAGCCCAGCCCCCCTGCAGTGAGCAGGGAAATGATCGATGAATCACAGGAAGGATCTGTGATCGTTGTTCAGTAGCACTGTCCAAGTCGAGACAAAGCCATAATGTAGGAGAAAGTGCATCTGCCCGTATAGCTTGTACATGCTAAGTATTGTCTGTATTTTGTTTTCAGATAACTGAAAGTTGGGATGCACTGATAGAGCCAAGACTGATCATTGAGCCTCCAGTTAACGGATCCAGCATTGAAAATGGAACAATCTAAGATGTGAACAAATGTAAATAATTGTACGGACTTGTTTTGTGAAGTGCTGCCTTCTAGTTCTGAGGGCAGCAGCTGCACTGGTGGATATTTTTAATAAATGGTTTTAAAAAGAAACTATGCCAAAAGAAAAAGAAACACTTTTTCTTAGTATATGTTTTTATGTAATAGAGGAATACTTTGTTTATTATAGGAAGTCTTTAATATAGATCTGTGGTTTGTTGTGGGTTTTTTTAATAGAAGCTTAATAACAATTTTTATATCCTACTGCTGCGAGCTGCAGAACTGGAATGGTTTGATCAAAAATATGACCTTGTACTGTCAGTAATTCCATTTCAATGTCTGGGTTTGGCTAGAGCCATATAACTGCCATACAGAGGTAGCTTGCCGTAAGGGTAATTAAAAACAACATTTAAAAATTAAATACAAGTATTGTTGAAGTGCACATCTCTTCCTCTATAGCTGCAGAGCATGATACAAATGCCATGACCTTGCAGTTATTTATGGGGTTCACGTGAACATGTCAAGAAAAGCTTGTGGATTTCAAGCTTCTGTAATCTTGAGAGGCAGATAAATAGTACTGGTAACTGTCAACTTTGCCTAGAGCGAGCGGAGTATAACATGAATCCCTGGCAAAATTGTGTCCTGGTGTGTTAATCTGTGTAGGCTCTGAAAAACTTGGTTGTTTGTTTTAAAGCAAACCTGTCTGCCCTTTAAGTGCTGAGGTTTCTGTGCTGACTTTCCTTCCTTCCTTCCTGACAGCAGAATGGGTTGCCAGGTGGTGGCACTGCGCTTCACTGACAGCTCTGCTAATTATTAGCATCGAGGTAGCACCTCGTACCCATGTCGTACTTGCATCTTGGCAAGTCTTACAATTTAGGATAATCCCTGGCCTGGGTAGTTGACTCTTAAACAGAAGACATGAAAATAAAAACCAAACCCTAGATACAAACAAACACCTGAAAAATTGTACATCACAGTTTAGCTAACATGTACTCTTGACTAGTGCATGATTACATAAAAATATTGCACACCTTGGCATTATCCCTATTAAAATGTCTTGTTCATGAAGGGATCACATGAGTAAAACTGATTTGTGTATTGTGGTTCTCTTTAGTTGCTATTGTTTTATGTTAAAATTTGTTTTTCAGAGCAATGGACAGTTGGATTCATGCGTGGGTGTCCTTGCAAACTGGACAAAAAGAAAATTCCAGACACTCTAGCGCAGTCATGCTGAGGCAGTTGGGATTAATGGAAAGATTTTTTTTTTTTCTAAAGGAAATTGTTAATTTTGAATTCTTACAAAACTGCAAAAGCTAAATGCAAGTATTTCACAGCATTTTAGAGCAGGATTCGCCTCTCGTTCCATTGCCTACAGCGCATTTTGGCTGCAAATGAAATGGATACAGAGTCCCTCTGGCTGTGACGAGCAGATGATGGTTGAAACCAAATACACCCCAGAGAGAGGATATTTTGAAGAGAAAATCTTGAGTTTTATTTACCCATTGCTACCAAGTTTGGGTGAAACTACTGTTCCAATGCACAATTTAAATCAAGTAAATGCAGTCTGACGGAGCTGGCTGACTGCTCTGCCTGCCACGCCCACGCACCTTCTCTTGACAGAGCCACGCACAAGGTTCCTCATACCTGGGGAGCTGGGGCAGGGCTAAATGGGTGAGAAATGCGGAATAAGTATGTGCATGTGAATCCCAGAGGGAGCTGGTGATGCTCTGACCAAACCCTTTTTGCTTGCTTTCTGTCCCTAGAGTTTTGGGGTCTCGTGCAAGCCCCTTTGCTGGGACAGCTCCAGCTGCCAGTCACGGGGGCTCCCTGCCACCCTCCTCTATGCAAGTTAGCAGCATGGGTTCATTTAAAAATTCTGTTGCAATTTTTTAACAAATTCTAGTCTCATGACTCAAAACGCGAGGATGCGTTTGAGCTAGCAAGCAACAGTCACACATGCACAACGCGCTACAGGCCTACAGACAAGAACAGCACCTGCAAACAGAACCTGCTGAACGTACCCTAAAGACCTGAAAGTTCGCTGCTGTGACTACAGGCCTTGCGAAAGTGCACTGAGTAGGTGTCAGCTCTTCAGGAATTTGGGGTTATTTATAATTCTGATGGGAAAGCCATAGCTACTTAAACCACTTTGAATATTAAATCCAAAAAAAAGTCAGAGTACCAGAATAGCCATCTCAATGTTTGCTCAGCCACGCATACAAAGGAACAACTTACTCTGCTGTGCTTCTAACTTCCTGCTCAGACTGCGTGGCACTTTCAATTAGCAGTATCTGGGCCAAAGGTTAGATTTAGTTCAGAACCACATGAAGAAGTTCTCCAGTAACTGTGAGGAAGCAAAGAGAGTAGTAACTTCAGTAGCTATTTAAATGGTAAAATTCTTCAGTAATTTTTAATGTTAAACACTGTTGGTTTTTAGACAGCAGGAGTGGTTGGGCTTACTCAAAATAGAATTTCAAGCCCTCTTTGACAATGGAGAACTTAAATAGCTTATCTGAGCTGTAAACGTTGTGTATTCTGCTCCAGAAGCAAAAGCTATGATTGTGAGGGTGCATATTTACCCTTTATATTTGCATACCTTTGCATCAGGAGACGCCAGATGAGTGCTGCAGAAAATACAGTGAAGGTGCTGAGCCTTTGAAAGATGATGGCGGCTTAGTCCAGATAAGCCCAGGAAGAAGAGCTTCGTTCATCTATAGAAAAATAAGAAATGTAGACGTTAACAGCTGCTCTGGTCCCATCTCTGGTAACAGCCACGCCACAGCTCTGTAAGAACGCTCCTTTGCAGTCACTGGCGACCACCCCCTCTCAGGTACCCCCAGGTGTTCCTGTCCCCTCTGACAGCAGTTAGGAAGCCCTGATCTGCATATCCCAATGAAGCTGTAAGTAAGGGGAGCCATGCCCATCTCCCAGAAACTCTTCCACCCTTAAGCACGTTAAAAACTTGATCCCTGAACTTCTGCTCCTCTGTCAAAGCCACGGCAGCTCTGAACGCCTCCTGTTGTCCTCTGCACCATTACTAAGCCGTGAATCAGAGCCCGTGACACGCGACTCCTTCCTCGTTCATCTTGAAGGAGTATGATGAGACTGGGGCAGATTATTGATGTAGGTAGACATCAGCATTATCTGTGCGGTGTAGGTTTACAATGACCACTCAGATTTAATTTAGTCTTCCAGAATAACTGGCTAAGAAATTCTTTCCAAGCACTAATTACAACAGACAAACCACCATTTCCTCTTTTGAGTGCTTTATATGATTCCTGAACATTTTTTTGAAGTCTCTGAGGACTAATGCCAACACAGAAACCCCACAATTCCCTGCTAATACTTTTTTAACGACATTAAAAGGAACATCAGCAGTTCTCCACACTAGGCGTCCTTCAGCCACCGAAAATGCAGGCAAGAGCAGACGGCTGCTGCTGCTGCAGACCACCAGGTCTGTTTAAATTCTTGGGGGAATTGCAGATTTGTGCCAGGCTGCTCCATTTCATCTGTGCTGCCGGTGTCAGTGGAGAAGTATGGAGAGCAGCGAGGAAGTCCCTGGGACACCAGCAGACAAGGCAGAAGAGGGAGCAGGAAGGGGCCACTGGAGGAATTTGGAGTCAAGGTAGTTAAGACGAGAGCAGTTGCGCGCATTGCTATTCAGCATCCGATGCTTCTGTTAGAAACAGGGGTTACTCAGCAGTTAGACTGAGGGAAAAAAAAGAAAATTTGAGAGGAAGTATCTTCTGTTGGGACGGTTTCCACGTTTACAGTGCAGTAACCTGTGTGCTTTAAAAATACTGGATCAACGACAGCTTATTTGATCTTCAACAGCCAGGTTAGCCGTAGCTCAGAGGAAAGCAGCGGGGCCGGCGGCAGCTCGGCCCTGGCGCGGCGGGAGCCGGGGTTCACACGTCTGCTTGGCCTCACGCGCACGCTTGCGGGCAGCGGTGAACGAGGCCGGCAGCTGCCAGGCTGTGCTGGAGCATCCAGACTTTTCTTTTTGTCCAGTTTTGGGACGGGAGCGGGGCAGCCGGGCGGCAGCGCTCCCCACCGCCGTGGGGCTGGCAGCCCGGGTGGGTGCCCGCGTCTGAAATTATTCACTGGGGTTTAGAAACCAAACCCGAGGCCTCGCGGGGCCAGCGGCTGCGATGGCCGCGCTGCACCGGCCTCCCCCGGCTCGGGACCTCCAGCGGGGCCCTTCTGCCTCCACCCGGGTCGCGGGTGGGGTTCAGCCGCCCCCGCGCCCACCCGCGGCCCCGCGAGTGGAAGGCGGCCGAGCTCGGCCCCGGGGAAGGCGGCCCCGGGGACAGGCGGCCCCGGGGACAGGCGGCGGCCGCCGCTCCCCCGACCCCGTCCCGCAGGGCTGAGCCGCGGCCGCCCCCGGGGCTCCCGGCCCGGCCCGGGGCGAGCGCAGCCGCCGCCGCCGCCCGGCAAGCGGGCGGGTCCCGGGCGCTGCCAGGGGCCGGTCCCGGGGGTGCCGCCCCTGCGGCCGGGGCGGGGACGGGGCGCGTAGATTCCGGGAAAGCAGCGGCCCGAGTTTCGTTTCTGAGGTCTCGGGGCAGCGGCAGCCGGGGTGCTGGCGGCGATGGCCGGCTCGGCGTCGGAGCCGGGCCTGGCGGCGCTGGAGGAGGAGCTGACCTGCTCCATCTGCCTCTGCCTCTTCAGCAGCCCCGTGACGGTGCCCTGCGGGCACAACTTCTGCGCCTCCTGCCTGGAGCTCTCCTGGGCCGGGCTGTCGAAGAACTTCAGCTGCCCGCAGTGCCGGGCCACCTTCGCGGGCCGCCCGCAGCTGCAGAAGAACACGGTGCTGTGCCGGGTGGTGGAGCAGCTCCAGGGCTGCGCCGGGGCCGAGGCCGAGGCCGGGGCCGGGGCCGGGGCCGGGGCCGGGGAAGAGGAGGCGGCCCCGACCCCCGTCTACTGCGACAGCTGCCTGCAGGCGCCGGCCGCGCAGACCTGCCTGACCTGCACCGCCTCCTTCTGCGCCGAGCACCTGCGGCCGCACCAGGACAGCCCCGCCTTCCGCGACCACCAGCTCTGCCCGCCCCTGCGCGACCTGCAGCAGCGCAAGTGCCCGCAGCACAACAAGCTCTTCGAGTTCTTCTGCAGCCAGCACGGCAGTTGCATCTGCTCCCTCTGCCTCCTCGGGCACAAGCTGTGCCACACCAGCCCCCTGCAGCTTGCCAAAGCCAACGCCGAGGTGAGCGGCCGGGGCAGGCGGCGGCGGGTGGCGGCTGGCTCTGCCCGGGGCCGCGGCACCCTCCGAGGGGCACCCAGGGGCTCCCCTTCGCTCCCCCGGGGCCCGGTGGGTCCCTGGGTGCTGTGGTCCTAAGGCTGTGGAATGCCGGGGGGAGGCTGGACCAAGACCTGGGCTGTAAATCTCGTGCCGGGCCTTGGCAAACTGTTATCTGCCCTCCAACGTGCGCTCGAGCACGTCTTCAGCGTCACTCTCTGCGTTTTCTTCCTCTCTCCAAGACTGCGCTCTGAGGGCCTGGGAAGGCGCGACCGCGGGGTTGAGAGCCGGCCGCTGTCTTGAGCTGGGCCGACTGGCGAGGCCTCCCGCCTCCGCGGCCGTCGCCCCCGGCTCCGAGCCACCTCCGCTGCTCGCTGCACGGCGTTCGCTGCGTGGCCTTACCGCAGGCTGACCGAGGGACTGTAGACAGACGTTGCTCTGTGTATGTTCTTATGAAGCAAAGAATTATAAAAGTAGTCTAGGGAGAGCTCTAGCACATTGATGAAAGCCAGGAGCAGGTTCTCCAGGGACTAGAAGGGAAGGAAACCTGGCCTTCACATCTTACAGTGGAGCTGAAAACCAGAGGGTAGATGAGTAAAGCACACTTGAAAAGTTTAGGTGGCCAAGCTCTCATCTGTTCAGCAAGCGTGTAAACTGCTTACTTTACGAAGTCCTCCCTGATTTAGCTTAGCAGCATCTTGAACTAAAGGAATAGGTAATTCATATCTGGGCAATAAAATTCCCAATTAAAACAAGAAGGGTGAACAGCAGCATTAGCCTAGTGCCAGAAGTCCAACCTGAGAGCTAACAGCCCATAGCGCTGGGAACTGCTGTGCTGACAGAAGCGCTCGGTCCTTACCAAAGGAGTGAGTCAGTGGCATGCACCTTGCTGTTGGGAGAGGTGGAGCTGCTGGGTGGGTGCCGGCTCCACAAGCCACACAGGTGCAGGAAGGAGTTTTTACATCCTGTAAGGTTTAAGGAGCAGTAGGTTTTAAATCGACAGTACTAAATGCTTACAGAGGTTATTTAAAACCCTCTGTAAATACGATCCTTACTCCAGTAAGCATGGCCCGACTGAGAGCAGAGATGGCAACTGCTCCTCTGAAACACCTTCTGATCTCTTCTGTTGCAGTCAGCGCTGAAGAAGAGACTGATGGAGCTGCATAATCAGAGCGAGAGGGCTGCTCGAGCGATGAACACGGTGAAAACAAACCAAAGCCAAGCTGCTGTAAGTGGGTGACCATTCAAAATGCTGTCAGGTTGCTTGGCATACGCTGGCTGCTGCGTGTTGTTGATGTTTGTACTCTCGTGACAAGGGCTGTAGTATTGAGATTGCATTGGCGGGAGAAGATGTTATTGGGAAGGAACAGAAAAGAGGCCTTTTGGCAGAGCCAGGCAGCTCCATGGGAGATGGGAGTAACCCGACCACTGTGACACACCTGATCCGTAACGGGGCTCAAACCCATCTTTTCCTGTGGCACCAGAAAGCACGTATCTGTGCAGCTAAAGGATTAGTGAGCTGTAATGGCTGCACCAGTGCAGAAAGTTGGGATGCCTTTTCCCCATAAATTACCACAACAAAACCTTGCTCTTAGCTGATGATTGGGGTTGCTGTTTGTCCTGACGGCTGGATTGGGTACATCTCACTTGTACCATCCTTTCTGAACTTGGTAGAGTCCAAGAAACTGAAAGGCTGCTGGGGTAGCGCTTCTGCGCTCCTCTGGAACACCTCTCAGAGGATCAGGAATTACTTTGTATTAACCAGACATGCTGTATCTTGGAGGCAGAAGCAGCTACAGCCGTGCGAGTGGGTGTGCGGCGTCCGAGCTGGCAGTGGCACAGCCCAGTCCCAGTGTTGGTAACTGCTGGATGGCACAGCTGGCCTGGCCTCTGCCTGCAGCTCCCGCAGCAGGGGTCGGGAGACTGACAACTGGCCTGACTTTTTGGGAGTGAATGACTTTTCTTTCCAAACGACATAGAAATACATGGCTTTTCTATTGCCTGTTTCGAGTAGTTGAAGCCTACATGTTCCTCAAACGCTTGGGTTTTTCTTGTAGTAGTAGTAGTAAGCAGTACTTTGTCCACAAGCTGTTCTTTTGAAACCAGTGTCTGTCTGTTCTTCTCTGCTCCAGGAGACAGCTTCCAGAAAGAAAGATTTGATCAGAAGTGAGTTTTCAGAAATTAAGGTTTTAATTGAAGAAACAGAAAATCAGACCTTAAAAGTAATTGCAGATGAAGAAAAAAGAGTTTGCAATAAGTTTGATTATATTTACGGTGTTCTGGGAAGTAAGAAGAATGAAATTCAGTCTCTCAGAGATCAGATTGAGATGGCACTGACTGAAGGTGATGACATTCTGTTTTTGAAGGTAATACGTCCTTTAGATGCAAATCCAGTTCTTCATGTTTCTAGAATGCAGAATCACAGAAACCTGCTGTGGTAGTCCTGCTCTCCAGACACTTTCAGTCAAATGACAATGCAGTCGTGTGGAAGAACCTGCTGTAAAAGGACATACTGATAAGCACACAGATACCAATGAGAGTGCTGAAATGAAGCAATGTCTGGTAACTCCCCCCAATTCAGCCTCTGCCATAAGTGGAGGGGCCAGTGAGTGAGAGAATTAATCTCCGTGAGTTGTTGCAGCTCCATGCCGTGACACAGTCTAGTAGATCCTTCTCACTGCTTCAGATATCAGTTGAGAACTAATGCATATGGGTTGCTGCTGAAATTTTGCTATGGGTCGTGTCTGACTGTAGCCTTTGCTCCTTTGAATTTGAGATGAATGCACAAAACCCACCCCATTTAAAGTAACGTGGTTGGATTTTTTCTGTGTCTGCTACACAAGGTGGTCTGCCTGAGATCTTCCATTTCTCATTTCAGAGAGCAGCAGCACTGCAACGAATGTCAACAAAAGAGGCTTTTATCCCTGCAATTGAAATGGACCAAAACATCATACTTTCTGCTTATCAGTCTGCCATTAACCTTAAAGAGGCTGTGAAACTTGCAACGGCTCCGTGGAGGGAGAAAAGAGCAGAAGGTACTGTATCACTGGGAGAACTGGCATTTTCTGCCTTGGCTTTGAGTTCAAATGAGGCTTCTTCCTCTTCCAATCCAAATATTGTTAAAAAAAATAGTGCAACAAATAGAGTTGGTTAATATAAATTGTCTTCCAACTTCTGTGGTCCTCCATTTCCAAACAAATGCTACAGTCTGGGCTAAACTAGGAAAAAAGAGTGCCAGTGTCTCTTTACTTTTATCTATACTTGGATAAGCTGATGAGTATTGTGATACTATGCCCTTCTGGCACAGCTCAGCCTTTATTCCTTACAGTAATTTGTGTTTTTATTATATAGCAGGGTTGGGTGCAGTTAGGATGTGGATTTGAGGGCAGACATAAGACGCTTTTGAGTGATAGGACTGTGGTTACTCAACTGTAAAGATGCTGATCGTGTAAGTGTTGTAGAAAAAAGCCCTAAGCCCTGCTTGCCAGGTTAAGCAAAAGTATCTTTTGGACTGGGGCACGGGTATCTCCTATGCAGTTTCCATCTCTGCCAAGTATCACTTAAGTTCTATTCACATGACTGAAAAATAAGATTGAAAAATGTCCTTGCTCATGCATTACTGTTCCTGGCAATACAAACCATAATGTAAAATATCGCCATTGCAGCAAAACTGCCACTCGGGAAACCTAAGCACCCTCCAGCAGCTCCTCCAAACAAAGCCTTTGCTGGGAAGAAGCCTCCAGGACCACGTAAGTACTAAAGAACATCATCCTCTCCTAACTGTGGCTTTACCATTAAATAAGAATTCAAGCAGTTACCCAAGAGCTGTTTGCTGTAGTGGTGATGCAGTGATTATCTGTAGTGAGCACTGGCGTGGAGAAGAGAGGGTGTTTTGGGCTATTTAGTGATGAATGTCTTGTGAGCTGTAAAGCAGCAAACTGCACAGGTACGATGGTGCGTTAGCCTCAGTGTGCGCCTGCAGTGGTGTCAGTGCAGGCTGTAAAGCAAAGCAGAGCCTCCCCACCCTCTGGTTCTTGCAGGTTTTTTGTCATTTGCAGTAAACATCTGTTGGCTTGTTTGATGGATTTGTATGTACTGAATCCTGCTTATGAGCTGTTCGTGTTTCTTCTGCCTCCCCCAAGAGCATACCCAGAAAGAGAAAATCCCTCACCAGACTCAAGCCACTTTGCAGTGGGAAGCAGATACCAGTAAGTGGTGATTAATAGGAGCCTTACGCAAACATTTTGCTGGCCGTGTCTTGCTTGCAGTCTAAGGCTGGGGTGATGGAGACAGTCTTTTTGGCAGGTTATACTGGAGCCTTTCAGTGTTGTTCTGTCGAGATACTGGTATTAATGCGGCACTCCAGCCTGTCTGAAAGATCTTCCATATTCTCTTTTTGAAATAAATCCAAGTGTTAAGAAACTTCTGTTAGATCCACTGAGCTCTTGACACATGGTCCTTTCCATTCACATGTCCTGGGTGTGGAGCACTCCACAGGGCCTGTTGTGGATTGCTGGAGTTGAATGAACTTGTAGCTCCTGTTGCTGCACTAGAAGATCTATTGTAAAAAGAAAAGGAATAGTTTGTGTGCCTCATGGGAACAGGCTTATGACCGCTTGCCCTAACACGCTGCATGCTGGAGTAGAGACGAAGCTTCATGTGTAGCTCTCCCATATAGGTATATTTGTACGTGGCTTCGGCATGCCGCACTGTCAGCTTTATCTACTGCTGCTGCCTCAGAAGAGCCATGATGGTAGTGTTAGAGGTGGCATAGTCTATCAGCGGCTTTTCAGTCTCAGTAGAACTCACAGTTCACTTTTTTTTTTCTTTTTTTTCCCCCTCCAGAGGAGAGAAAGAAACCTGTTAAAGTTGGTGAGTCCAAACTTTCGGCATACTTATTCTAATTTTCATTGACTGCTCTTAAAAAGATAAGTAGATGGTCACTAGTGTTGGTGTATTAAGCAAAAGTTCAGCTCTTGCTCCGAGAAGGCTCTTACTGGTCACTGTGAGAGCGATCAAGCACTGAAAGACGTTGCCCACAGACAACAGGGGATTTTTAAAACTTGACAAGAGTGTGAGCTAATACTGAAGTTAACCCTGCGTGGAGCAGGAGGCTGAAACAGATAACCTCTAGAGCTCCACTCCAACCTGAGGGTGTCTGTGACTGTGTGTTAACTATGCAGGCGTTCTTCCCAACTGGCCTAATTCTCTTTTCTTCTGTCGACACAGCACCAACACCAAATCCTGCAGCTGCTGTTTCAAGTAAAGAGCTTATTGACAGCTTTCTGAAGAAATCCAGAGAGGAGCTTTTGCAGTGTAAGACACCCAATGTTACACTACTTAACACCAGTGCAATAAGCACAGAAAGTTCATCTTTATGTGCCCTCTGTTTATCTGAGGGGGTTTAGTTAGCTTAGTAGGTTATCAACTAGTTGTTACAAGTGACGGAAACTTTTGGAGGAAGAGGGGGCAGGAGGTTTCTAAGTGGTTCTTTTGCCAGATGAATCAAATTTATCTTTGGTATTCATGTATCTTTACAAAGGTAAATGAAGTTTTCTCAGTAATGGCTTTGGTTTCTCCCAAAATGACTGCATTAGGGTAGCCTAGAAATACGATGTAACACACTGGATTTTCCTTTGAAATGAGATGCAGGCTTTTATGAGAGCCTGTGATGGCTTGCTTAAGATGATATACCAGATGGTATACAATATGGTGTGCCTTTTGCTGACATATCGGCAATCCCCTTCTTCTGCTAGCATATATTTGGGTGGTGAAGGAATCCCGTGGGGATGCGGGAAGGAAGGAAACTTGCCCTCCATTTGCCTGCCGTGTAACACAGAGCTGCAGTTGAACCCAGCAGCTATTACTGTCGCCTTAAGAATTGCCTGCCCTGTGGAGGAGAGCAGAGCAGGGAGATAAACGTGCATAGGAACAAGTGCCCAGGCAGGATGGTATAAATAAAAGTGCTTTGCTCTTCAGTACCTTCAAACGATTCGTGTCATTGCAGATGCTGCTAACATCACGCTGGATTACAACACAGCTCATAACAAAGTGGTTCTGTCTGAGGGGTATACCAGGATGTCAGTCTCAGACATCCCCATGAATTACAACAACCACCCTCAGCGCTTCACTGATTGTTCCCAAGTGCTGGGGTTCCAGTGCTTCAAGAGAGGCATCCACTACTGGGAAGTGGAACTGCAACAGAACAACTTCTGTGGCATTGGCATCTGTTACGGCAGCATGAACCGGCATGGGCCAGAGAGCCGCCTGGGGAGGAACAGCAGTTCTTGGTGTATTGAGTGGTTTAATTGCAAAATATCATCCTGGCATAATGATGTTGAAAAGTGCTTACCCAATGTGAAGGCTACCAAGATTGGTGTGCTGCTCCACTGTGAGGGAGGCTTTGTGATTTTCATGGCTGTTGGGGAGAAGCATAACTTGATCTATAAATTCAAAACCCAGTTTACTGAAGCCTTGTACCCTGCCTTCTGGTTATTTTCCAGTGGCACTGTTCTCTCTCTCTGCCAAATGAAACAGTAAGGTCGCATATCTTAATTTAGTTTGCCTTAGTACTTACATGCAGATAATCAGTCGTGCAGCAACTCTTTGTATGTCTTAGTCTAAGAAGTCTCAAAGATCGATTGTTTGAGACAAAAATGATCAGATCTTTTAAGCTGTTTGGGAAATCTGCTGATTCTTTGGTCTGAATTGCTAAAGCCTTTAGATAGTGATTTAGTAAAACATTGATGATAGTAAAAACTACCGTATAAGGTTTTGCAAAGATCTTGATTGTCCTAAAAGCAAAGTTACGATATGAACCATTGTTAAATGTCTTCAGTAGCCACTGTGGCTTCTGTGATTTGCTGTAAAGGATCCCGGGAATTAATTTTCAGGTCTAAATGTGTTTCACAGGTTTCTTTCTTCCAGAAAGAAACAGGAAGAATTCCTAGACAAATTCAGGTCCCAGCCTTTGAGGTAGGTCTTGGTGTTATCTTTTTCTCTATATGCAGACTGCTGTCCATAGTCAGGATTTGCAGTACATGTGTTCTTGGTGTGTGATGCCATGAGACGGTACAGAATGAACTACTAAAATCAGTAAGTTCAGGTCTTATGACATTGTTATAAAAGCCAATATGACAAGTCTCATCAGAATGGAAAGGCAGAGACTTTTAGAGTTGATGGATAATGGTGTCAGAATCACCAGGAAATAAATGACATAAACTCAGAGACTGGTAATATGCCAGAGAGTCTTCAGGAAGATATCCTGCAGAGCAGTAGCGTGTGCCCTGTAATAATACAGTTTGCGGGATGAAGCGTTCTGTCTCATATTCTGACCCAGAACATGCTTCACATCTTCACACTGAAGGCTCTTCAGTGGTTTGTGTTTTTTTTTTTTTTTTTGGTGTGCTGAGGAGTTTGAGGAGTACATTTTTGGCTTGCATAGGGAACATAAGTGTGCTGTTCACTTAAAGCAGGGTCTGCTGTCATAAAGCTTTTCCTCTTTGTGAGGTGGGATATTCTCTGCTGGTGTATCTTTAGTTGTTCGGGTGGTAGAAACTGGATTCCCTACATGTTATTTGGACTCTCATTCAAGGAGTCGTCTCCATCTGTGGAGATTTTCAAAAGCTGACTGGACACAGTCCTGAGCAACCTGCTTGTGCAGGAGGGTTGGTCTAGATGATCTCCAGAGGTCCCTGCCAACCTCAGCTATTCTGTGAGTCTCAAGACAGTGTGCACAGTACATAGGAAATCCTGCTTCCTCTCTGCATGAAGCCTGTAGGCAGATGGGTGAGTCTTTTGAAACATACAGGGAATTAGCACTAAGGAGAATATACTTCCATTCCCACTGCAATGGATTTTTAATTCTCCTGGTGTTCTTTGCTTTGGGTTGTGGTATGTCTTCAGAAGTCCTCGCCACATACAGAGGAATCCGTACTTCTGCATTTCTTTCTTACAACTTTAAAACAATCAGTAGGCAATCAAGGTATTTGGATCTCATAGTTATTGGGCCTGTATCTTGTTGATGCCTCTGGACTTACCATGCTAGCTCTTATTTCTTGTAGTAGCCCATGAAGAACAGGGAAACTCACATGAGAGACTTCCTGGACTTTGGTTTGTAAAAATCCCCCTTATGAGACTTGCTGAAATAAAACACAAAGCTACTGCTGGCAGTTTAGAAGGGGGTTGTTAGAAGGCTCAAAGGAAACCTCTGTGACTACATTTCACGTTAGCCAAAGTGCTTTAGAGAGACTTGCAGGAATTCAGGCTTGGTGCCTCTATTTTTACTTGGTTTGTAAACTCTGAGTAATTTGTCAAGGATAGCATAAGTCTGATAAGACTCTTCCATTTCTTTGGTCAGAATATGGAATTGGTCAGGATATGGAATTGATGGTGGACCTGAAAGTGCCATGGCTGTCTTTGGAGTAGTTGTATTATCTCAACAGTCTCAGCTTTCCAAAGCACAGTCAGCACTAAAACTACCAAACTCAGCAAAACACTTTTCAAAAGGTGCAGAAGGAGGATGAGTCCTGCTAGGAGCCAATGAGTGCAGAACTCTTTTTTTTTTTTTTTTTTTTTTTTTCTTTCTGCACTTCCAGTTTTTCAGCAGTGAGGGACAAGAGCAATTTCCTGTGAGAGAAATCCTGCCTCTTTAGCTGCTTGGTTGTAATGCAGGGCTGCAGATCCACTCAGTAGGGTGCTGAAGGAGTACTCTGTCCCCTTGTTCATGGGGAAAGAAGTGCTCTGATCGTTTGTGCAGCTGAAAAAGTCCACATTTTCTGTTGCTTGCTTCTTGACTTTAAAGAGGTGTCAATATTAACCTCCAAGTGTATGGGCTTCTGTAGCCATAGTCTGGAGTGATACTCAAGCAAAGTAAAGAGCAGCTTTTATTCTGCAGCGTTGGACAAGGTGGGATTCTTTAAATGTTACAGTGGTGTATGACCAACGGTATACAACACATACGGTGTTCTGGAGTACCACAGGCAGTGAAACAAGCCTGCCGCTGTATTCCGGATTCTCTTTTTTTGTTTGTTTTCTTTGGTGCTATGGATGACTAGTAACGATAGAATGAATTTGAAAAAGAACTAATTCTGGTGTTAATAAAGCCATGAGGATGTAGAATGATTTGCATATTAATGTGCAAGTGAGTAAATGGAGAAACGCTTGCCCTCTGAAAATACAACGATCTGTCTAAAATTAATATTTTCTTCAATGTCATAAAATACTGCAGTTATTACATAAGCATACATAATTTTCTTACAAACCTGTTGATTGTACTGATAATCAGCCATGTACTCCAGTATGTATACTATATGTTATTTCATATAGATGGCATAAAAATCTACGTCTGTTGCCCCGACAAAGATGTCATCTGTTTTATGACTGTGCCTGTAACTGTTTTAGAAGTAGACTGTTGTTGATCTTTTCAGCTCTAAAGTGAATTAACTGTGGTATTTTTAATTCAATAAATATTCATGGTAAACCCTAACTCTAAATGTTTTGTTCTGTGCTCAAAGTTGAAGCAAGCAGTAAGGGAGGCAGAAATATAGATGCTGTAGTGTACAAATAACAGGTCTTTTACTGCATAACACACTGAGTTATACAAGAGCTGCGGAAGAGAGAAAAGGAGAGCTGCATAGGCTGTGGTATCATCTGGACTGTCAAATGCCATCCTAAACTATCTCCTTCACCTGAGCTACACACCCTTTACCAGTAACACTGCATCCTAGCTGACGATGAGGGGAACGTCCTATCCAGTAAAGAAAACTGGAGACATTTTTTGGGTAAGCTGGAGGAAAATGAACAACTAAGGACTCAGTATGTGCAATGGGATTGCTTAAAAATGCCTTCGGTGATGTCCAGCATCTGCCAGCTTAAGTTACATCTGGAAGCAGGAATGGGTGATGGTTCCTAATATTACTCTGTGAAATCAAACTAAAGGGCTTGTGGTTTGCAAGCTGCTGCCTCCCCATAGGGCCAGTGGAAAGCAGCTCAACAGGGAGCTGCTCTGGTGGCTCAACAGACTTAAAAATTAGCCAAAACAAAGGCACCCACAAAACAAGTTACAAATTGACTTTTCCAATTAAAGTTCTCCAGCTGAGTTAGGCTGATGAAGGTTTTGGGGAATAAACTCTCTGAAGACTTCCTAGAGAGTCAGACAATGGTATGGTTTGATCAGCAGTGGCAGGTAGTACACAAAACTGGGCAGGGGGGAAATCCTCATCTTCACTAACTACTTGTCCCATGATGTCCCTGGGATTAGGAGGTCAATTAGGTCTGCCAGAGTTTAGCCTCAGTTTCCAAAAAAAGACAAATAGATATTTTGAGCCTGCGTAAACTTGACTATGGCTACAGCTTGAGTCTTGAGCAGGTACTGAATCCCCAGAGAAGTCTGCGTGCTCGTTACTCGACAAGGTCTGTTTTCTTACTTGCTTATCTAATTTCCTCTTGATTCAACTTTGTGATCACTTTTTCACAGCAAAAGGAACAACAGACTTGAACGCCAAATCATATTCTCTGGGAACATACATGAAAATGTTTATCAGGATGTTTCCTAATACTTGTTTCTCATCCTAAAATAAAATTGTACTTGGCTAGTGTTTAACAGACTGTGTTTCTACACCCAGTTCTCTGACTCCCTCCCACCTCTTCCTCACTTCCTGATTCCCGCCCAGTTGAGTGGCTGCCACTTCTCAAATACTCAATGTGTCAGTTAAAAACACATCACGGTGTGGTTGTTGTATGACTCCTGTTCAAAGTTCATGTCATTTAGACTTTCACTGGCAGCTATTTTGTCCCATTAAAAAGTTCAAGACAGCAATTTCTGAATCTTGTTCAGCCAAGTAGAACTGTGGAGAAAAAAGGAGTTATTTCAAAAGTCAATTAATCGTGGTCTCCTCATTCAGTTTTTTTCGAGGCCTTGTCATAGGCTCACATCTGTCAGGCCCATGTTTCCCAGGCTGCTATCAGATGCCATTACATTGAAAATAATGGGTTTATTCACACCATTTATTTGACTTTGTGTGGTAGACACATTTGTATTATCATTTTATGGTGTAACAATTCAATTTACATAAAATATAGGCAATTATGTGAGTCTGACCAAAGCACTAAGGAAGGGTGGGAGGACCCACCACTAAAATAATAAAAGCGAACTGAAAAGAGGCAGATAATTTAGGTGAAAATGCCATCATGAGCAATTCTTGATCCTAAATTAGTTCAACAGAACTTTAAGGAGGTGAGTTTGTTGTATTTTGTCTGTGTATTAAACTCCTTAACGTTTTTCAATGTAAGAAAAGAATTTGTACTTTTGACAGCACCTACATTCCATTTTAAAAATCAAGTAGTTCTTGGTGGAGGAAGAAAGGGGGTTTTTTTTTGCTTTAGGGTTAGGGTTTTTCCTCCAATTTAGAGAGAGCTTCCACATTTGTCTGTAAAGGAATGTTGTGCCTTAGAAGCTGATCCTGCAAATCCTACTTTTATTCTCCTGACTGCAACAAGGTAATTCATGTATGGTTCCATTTATATGAAGTCAAAACCAAAGTTTTAGATCAAATTATCAGCGACACTTTTCAATGAAGTGTAACAGTTTCTCTTTTGGAGTCAGGAATATCATTCTTGCAAAAGTAAATCTTCTAGGATTCAAGTCAAGCATTAATTTTGCATGAAACATACTCAAGCAGTCTGGCTATCCTTAATCTTGGCACTGTAATAGGTAAGGACATTGCAATTTTGCTGTAACTTCTCAAGTTCACAGTGAAGAGGACTGGTGCTCTATGGCATGCTGTAATGATTGGTCTGGAGCCCCTATATTCCCTGTTGGTCCCTGATTCGTTTCAGGTACTTGCGTATGGATGACAATGAGAGTATTCCTTTAACTAGCGAGATATTATTTCCCTGAAGATAGAGCAATGGCTTTCTCAAACATTACTAGGATTATATCCTGAGACAAAATTATAAATATGCTAAGTGTGACTGTACTAATTACAGGAGCGTGAATTACATATCTCTATCACTGCGGCATACTGAAACCAAAACTCATCACTTTGAAATGGAGAAAAGCATTTAGAAAAACTATAAATATTCTTAATTCTGACTCTTCATGACTATCCATGACTATTTTGGAAGCCTTGCTAGATTTCAACAGAATGCGATCAAGACCATTAAAAAGGGAGAAAAGCTAGACTCTTGGTCAAGGACAGAAAAAGAGAAAAAAATTATTCCTCTTCCCATGTTGAAGTTAAGCATACAAATCTCAGTGCAGAATAACCTCCCAGGAGAGGTGTTCAAACACGGGCTCTCTCACCGACAGCAGAAGGTATTAGACGCTTGAGTCAGCGGCAAAGCTCGGCATGAACCCCTGATTTTGAGACTTTGGCACGCAGCTCCTATGCCTTCCCACTAGAACTCTCAAGGTCTCTAAAAGCCATGCCTTCTCCATTTCATACTGTGACAGAAGACTTATCGTCCTACTTTGTTATATAAACAGGGTTCTTGTCCTTTTGTTTGAGACAAAAGTTGAGCTTACATTTCAGCAAAAAAATATTGAAACATGTACCTTAAAAATAATAATAGAATTGGAGAAAGGGAGTGAATGAGTCAAACCTCTAACAAGGGGAATAAGCCTGTATTCTTGTAATTAATTTCCTACAGAGTGGTGTGTTGAAAATTCGGTGCATTTGAAACTGCACAGAAAAGGCAAAGTAGACATGAGGAAAAGACCAGCTGCATTCAAAAAGGGCCAAATCCACTCTGGTGTAAGCAGGCAAAACCTCACTCAAATCAGTCAAGAAGACTTAGTCCGCAGCGTCTAAGCTTAAACTTACTTTAACCTTTACTTCATGGTGTTGGTCCAGTCATTCAACAACTCATTAGATTCTTGCAGCCCTTTTGTCTTTCAATGAATGGGGGAAACGTCCTCTTTTGATTCTCTATCTACACATCAGGCACAAGTCCAGCCAAGAACAAATGATTAAGTGCATAAAGATCCCTGCTGCTTTATGAAATGTTACAGATCAGAAGGATTATGGAAAAGGTTTCACTTCCTTCCTGGAAGAGGCTGAAAGACTTAAGCTTGCAGTGCTGAAGGGGAAAATGTTCAACATGCTTTGCTCAGTAAAGATAATTCATTGGGTTAAACTCAACCACAGTAAAGAAAGAAGATCACTTGTTTGCTTGTAGTTGTTCACAAATGTGTTTTGACTACAACTTAGGTCCCCCTTTTCCCATACTAGCTCAAATCTTAAAGTTGGCACTAATGAGAGCTGGCACCTAAATTCCACGAAGAATTGTCTCTCATTGCCTCAACTCTCCATATGTGAAACAGTGGTAGTATTTAACCCCTTCTGACCCGATTTTCCTGTATGCAGAGTTGGAGAAATTGATCCCCAAAGACTGAAAAAAACACCCAAACCCCAAACATGAAGATGAACATGCTTTTGGCATCCTCACTTTGGTTTTAGGTACCTGTTCCCTGGATACATGAATCACTGTGCCTTTGTAAGGCTGCCTGGCCCTATTTATCCATCTCGAAAGGAGGATATCCACAGAATTTTTGAGAAACAATTGAATGAAGAGTTTTTTCAGTGCCATGAAAGATGCTTTCTCTTCTATATGGTTCTTGAACATAGAATGACAAACTCCTGGGATGAGGAACTTCCTGTAATAGATCTCTGGAACCATACTGATTACATCTCCTTCAGGACGTCTAGGACTCTTTTGAAAGGTTTTATCATCTACAGAGAGAACAAGCGACAGAACGGATCTTACATGGAAGACTGCTCCTTTATGGAAGATGCTGACTCTAACCATTAAGCAAGAATTATGGTCAGCTGTAGCTTAAACTCCTTGTTGCTGTTCTTCACCTCTCTTACTCCCAGTCCACATTTCTAGCTTTATAAATTGGCTTAATGTTTGCTGGTTTGAATGCTTCATGCCCTCAATACAATTGGTCTCTGCCCGTTCTTTTGCGAGGGGGGCAAATAAAGCAGTGTGGGTCAACTCGGGATACATCCAATGACATACATAATGAAGCAGTGGGCATTACAAACTGCTTGCATAATACGTTTTGTCTCTGTCTGTCCAACCTCTTGTTGTCTGAGAAGACTAAAATGAGCACATAAATGCAACCATTGGCTCCTATTATATATAAACTAACAGAGCCAGTGCAAGGAAGATTATTCCCTGTTAGCTTTTGTTCTACTGTGGCTAAAGAAAGGATTCTATGGTGCAGTTAGAAACTATGTGAGGTAAGATGCCAGGGGAAGAAACATTGCTTGCTGCCCTCAAAACTAAGTATTTGGAAAACCACAATATCATTCTAGGCTGACAGAGCTTAATACACCAGGAGACGAAATTAAAATGCCCTGACCTAACCACAGTTCCTCACTGTGATAATGGCTGTCCACCTTGTCACACTAATAAAGTCACTGAGAATAAAGAGTGTATGACCTGATCTTATGTTACTCTTCAACTACTTTACTGCACTTCCGCTGATTCAAAGTTTCCATCTTATCCCAACAGAAACACTAGCTGCTTTGCCCCACTGTTACTCATGCCTGTATCTAAACATCTTCAGTCTTGATGTTGGAAGAAGTTTGGACCAAATGTAAACAGCAGTAGCACTACTGATTTTAGCACAATAGAACTGTTTTTGAGTGTGGCCACTCTATACATTACATGTTTTCCCCAGAAAAGTCAAAATATTTGTTTAAAATCTGAAAAAAATGAAACAAAAAATATTTTCTCTGAAAAAGCTTTTTACCCCACCACTTGGAAACATTCAGATACATCTACTAGTTACTGGTATCACAATAGTTATCTCAACTCTATGCAATATATCCAACATCCATGATCTCTAATAAGCTCTTCATTAGTCTCACTGATTGCAAGGATTTGAGGTTGCTCCTTACAAGGCTGACAATTCGACAGAGCTGTGGATTACATCACCAGATCACATGCATTTTTAAGTATGTTGTTTCACTTCACACTGGGTTATTTCAGCTTTTCAACCACTGGTTCACTAAACTACTTACTGCCTTTAAAAAGAACACGCTATTTCAAAGGGGTGGTGCTCTATGAAAGCAAATATTAATTGTGCCATTAATTCTATAAGAAATGGCTAAGGTCCCTTTAAAAGCCAAAAACCCACACAAGTTTGACATCTACAAATATACGAAACAAGAAGAAATGCACTACCTCCAATCTGTACTAAAAGAATATATTTTATCTCATATCTACAGTGCAAATACCAACCAAAGAAGACTACTCCATTTAAAATCTCAAATGTAGCATTGACCTCCAGCTCTCAAAACCCAAGTACTCGCATATCCCTGTACATCTCCAATATTTTACAACGGCCAGTTGGCTTAGGTCTTTCTTGTTGTGCACTAAACAGTAACTAGAGCTAGTTGTGGGCCCAGTACTATGAATACCGGATACCACATTCTCACGCAGGCAATGCTACAACCAAAACTTCATTTATTTCAATGCATTTCCCAAACACCTTTTCTCATCTGGTAGTGATACAGTGTTAGTGTTCATATTAGCTAAAGTGTAGTATCCCTCATTGGGCTGTTTGCATGGAGAGCAAAATCAGATGCTGTCAGCTGTGCAGAAATCAACAGAGCACTGCAGAATTACATCAGCTGTGAATTGTGCCCCAGAGGGTTAGTTAATCTGTCTGCTAACATAGAGAAGGCAAAAAACCTGGCAAACCTGCCAACTGCCTGAAGGTTTAGTAACAATGGCTAAGACTATACTTAGCATTCATTTAAAAAAAAAAAAAAAAAAAAAAGCACCACTTGGAAGGGAAATCAAGTAGAGATGAGGGAGGAGAGAAAAAAAATCTAGAGAAAAGGCACATTGTATGTACACAGCGCAAAAGATGTTAGAGAGAATTTTGTAATACTGAGCACAAGCTGCTTTCTAACTACAACAAAAGACAACCTTTTCAAAATTCAGAGTTATCTTGTGAGGCAAAGAAGATGTGAAGAAGGAGAAACTAAAGCAACTAATGCAAATTTGGATTAAAAGTCAGAGTTTACAGGGCTCTCAGAGCCACTATCTTCAGGAAATTCTCCAGGCCCTGGTTTTGGTGCAATTGTTAGCTTTAGTCCTTGGTTTTAAGTCTAATTCAGACTCAGCATCCAAAAACTGGCCTGAAATTTTTCAACACTCAGTGTCACTCCTGTCAGCTGAGCTGAAACTCACATGGGTTGGCTCCCCTTTCTCTGGCAGCCCAGTAAATGAACATGAAATCTTTAAACCGAGGAGCACAGCCCAACCAAGCTTTGCCAAAACGTTCATTTCCAGTGAAGAGGAAATCTCCACTTCCCTCCTTCACCTTGCATTGTAGCAGGGTTCGTATAGGGCCTCGCCATTCACCACTTGCTTCATCCTGCCAGAAAATTCTGTTTTTCTGTCTGTAGACTTTCCAGACGCTGACATCAACCTGTGGCATGTGGTTCTCTGAATCATGAGAAACATTTTGGATAGATCCTTTCACCATTAGATGTGAAGAAGACAGGAGTTGGTTATGGAGAAGCAGGTAAGTAGTTCAGGTACTAGGAGCTCACTGAATAAAATAATTGGAGAAACAGATTCGTTGTGCAGTTTGTACGCTACTGCCTACAGGTGGACACACTTCTGAGCTTACATGGCATCCTTTACACAGAGGATCCCTACACAAGCAGTGCTACATGCTTGGAAGCATGCTTTATGACTACTCAAATCAGCTATATCTGAGGAAAAAGCATATAACTTGCTTGATGATGCAAAGCAGCAGCAAAGGATGAAAAAGCACATGAAAAGAGGTCAGCTCAGGGATTCATTTTTTTCAGTCTATGTTCCAAGCCAATGACTGTCACAGACTACCTCCTTCCTGTCTCCAGGGGACTCTGAAGTTTTTCCTTTGACAGCAGTAACAGAGGTTGATCCAAGAAGAATTAGAGTATGATTTGATTGGAAAAAATAGTAGCACATTAAATGTTTTTCATTTAAAGGTTTGAGATTTTTTTCCCCCCTCAAGAAAACGGCATTCATCCATCAAAAGACACTTTGGGAACTGATGAACAACATGCAGAACTCTTAAAGTGGCTTTATTTGAAGCCTTATTTAAAAATCACATTGCATACACGTACCCCCTTCTCCCAAAATAATCCCAGCTGTTTTCTGGGAACAAAAGCACAAGAAGCCATAGTCTTTCTGACTGAAAGCATCCTTTGCATCAACCGTGCAGAGAATGAAACGTCCCATCTGACAGGTGTTTGCTGTCCTGAAGCCATCTCTCTCATTCTCACCACCCCCATTTTTCACAGCAATCAATTATTCTTCTATCAACTAAATGAATTTCAATCCCATACTCAGAGAAGGCTCAGAAAGAAACATGCCACCATTTGAGCCAAGAGCTCTTGAGCAAATGAGAGGTTACAAATGCAACAGGAACATCACCATGCTTCTGCCACAAAACTCTTTCATTCAGGTACAGAGAACTCAACAACCCACAAGGCAGAAAAAGCTTCTTTCTGAAGTTTCTGAGAACTTCCTCATCTAATTCAATTTCCAAAGGAATCCAGAATTTTGTGTAACAGATGTCTCTGGTGTGCGTCTCCCTCTTTGCATGATCATTTTTAACCAGGTGCGGTCAAGTCTATTCACAAGCTATAACGCGCTTGCTCCTGGTGCTCCAAGCTGCTCCCGCGCTGCTCAGGGACTTATGACTGAAGACCTCCACTTTAAGAATAACTATGAAGCCCCTATTCACTCCCAGTGTCATTTACACTTTCATTAGCAGCTATTTTCTCTAATCAAAAAAGTTGATGATAGCAACTTGTGAGCTTAGGGCAAGGAAGTCAGGCCATAAATAGCATCAGTTCAAAGGACTATTTCTGCTGCTCCATTGCTGCTGGAAGTGTAAGTGTCCCCATTGCGTGCTGGGCCACCACATCTGCCAGCCTCCGGTCTCTCAGGCAGGGCAGAGGGAGAGCGCCTCGCAGAGGAACTTCTACTTCATCAAGTAGAAACAATGGGCTGGATTGCATCAATTAACTTAGAAGAAGAAAAACTACCAGCTAAGGAGCACTCTAAGGGAAGCACGCTCTACACTCTGGTTTTGTATTAGCACAATGATGTTAGCATTTGATTTTATCAGTAGCCTCAAAGTATGGCAACCCCCAGTAGGAAAGCAGTCATTTGGTGGGGTTTTTTTAAAACATTGAATAAGGGTAAATATAGTTCATAGTTTTATTTCTTTATGTAGGTACATTTACAGCAATGTAATTGTGGCCACGTGGCAGCTCTACAGCTTTAGCTACTGGATGTAATCAAAGAGGTACAAATTTTCATGTGCAAAACTATGAGAATAAAATGAGCAAATCATGATCAAAAGAAAAAAATGATATTGCATTATTAAGTAGAGAAAATTGAAAAAGCTTTTAATCTACCATTGAATAAGTATTTCTTCTTATTTCTTATCTTACGGAATATTAACTGCTCTGTTCTCATAAGGCATGAAACCTAACCAGTATGTCACTGAAGGAAGTTTAAAATCACCCAAACTCCTTAGCTAAGTTACAAACAACTCACTACCTCTGTAGAAAAAGAACTAGGAGGTGTGCAAACTGTGAGGGGAGAGGGCATATTCCTCATCAGGGGAAACAAAACCCAAACCCAACCAAACCACAGATGAAGGTCACAAAAAGGAACATCCCAAGCGTGTATAACCTGGGTGTATGTCTGCCTACATGCATCTGACTTTGCGACGTGTGAAAGCCAGCAGCACACTTGTGAGAATTACTTTGCGTTCACTTTTAGATCGTAACCTTTCTGGCTGCAGGAAATGAGGACCTTGAAAGAAAGCTTCTCCCTTCTAGGTTTCATTTTTCCTCCCCATTCAAATTGTGTTTCACACATCTAGTTTCTTTCTCAGATCAGAGAACACAGTCATGCCATTATTTTAAGAAAAGCAGCAAATAAATCCAAATAATCAATGCATAATGAAAGGCAGAATAACTTCTTTTTAGTCAGCTTACCAAAATCACTGCTGCAAATGGCCATAAGAAGTTCCACATTGTCACAAGGACGGCACATAGCTAGAAAAAAAAAGAACCATTAGTTATTTGTAACACTATACCATGTCTCATTGCTAAAGGACCGGTGAATTATGAGAGGAAATGGGGCAGAACTACTACCTTAAAGAGCATTATGATCAGATGCAAACCAAAATTCTTGTTATGCAAATACAACCGAAGCAAAGAAATAAGGACAGAGGATTTGTAAGAGTCATTGAGCGACAACAGGGCCAGATAGCATATAATCCCTTTAACAACTGATGAAGCATGCAAAAAAAAAAAAAAGCAAAAAAACACAGCACCTGGTGCATAGCTACCCTCCATCATTTTTCAACCTTTTCCAATTTGGTTCTCTTCTGACAGAAAGTGGGCAAGATTCTTCTGTATTACTTCTGAAACGTTAGTAATCCAGCGTGGATGTGGTTGAATTTTATTCCAAGTATAGGGAATTTTATTCCAAGTGTGGGGTAGCAGCATAAATCATTAAATATATTAGTGATAAAAGAAACACCCCATGCCACATCTGAAGCCGTCACAGGTCTAACACCAGATCGTAGGGTTCATTGAATCAATCTTAGGCTCTGTTCCCCCATAAACGTGATCTGTTATCCGCACACTTGCTATATACCCTGCTATCAAAAGCCCTTGTCTTGAGTCCTGGGCAATCAGCCCAGTGATCCTATCAAGCACTTCCCAAAATAAGCACATTCCCCGAGTTAACGCCATGAAAAACGGCAAAAAAAAAACCGGCAAAGCCATGCAAAGCGGCACCTTGGACAGGTTAACAAAGAGGACAGGACAACTCAAAAGTACTATAGTTGCTCCTTTTATTTAACCTCTCTGTTTTAAGGGAAGCTTCTTGCCATTGCAATGTGGCTTGAATACTTCCCTTTTTAACAGGAGGTTTGCCCGGGGTATTCTTTATTGGGGCAGCAGTAGGTGGGTCCTGATTTTTCAGAACTGGGATGGAAAAGAGCCCTCTTCAACCTCAGTGCTCCTTGGATACATAAATGGGGGGGGGGGGGGGGGGAGGGGGGTAAGCATTATTACGTGCAGGATTATGTTGGTTCAAGAATAGGAAAGAAAAGTAAATGAAGTTTCAAGAAATTCAGATGGCTAATCCCATTTTCAAAAGATCAGTCTAATTTCCAGCAACTGTCTTGAAGCCCTTGGCTCCTGATGAATTTAAATCCCTTCTGAACATGGGATTTAGGCTCCTAAAACCCACTCAGGTGTTCTCAGCAGTGGTATTGCCAGGGGCTGGGGACACCCGTGCTCACAGTGCATATGTCCAGGATGACGCTGGCTGCTAACGGAGAGACAGTTTCTCTTCATGTTCCAGTGTTCCCTCCCATGCCTACAGGATGCCCCTCTCAGTGGAAACCTGAAAACATCCTGCACCTGCCAAACAGTCAGCGAGCTGGCAGAAGGACCTCCCTTGCAATGACAATCCCCTCAGCCCAAACCAGCTTCTGTCACTAGGGACACGCTGGCACCTCGGATCTGCCCCAACAGCGGAGCCCTGAGGCTGGCCCCGCTCTTACCTTCAACCAGTGCCATCTTTTTGTAGTCGGAGCCGGCAGCGCTCTGGTTGCTCAGCAGCTCGCACTGGAAGCTGGCCGTCCAGCGGCTGACGTCCCTCTGCGGGCTGGCCTGCAGGAAGAGGGCCACTCGTTGCGGCGCATGGGCACTGACGCAAGACACGTGGCGGGGTCGAGCCCCTTCTGCCTCGCTTACCCCCAGATGCAGCTGCCCAGCACGCTCCACATAGATGCTGGCACCCTGGAAGTCACTGGAGGGCTTGACGCAGACAGCGGTGTGCTGGGCACTGGAGAGGCTGGGCTCCAGAACGACGTGCAGGGGTCGTGCTGGGTACATCCATTCCAGGGAGCCCTCGGTGCAGCGCAGATGGACCTGCTCCACTGCACGGGAACGCGGCTCCCAGCTCCAACCGCTGCCAAGACAAAACCATCAGCCCGTCACTAACGATACCCAAGCACAGGCAGAACAGCCCGGCAGCCACTGCCGCGCCAGCTGCCTAAAGATCCACGTCTGACTCTGCCCTAATGACTCTTGACTAGTTAAGCTCCTCCAGCTGGGCTGCCTTCCCTCCCTCACCTCTGCCCCCCGCTGCGGTGCCACGGGGAAGGCAGGGGGATTGCTGGCACCTGGTGCGGCCCTGGGGTGCGTGCAAAGGAGCCTCAGCCTCTCTTGCCTACCTGCAAATCCATGCTTGAATGCTGCAGCATCCAGAAAAATGAGAGGGCAACTGCTCTCTGCTATATAGCAACAAAACTTTTCTGAGGGATCGAGTGGCCAACGCGCAGCTCTCCGGAGGATCGCACGTGGAGGTGCGTAGGGGTGAGAGCCACCGACTCGCAGCAGGAGCTGCGCAATGAATGCTGACGTTGCTTCTGAAAAATTGAGTTTAAAAGCCGAAATTTCTAAAGTTATTTTTAATGCTTCTGGTAAGAATTCATCAAGAAACCTTTCCTAACCCAAGCCAGCTGCGCTGACGCTCCTTCTCAGCTCTCGCTCGAGCCGGTGCGATTTCATTGCTTTTGGAAAAGTTCCTTTTGGTTACGTCACTTAACGGGACGCGAAGCCGTAATAGCAGAATGAGTTAAAAGGCAACGGAACGCAGCGGAAAGGGACAGGCATTCGGAGAAAGCTTTGCCGCGTCTTCTTCTGTCAAAGCCACGGCAGGGCACCCGGCGGCAGGGCGCAGCCGCCGCCCCCGCCCGCTGCAGCGGGGCCGCCCCCGCCCGTACGCCCCCGCCCAGGCCCCGGGGCGCGGCTGCGCAACCCGGCCACCGGGCAGCTTAATGCGGGCCGGCCCGCCGCCCCCCGAGCCCCCGGCCGCAGCCCCGCCGCCGCGGCGGGCTATGAGGGGAGGCGCGGGGGGCCGGGGCCAGGCGGCCGCCGCCCCCGGGCCGCTCTGCGAGCAGCGGCCGGGGAGGGGGGAGGCCGGGGGAGGGAGGGGGAGGCCCGGGGGGAGGCGGGGGCAGGCCCGGGGGGAGGGAGGGGGAGAGTGGGGGGAGGCCCGGAGGGAGGCCCGGGGGGATGGAGGGGGAGGCCCGGGGGGGAGGCCGGGGGCAGGCCCAGGGGGAGGCCCGGGGGGAGGCGGGGGCAGGCCCGGGGGGAGGGAGGGGGGAGAGTGGGGGGAGGCCCGGGGGGAGGCCCGGGGGCAGGCCCGGGGGGAGGCCCTGGGAGGCGGGGGCAGGCCCGGGGGGAGGCCCGGGGAGGCGGGGGCAGCAGCCGTACCTCGCCGCTTTTCTCTGTTGTCAGCGCTTGGCGGGGCAGGCGGCCCCCTCCGCCGTTCAGGTATTTAAAAGCGATCAATAACGCTTCTCGTCGCAGCCTAGGAACGACCGAAAATCGCGTCAGCGTAATCCCAGCAAACACCGAATGACGGGTGGGAATGCAGCGGTTCTAACCTGTGCTTTCGCGAGTACATTTCGGGGCTCCGTGCGCAAGGGCCCGCGATTACCATGCTAAAAGCCAGGCCGTGCCTGCCAGTGATTACATTTCTATACGCGCTGCCCTTTCCATACTCTCCATGAGCGACACGGGGAGCTGCCCTTTTGCGGGTCGGGGAGAGCGAGGCTCTTTTCTGCAGCCCTTAAGCGTGGAATCGGGGTTTCGCAGCAGGCCGGGACGATGGCCCTTGGCGCTGCTGGGTGGCACATGCCAAGAGCCGCACGGCTTTGCTCCGCGCGACAGCGCCCGCGGTCAGCAGGACTGGCCGGCCATCTCTTACCTTGTGGTTAGCAGCGTGCTCTCGCATCGCCGACGATGCATGAGAGAAGAGAAGAGGAGTCTGTCCCTTGTATTCCTGCAGTTCGGTATTTTCCTCTTAAGGAAAAGCCATTTGCTAGAAGAGATATCCTGAAATCAGAGTTTTAGCCCTCAGCTGTCTAACACTGGGCTCCTCGAATCTTATTTGGACCCCCACACAACGACTTTACTTTTCATTCGCCAAATTTTTTACCTTTTTACTTTTATTATCCAAAGACAGAAATGGCATTTCAGTCTTGACTTGCACTTTTCTAAGATCCCGTGTTCTTCCCCACACGTACCTGCAGTGTGACTTCTGACACTTTAGGCTAAAATCTAGCTCAAGTTGGTGCTGTGTACGGTTCACTCCAACAGTTCTAAAAGCATTTAAAAATGCATTAACCGTAGATCTTGTATTAACATTAGTGCCAGTGATCCTCAAAGCTCTGTGGAACTATTGCCTTGCCCATCTAAGAAAAAACCTGCTGAATATCTATGCTCTGACCCCATCTTGAATGGAAAACACCACACAAATAGTCTTTAAAAGGTTTGATTGTGGCATAATATAGGAGCTAAGAGGCCAGAGCCTGTTCTCTCTTTTGTGCAAATGAGATCGGGGAACAGAGGCGAGGGCTTGGGGAGGGAAGTGACACTATGATAAAGTGGCCCCACAGGAGGATTTAGTCGCTTCCAGAAGCCCAACCTAAGCCATCTGCTGCCACCAGGAGAACGCATTGAGCCACTTGATCTCTGAACATCTTCCAGCAGCAGCGTTTCCCGTTTCTGTGGAAAGCCCCGTGTGTATTTTGCTGACTTGCACTCAGCAGCCTTCCTGCCTCCAGTTTATATTAACGCCACGTAACACCAAAACATCTCCCATCAAAACTTATTCAGAAATTGCTGTTTACAGATAGGAAAGTTGTAGGCCTATTTCCCCCCACTTAGACTAAATAAAGAGCGTGCATCACAAACCTTTTTAGAGATCCCAAATCACTGACAACACTGGTGAGGAGGAACAGTCTAGGCATTTCATCTTACTGTGGAAGCCTGGGGTTTTTAAACCATTTAAACAGATCCATTATGAAGCCAAACAACCCCAGCCTTTCCCCAGGGCCGAACAGCTCGACGAGAAGGATGAACCAGAAGTGGGCAAGCAGTCGCTGAGACATCTTTGTAGGTTACCAAACACTATTAGTTTTACCTCTGAATGACATTACTGTGTCATCTAGAAAATTTTCCATGTATCTGAGGTTTGAAACACTTGGACTTTGCAGCAGGGATCTCAGGCAGAACCATGGCTGCAATGTTCAACAAAATACAACTCTCTTCTCAAAATGACCAAGCCCTCTAAAAGCCAAGCAGTTATCATCATCACTAGGCTGTTACAGAGTTGAAAACTGACATTTGCTTTTACGCATAGCGAGGAACAGGAAAACAATGAGTTTAAATACTTTAATCCACACACTTTAATCTACAGAGAAATACAGTACAAATAACAAGACAACAAAAAGATGCATTAGGAAATTCAGTTACAGTCAGTGCTGTGAGAAACCTGTATTTACAAACTTCTGTGAAGAACATGGAGCAGACATTTCTCAAAGAGCCTTCTGGGAGCTTAGGTCACAAGAGAGAGGCCATGATACAACTGACTGCAGACAAAAGTCTTCTTCAGTTTCATTTGTGTTGATGTGGAGTACCACCACAGAACCGGGTGGAGTTCTGTGACTTCATGGAAGTTGCAGCTTCTTACAGACAGAAAGAACCTGGCCCAAGTACTCAAATAATACACATCACCCACAGGTAACGATTCGAGCAAATGTCACAATTACAGGGGGCAATGGCATTATCACCTGCCTCGGAAATACTGGATGAAGCCAATGAGGGTGCAAACAAAGCAGGAGACATTTATGAGATGTTCCACAATCACGCTTCCCATGCCTACGCAGCAAATAAAGAACACTCTTCCCAGCTTTTATGACTGAGAGTTTTACAGTAATACCTCCTTATCCTCTCATTTTAGCCTGCCTTCTTTTAAAAAACAAAGGAAAAACAATTTGGGATTTCAAAGAATCACGTGACATCAAGAAAAAAATTAACAAATTTTGACTTTAGACATTTATATTGGAGGTTCAATATCATGTTGGCTGGTTACTTCTTTGCAAGGAAGATCTCAAATACTTTACAGCTGTGAGCAGTCAGGTTTTCTCTGAGAAGAGAGGCAGGAATGGCGCAGACAGCTTTTGCTTATGTTTGGGCACTAAATAATACGTATCTCAAACTGCACCATAAGGAAACAACTGTTCTGTCAAGAGTGCACCAATTACTCCTTACTGTTCTGTGCAAAAACAAAAAAAAAATACTGAATCCCAAATGTCACCTTTCTTGGTTGAAAAAACCTAAGATAGTATAAATTCTACTTTTTGATCTATTACTTGCATTTTAAGCTCATTTTTTTACCTATCTAGTGCAACTTCAGAATATATGCATAAACACGTTCAATACAAGTCCCAAGAAACAGCATTACAGTAGTTCCAAGCTAAGGAATAACTTTTTTTTTTTAAACTTTTAACATGCTGGTATTTTCTTGTAAGTAGTTATTACTAGTTTAAAGTTACAGCTCTTAAAAGTAACATTTTTACAGTATTCTGATCACTAATTACTAAATAGAAGTAACTACTATACATATTGAAGTTACAAGCTACAAAAATAAAAATCCATTCTGTTTAACTATAAAAATTCTAGAAAGAGAAGATGGCTGGAGGTACTCTAAGGATCACAACTGTTGGTAGCAGACAAAATGGCTTTTGAGGGATGTAAACTCTGAGGATACAGAATGCAATAAACTCACAATGTATAAGTTCACACTTACTCTTAAAAAGAAAATTATTTTTATGCTGAAATCTACAAACAAGTTGCAAATGAAACAATGCAACAACTGAATTACATACAGTGCTAAGAGCATATAGTATAGCAAACAGGGCAGTATTAATAAGAAACAAAGTAATATTTTGAATACATTCATACTTTTAAACAGTTAAGGGCCAGATCCTCAGCTAATGTAAATCAGCATAACATCACTAGGTTTAGTCAAGGCATGTGGCTTTACTCCAGCTAGAAGTCTCTCCCTAAGATGCCCAAAACCCAAACTGGGTATTCAGAACTCTTAGCGAGATAAAGAAATTTTGGTCATGCCGTGCTTCTAGAACTGTGGCCTAAATGAAGCTGAAATACAGAATGTGTAAATTCTCTCAATACACCTAACTGCTAAATGAATGAGTGGTCTCTGTTGTCTCATTCCCGTGTTCAGGAAGCAGCTATCATTTCTCAGAAAAAAGTCAGAGCATTTTTAAATAAGTGGTTCACATTCAACAGGATCAGTTACGCACTAGTATTTTTAAATCTGAAGATATCCTAGTTTACTCCTAACTGAAGGGTCAAATATTTTTTCTTTTCCAAAAGGAAGAAAACTACTAGTAGTCAGTATGAAATACAGAACAAAAAAGGATTTTCAGTTAGAACACATGCAAAGATTCCTAAGTGTCCTACTCTTACCCACAGATTAACTAACTAGGATACTGCTGTGCTCTACCAAAAAGCATTTGTTGCCAAGTAAAAAAAGAGTAAGTATTATAACATTGATACCATTATGCTCTTCACAGCTAAGGTACAGTGCTTTAAGTTTTTTTAACCAGTGAGATACAATAGCATACACTATAAAAGCTGTGAGCTTCAGTGCAACGTAATGCAGAACCAGAAGGAACTGGCCAAACTGGAACCAGAACCTTCAACTATCAGTTCTCAGAACCTGTGGAGAATGGGGAGGTTCCTCCCAGCAGCAAAGAGCAAACATTGTACTTTCAAAGTAGGGCAGAGGGACTGGGAACCTTTGGAGTCCTTTCTAAAATCTTCCAGGTGTGGTGATGGTGACTGAAAAAGCCAAACAGGTGGGTTACCGTGCTAAGAATAAGCTGTGTGAAGCCATTCCAATTTTCTTTTCTGGCAAGCTAGCTGGCATGAAGGATAAAGTGGACAGAAGAGAAGCTCACTATCCTGATTTCAGCAGAGCTTTTGATGCTGTCCCAAATGACATTCAGCTGGAAGTGAGCCAGCATAAAAGGAGTAACTAAATGACTGAGGGAAAGAAGTACTTACAAGACAAAAATATACAGGGGAACAAATTCTCAATCTGAATTAGCTGAATTTATACAGAATAAGCTTTTAACTTACTCTTGCTATAAGCTTTGCCTCAACAAGATGATTTTCTCCAAGCGTGTTCAAACATGACAGCTTTCTCTTTTGCAACCTGTTTTCTGAGAGCAAGTACTTAAAGCTTCTAAAGTAAATGGTGTTTCAAGTTACTTGGTGCCTAAGAAAAGCAAGACCTGGAAAAAAAAACCCTATGAAGGGGCAACATCAAAAGTGTACATAATAAAAAGAAAGTATCAAAGGCATAAATTATGCTATACAGTCTATACATTATGAACATGAAATGCAATACATAACAGCACTGAGAAAAACATTCAAATTTGAACATAATTCCAAATTAATTTGAAACAGAAATATCACCATTGCAGTAAAAAGAAGACACAAGGCTATGTGCTTTAATAACTGCAATAATTCCAAAGTGCTGTTAAAAGTATGCTCTAAATGCTACCCTAACCTGCTTTAAACCCTAGGAACAATGGATGTACTTAGGAAAAAAAAATACTGAAGTGAATGCCATTCACCTCAGCTGTTCTTGAAGACAAAGAATGCAAGTTTGGCCTTCAAACACCTTTTTAAAAAGTCCAGACGTGGAGAAAGATCCAAAATGCAGATGGTATTTGAAACAGTTTAACCCTGTTATGAATGGCTGAAGTGAACACACAAAGTAAAACAAAGCCTATGACAACAAGTTCTATGCACATGAAAACATGCATGCACACTCAGTGTGTGTGTAAACAGGCGAGGTTTGAGCAAGGCAGGAAGCTGACTCACAGAAAGGCTCTCCACACAAGTTTTAAGTTTTTTGTATTGCACATCACAGGATTGAGACCCTACAGTAAAGAAAATTGTCAGAACGTGACCAACCTTCAGTTAAGCTAGCATACACAGCAATAAAACTTAAGCTTTGTGAATTCACTTTTAAGTGCTTGACCATTGATATTATTAGTCACCCTGTACATTTTACACAGAGGTATACTGTATGGAGACTGCCAGAAGAAACTATTCATTATTTATCTTTTTTGAAACATCACTCACTATTTTTCCAATGTTAATCATTAAAAGGGTAAGGGAAAATTTTTCAGTGGAGGACGAGCTCCAGCTGCAGAGTACCCTCTTCTGGATAGAGAGCATACTGCAGTATTTTCAGGTTTCCAGTCTGTTCTGAGAAGAGCTACAGGGTAGCTATTTGTACTGGTGCTTTATGCACCTGCAACATTAAAAAGGCATGTAAGAGTTTCACAGTCACAACACACATGACAACATTAAGCAGCTACAGCTATATTACAAATTAGAGAAGTTCATTTATGTTAGCATTAGAATCCGGCAGCCCATTGGTGACATTTACTGTGTGCAGTTGGACTAAAACTTAAAACAGTTCCATAAAAGTAACTCAAAACAGGCTTTAACCCAATTTGCAACATACTGGCAAGGAGGATACATTGAAATCAAAGGACGGCATGTTGGAAACAGCAAGACTTCCCAACAGATTCTAGTGCTAACACTGTATGTTTAAAAAGAACTTTTTTTGTCATGCATATGACAGCTACATATAGTTACAATAGAACGATGACCCCATGTCTGACTGGGAACTGGACACTTCAACCTTACAGAATATTCTCCATACCATAAATACAATTTTACAAGAGGCTTCCCCATGCTTACAGTGGCTACGTTTGCTACCTATCATTGGCTGCCATCACTTAACAATTTGTGAAACACCAACATCTTCGCTTCCACATGCAAGAAGGGGATGATCTGTCCAATACAAACACCACCATTTACCAGGGGTTGTCCCAAACGAGCACCCAATTAGATGCTACTTTCACTTCCAATTCTCCTTTGTTTATCCAAAAGGAATGATGGATTTACATTTCCCAAAAAGGATTTCACACATTTGGGACTGGACTCCTAGCAAGCCGCAGTAAGTGGGAGGATCTTGCCTGCACATAGTGCAACATCACTGGTACCCACTCAGGCAAAGCACAAGCGGAAAAGCCAGCTCGCCTACTGCAAAAGAGGGAGACTTTCAAAGTCTTGGCATCGATTATTTTTTTTCCGAGATGCCAGGAGTTCAAAGAGGGAAGGCTTTGAATGGTTAAAGGTTCTTAGGCTATAAAACAATTTGAATAATCATCTGATCAACTCTTTAAACTGTATTATGAATAGTTTAGATCAAGTAGCCAGTGGTGTCATTTCTCTTGAGAAAATACTGTCTTTCATAGCACATACCCTGCTTTTCCAGACTTGTAATTTGTTTGTAAACAATAGTTATGTAAGAACCATAGCACAGAACTTAGCTATTTTTAGGATGCTGATGGTTACAAGTTATTAAAAAAAATTAATAACTTAACTAGTAAGATTTCTGAAGCCAATACAAATTGAACCTCATAATTAAAAAAAAGGGTAGTGGTTTTATCTAACATAGTATACTCTGGGTATTTTAAACACTTTTTACATAGATTTAACTATTAATTTGTTCTCATATTTACATACAATAAAATAATTCAGATGAGGTGTACAAGGCTAATGAATATGTAATTTACAAATGGCTTCTGCTTTACAGTTCATTACATTCTAATCACATTTTCAGGCAGCTATAAATTCACTGATAATCAGTAGTATTTAAGATCTAGTACATAGACTTTCTACAATGAATACCATCAAGTTAAAAATGCTCTCCAAAGAGGATTACAACTGAAGGTTTTAAAAATACTGACTTCGCCAAGGTTTCAATAAATTATTTTAAAATATAAATAGTTAATTCACTGTTAATGCAAATGTCATTTTATAGATTGTTGAAAAACAGTTTTATTTTACAAACCCTAGAAACATAGCCTACTTTACCCAATGGTATCACTTTCAGTTAGCATAAAAAAAAAGGGGGGGGGGGGGGAAGAAAGATTGGGGGAGTTCTGACAAAAGCAGCAACATTCAAAGTTCAGACCAAGGCTCTCAACTTCTCTTATGATCTTGGCTTATGCATGATACATTCAGCATAAATTCTCTTCCCAATTGGAAGATCACCTTCAGTAACTCAGCTGGACTCAACTGAATTACTTGGTGACAAATTTTAAACCTCAGCTCATAGCTCTCAACTGCTGCAGGCTTAAAATACCTACAACAGAAAAGAAAAAAGGACGCAGATTTTTACTTCTGTTAACCATGAAGATGTTTTCACCTGAGAAGCTTTTAACCTGAGAAACTTCAGATATGCCAAACTGACAGTTTCTGTGTACTGTTGTACATGTTCTTAACCTTTACTATCAGTACAGACCACCAATCTTTTTCTCACCCTGTATTCATATGGTAAATGAAGTTTCAGGTCCAACAAGATATCTTTGACCCCCTAAGAGCCAGTCAGAAAACAAATGCTTCCATGCTTTTTTTCCACAATCGAATTATACACATAAATGTCAGAACTTGCTAACCTCTGCAAACTTAGCTCTCAACCTCCACACTTAAGCAGTTAACAGACTGACTTGCTATTGATCATTTTCAGGTGATTATGAAGCAAGATCATTAACAAGCCTTTAAAAAAACCCCACATTCACCAATCATCATTATTTCTCTAAAACCCTCCTGTAAACAGCTAAGACAGACAGCTACTTTGTCCAAGTTTTCCTCCAAAAAAGCCTCCTCAAGAACTAAGATGTTGCTATTTACAAAAACTAGAATTAGTCTCTCACTGAACTGAAGCAGAGTCAGTCACAGGATCATTCAGTGCAAGTCATGGTACAATTATTTTGAAGTTGTATCTTGGGTACTCGGGACTTCAGGAGTACTCTATGGCTTACAAAGCCACTGAAGGGTCATTCGCTAACAGAACATTTCCAGAAACCTTTGGTCCAAAAGCATCTTTCTTGCTAACCACCTTCCCAAGAGCTCCCAGACCCTCTGCTCTCCCAGTCAAGCCTATTAGATACGCACTGCACAAGCAGGTGCACCAAAAAGTATTTGTCCTGCTCCCAAGAAGAGATGACAGCCAGGAGCAGGCTGTTGTCAGAAAATCAGCCTACGTCCTACTTGGTCTGGTTTTCTGTTCTGGAACTGTTTTGGGGAAGAGGGCAGGTGGAAGCAGGCCAAACTCCCAGCTGTTCCCCTTTCCAAGGGTATCAAACCTTTTGCATACTATACTGTGTATGGGCAGAAGATCTGATTCCACAGCGAGGAAGGGCTGCAGCATCTGTTTCCTGCCATTAGAGTAACTAACTCCTCCAGCTAGAAAGGCTGGGCATCACCACCAATCTAAAAGGCAAAACAGTTGTGGCAATTCAGCTGTGAAGGTTTTCATGAACGTGAAAGCATGGCTTTTTCCTCAGATCTGGTTAATTCACAAGTATGAACCTTACGGCATAAACCTTAATCTAGATTAGGTTTTCTCAGTATTTTTCATGAGCTAAAGTTCATTACTATACTACGTGAAATTCCACAAAACCTATACATCTTCATCCGTCTGTTCTCTCACGTGGTCTTGCTCAGACATGCTGGAAGCTTCATCATCTGTTTGTTCACCCGAGTGATACAACATCAGTGCATGCGTCTTATGAGTTATGGTAACAGTGCAGGGCCCCTGAGCCCATGGCTCTCCATCCACCTGCATCGGCATCTTTGAACTCTTCAAGATCAGCTAGTATTAAATAGAAGAACACACGGTCACAGCAGTTCAAAGTAGCTCTGAAGATACCTTTTACAACTACAGTATACTGATGCTGCACATTTTCAGCCTGGCCAGGGAGAAACTCAGGATATAGCTAGTTGCACTCACAGGCCACCAACCACAGCAAGAGAGGACCGTGAATTATGACATAATTCATTTTTACTAAGCAAGACAAACATCTAGTGCAACTGCAAACTGCAACTTCAGATCACACAGTTGTGTGCTTCAGATTCTATACTGTGTATTAGAAAAAATTTGGGGCAACAGGTTCATAAACACCACTTACCCTCACTGTATGTGCCTGCCCTAGGCGAACAGGATTTGCTAGTTTCACCTGAATCTGTGCACAGTGGAAAGAACCGTGAACACCAACAACTTCCAGAAGTCCATCATCATGTCTGTGAATTAAGAAAGGAGACTCTTTTTAGTGATTCTCATGAGCTCTAGAATGCCTGTCCAAATATTACACAGTCCTTTTATGGCTATTCCCATAGAGAAGACAAATGTTATTCTATAATTACGTTTAAACTATCTATTTGTGCTGGACAACAAATCACACTGAACACCAAAGGAAGCCATACAAAAATGCAAGTATGGAGCAATACACCAGCTGGTACACCCTAGCTAGCTTCTGGAAATTATGGATATGTGACTTTCCAAGACTCATCATGCATATTTAAGGCCCATGGTGGATTTCTCTTCCATAAATTTGTACTATTTTCTGTCTTTTCACTCAGTTATTCATCTACAGGAAAATCTTTTAATGGCTTAATTTTTTAGGTTTTGCTAAACGGCCTCGCCCAAATGTTTTTTAGAAATCCAGGATCATAAGCCTTGTAACAGAACTATGAAGTATATTTATATACATGGCTCCTGAAGAAGGAAGTCACAAGAGGGAATAACTAATGTACCCACCTATTCTCCTCTTTAGTATTGCTCCAGCCAACTTAAGCATGGAAGTCAAATTTTTGGTTTGCTTTGTTTTTACTTTATATTTTAACCTCTATTAAGATGTGTTCTTTTGTATTCTGAAATGGACGTACCTTCTACCCTTTGAAGGCTACCTTTATTTTTAATAGCCTCTTCAATGCTATTGCTTAATCATGCTAGACATTTTGAGAAGGTCTTAAAAAAAAAAAAAAAATCAACAACCTTGAAGTGTGGGATGCACTTAGTCCAAGTGTCTAACATGAAGAAAATAAAAAATCTGAGGTAGCCTACTGTCACAAGGAATCCTTCTGACTTTCAGACAAGGCTGGGAACATAAGCACAGCCTACTGGAGGGAATTGCATACATCACAAGAACTGTTAAAAGGAAAGAAAAAAAAAAAAAAAGATGCAGTGGGTACCTTGCCAAGGGATAAGGTTCATCACCCATTCCTTCCCAGAGCCTACAGCCACCTCCCCAATATCCAATATTCAGGACAATGATGCCTTCCAAATTGGGCAACTCGATTCTCTCGCCATCCAACTCTAGCTTTAAAAGACAAACAGAAGTTAATTACTGTGGATCAAATTCAGTACTTCAATATAAGCTAGTTATTCTCTTTATGCATTTAACAGGCTTCTGCTTGAAGAAAAAAATGGCCCTGTATAAATAGAACGTTTTCTTTTCATACTTTAAAAATATGACTTCTGATTTCACAAGATATCCTAGGCTGTAATAAATTTCTGTTGATAGAGAAAATAAAAAGGAACCCTCACTTATGTAAGTCTCTGGTGCAGAGGCAAATTTTATCTGAATATCAGTACTTGCATTCACACAACTGAGTCAGGGTCAGAAAAAAAATTAGGAATTTCCAGTAAGCTCAAAGACACAAATTCCATGAAGCAAGCTGCAGATAGCAAAAGGAACATCAAAAATACTCCAAGCCTAGAGCCATCCTTATACAAATATCATACAGACGTAAACTGCAAAGCTTTTCCCCTTTTCTTTCACAAGGTAAGTTTTTACACTCCACTTATTGTCCAAAGAATAAGCAAGTTAAAAAACTTACCTCAACCTTTTTGTTAAGATCCTTACATTCTTGTACTAAGCAGTCTTTGGTTCCATAAAAAAAATAAACAGCCTATTAAGAAAAAAACCCAGGGAGAACAGAAAACACTGTTAGAAAAAGACAATACATATGAAGACTATTTGAAATATTCATGTATAGTTATTGTTCTGCAAACCTTATCTAAAATTCATACGTTAACATTTGCACATCCTTCAGCTAAGCTTTCTTCATGAGGTAAGCTACAACGTGCTTAAGAAACTTGCTTTCCACTTTAAAAGGAAATAGGCAATATCCTTAACGCATTAAGTTTCAAAGCAAATGAGACAGTCTAAACAAAAATGGAACAAACAGCATGTTCTGTAAGCAAGCAAGCAGAGGCAAGGCAGAACACTTGTGAATAGGCTGGAAACATGTTTTACCCATGGAATCCCCTCCCCAAGAAAAATGAGTTCAAACCCTTAAAATGGCATGACAAGAAGTAGGGAAGTAAAGCAATGTAAAACAAAAAATAGCCTTAAGTCAAGTCAACAATGACAAGGAGAAAACTTCACTTTACCAAACACACCTTATTAATAATTCTGCTGGAAAACAGAGAAGGAGTCTTCTCACGATGAGCATGAAAATTTAAAGCCATGAGAGCATCAGGTCCTATAGAAAAGTAGTTGTTCATTGTGAATACCTGTAAGACAGGACTTCTAGTTATGGTCTTACTAAATAGCATTATTAGGATTTAAAAGTCACAGTGTTTAATGGGAAGTAGGTAACCAGCAAAGTAAGTATAAATATGCAGGTATTCCACAGAATCCGTATTTATACTTGCCCATACCTTTGGTTTCCTTAAGTTGTAGTATCCTTTGTTTGTCACTTGTACCTTCCATCTGAAAAACAACAGCCATTACTTAGACTTATGACAGACAGACTGTTCTCACTTAGTATCAAAGCTGTAGTTAGGAATCTTGTATCTATACTAGGATCAAATAAAAAGATCCTGATTTAGTTAAATTATGAAATAATTAAGCCTTGTAGAACAACTAAATAAAGACTAATTTTGGACCTCAGTTATCTCTCAGTTCCCTCCAGCAATACTTGTGTTTCTTTACATATACTGCTGCAACTGGATATCAGTAGAGCTATAGCAGTATTTTGTTCTATTGAATTTTATCTTTTCACTGTTACCTACCTGTCCAGTTTGATTTCATCCGCCTCCATGACATTTCCTAAGATTTGTTCTACAGGAACTTCTCCAGCATAACCTGCACCCCAGCCCAGTGTATTAGACAGGTCATTACCTGTTCCCAGAGGTAAAATTGCAACTTGTGGAATATAACGTTCTTGCCCCTAGGATACAGAAACACATTAGCTCCTTCTTTAGCACTCGTTTTCTCCCTTTTACCCCCAAATGTTCAGGTGAGATAAATATCATTAATCTTGATAGCAGCTTGTTACATAGTGCAGAGCAATAGAGCTGGCAGCATTAATATAGCAGATAGCACATTTAAGTACTTACTGTAGGGATAATGCAAAGGAAGAAAATGTTAAACCATTGTGAGAAGAAAAAAAGAATACAAACACAATATGGAAACAATACATTATTAATACTGAACAGAGTATTCCTTCAAAAGAATGACGCTTTGGATCTAGAAGTGGAAGCCTGAACTTCTCATCTGATTTCCTGATTATATGCTGCTGACTTGCTGCAGCCATGGGTAAGTTACTAATGCTGTTACTGCACATACCTCTGGGAAGTGATACGAACACTAAGAGAGACGCAACACACAAGGCTGTGAACCATAGCAAGACACCAAAATGCCCTTACAAGACTGAACTGAGGTTAGGTCTAAAACAACAGACACACATATACTAGAGTACTCAACCACAGACAGAAACTCACATACTCAAAGAAGAAAAGTCAGTACCTAAGTTTCAGAGATGCCACATACACACACAGATCCAACTGCCATCGACAGATGGAGCACGCGATAACTGCCTCTGCAGATCACAGAGTGACAGAAGCAGACATTCAAAACAGCCACCTTAGAAAAGGTCTTTGCTCTCTTTACCACAGAAGGGCAAACAGTCATTTCAGATGTACTATGGCCTTTGAAATTCAGCTGTGAGAAGTACTTGCAATAACTGGCATTACGGTTACTATTTTTTTTCAAGAGGTATCAGCCAGGTAATCTGTATTTGAGAGTCAAGATAAATGTAGGGAGCAAATAATGTACTGCTGATAATAGAAAGGTTTTGCCGATAGTCTCAACAGTATTTATGTAACTCCAATGACTCAATTTGAACACATGGAAACAAAGAACCCAGATTTCATCAATTATATTGGCTCTGAGGGACAATATATCAAGTGCCCAAGACCAAGTAACCATATACTCATATTCATTAACTTTTACAGTTACACTTTGTAACATTTCTACTTATCAGTACATAAAAATTCTAAAAGAAGCTCAGCTTGGCTATGCATGAAGTTGTAATAATGGCCTTCAACTACAACATTTCATGTATTAATAAGAAAGCCACAGGAAGAAAAAAAAAAAAAAAAAGACATTGACATAAAAGGAGTAACTTTCTTCCTTTTATCACAAAAGAAAAAGTTTTTTAGATAAAGCATTAAAACCCTAGTAATTATTCTTCATTCTTAATCTCAGGAGTTCTTAGCAGTACCCTGTAAATTGGAACATCTTCCATTTCAAATCAACAGTAAACACACAGCTTATTTTTTCCTTCTCTACTTGCTGTTAATAGGTGAGGCTGCAGACTGACAGATTCTTTAGAATATGTGATAAGGAGCAGAAGCAAATTACTGCACTCATTCATGCACTGGCACTATAACCAGTATAGCCAGAAAAATTATGAGGTTATTATAAAAGATTGAACGCGCTGGGAGAAATAAGCAGTCAGAGCACATTAGCCATTATTAGTGATGCCATTTACAACAAAAGAAATCTGCTTACACAGAGGAAAGAACAACGCATAAAATATTCTGCAGCTTGTTCTTTACTTGTTCTACAGAAAAGAACAACTTTAAATATAATTTAAAATCTAAAGCTTTCATATTTTTCCTGAACTACAGGGACTCCTAACAAGATGCATTTCCCCCCACTCCCCAACACGAATAACCAATTCTGCAAATATTTCTCAGTAGGCTTACTGAGGAAGATGAAAACAATACATGCAGGTAAGAGATTAGGTGTAGCACTTCAGCAGCTCCAAAGCGCATTTCACCATTAAGACATCTTTTAAATTAAAACACAATACCTTTATCTTCATTTCATCAATTGCATCCAGGACCCAGCCTACTGTGCCGTCCCCACCACAGACAAGAACCCTGACAGAGTTGCAAGGCAGCAAGGTACAGAGTTGGAGTGCTTTAGCAGGTGCAATTTTGCTTAGATCAAAAACCTAGAAGAAAGGAGAATAAGGAGTTCTGTACGTTCACAGAACATGACTCAGGATTTGCCTCACAGATAAACAACTTCAAGAAGTTAATTCTAATGCAAAACAAAGATTCTCCATTTACAATATTACATTAGCGAATGGGCTATCTTGACTTTTGTGAGCAGGATTTGGTTTCCCAAATTCACAATACAGCTTCAGCTGCTTCACTAGGAATAAATGCCATTGATAAACTGAGCTGACAGAGTCCTATGAACAGTCTGTATCTAGACTAGAATTATGATGAATTCTGTAAAGATGAAAGACTTCAGAGAAAAGTTATTTTTAAATACTCAACATACAAAGAAATCTATTCTTTAAAGCCTTATTGAGATGCATTTAAAATAAACACATAGTGATTTCTATTAGGCCGTATTCTAAGGCTGGGTTTTGAACTTTCAAGAAAGAGTATTAAGGTGCAGTCAGGAAATACAAGGAACAACTAACTGCCTTACGTCAACATCCTGTGCTATTCCAGCGGATTTTAAGGGGAAAGCGACAACACAAAGCATCAACTGTAAACACTAACGTTTTCACCACTGAAGCGAGGATTTAAACAAATGCGAGCTTCAAATTAAAACCTAAATATTTCATTTACTAAAGATTGTACACTGTTTCAAGAGCCAGATACTTACCATTAACAGAATTACTGCACGCATTACTATAAATAGAAAACTGGACCAGTATTAGAACCATAACAAACTTGGGGGTGGGAGGAGCCTCTGCACTTTTGGTCTCTCTATATTAAGCTAGTCTTTCTAAAAGAACAAAGTGCATGGATTTGTTTCCTTTACTGATCTTCCACAAGATCCTACTGCCATTGCGTAAGCAAAGTGATGTTTATTCTAGTTTAAGCTTTTATTTTATTATAGTGGCTTTTCACTGTAAATACCTGAACGGGGTTCAGCAGAATTTTAAATTCTCCTAGTAAAGTTTCACCCATGTTGTTTCCACTACGAGTATTAGCCAGTATGATTACTGGCATCCAGTGTTTTCTGCAGTAAGGTACTACCTGCAAAGAGGTAACAGTCAGTCAGTCACACAGATACTGCACGTTTGAAAATGTTTAAAGCCTTGCTCCAAAACCTGTCCCCTGTAAGTGCTGAAATGAGGAATTTACCAATTAGTGTGAAGTAGTCAAAATAGAAACAAATACTTCTGACACACCAACCTTGAAGATTTCGGTTCTACAGTGCCTAGGACAACAAATACTACAATGTTATGAACACAATAGTAGAAAAATCACAAAACATTCAAGGAATTAAGGTACCCAGATCTCAGTGTTGTTTTGGGATAACAAGATCCAAATGTCCACTCATGCTTCAACTACCACATTAATAAAATGACAAACACCTCCAAATTAACACTGCAAGTACTTCATATATATTGAAACATTTACCTGATAGTTATTAACCTGACAATGTACTAAGTTCAAGTTTCAATGTGGTGGGTTTTTTTTGTTTGTTTGTTTGTTTTAATATATTATAACACCAAGAAGCAGCAGACAATTACCTTTTCATAATTAGTTCTTTTGTCTTTACGCATCTGGTTGATTGTAGACAAATAGTATGGTGGAATAATTAAGTCTCTGAATTCTCCAAATGTACACTCCTCAGTCTTTAAACAATCCATCATGCATTCATCGTGTACAGTGTACTGACACCACACACATCTGGAAAAAAAAGACCAAAAAACATGAAAAAAAATCCTCAAACAACAGGCACATTGATTTTGCTCCTTTATTTTAGACAGAGTAACTTTCTGAAAAGTACGTATGTTTACATGCACCATTATAAGTAATATTTTAAGCACGTTACAGAGAAAACCAGGCATCCCCTGGAAGTTTACATGACTATGTATTAGCTACAGAAAAGTACATAACTTGGTCATGTGCTTGCAAGTCTAGAAAAGTATTTGAATTCTGTGGGAAAACACACCAACAGTTTTAAATTAATTCTAGTCTTTTTAATTCCAAAACCAGGTGCTATCAATATCCTCTTGCATTGTCTGCAATATAAAGAGTTACGCTGAAAGCTTGTATGAGAAAATGAACTCCTATCCATCCTTAAAGAGCACAGATAAAACACTAGAGTTCTATTTAATAAAGTGTTGTTAATAACATTAATTAATAAATTTCTTAAGATTGATAATACCCCTTTAAGTCAGAAACCTAAAAGGTTACACAGTACTGTGCAAGGCTGATGGGACTCTGTTATACAAAACTGCTCAGCTTTTTGACCTTTTCTAAAAGCTGTCCTCGAAAATGGACCAGAACAAGAGGAAATACTGCAATATCCACTGCCAGCCTCTGCAGGATGTTAATCCTCGTTTGCTGCATCCCAAGCCTTGGTTTAAGCCGCTGTGAAAGCTATTTTTGGAGTCCTTCTGACTAATCCAGCACACAACTAGAGTAGCATGTAGTGTGACTTTCTTCTTTTCCTCTTCTTCCTTTCCCCTTTGCCTCCAAAATCCTCTCCTTCCCTCCTCTCCTACGCACACTCTCTCTCAAGGTTTTGTTCTTGATAGTATGCTCATTTACACTGTAATTCTGCTTACTTACCAAGCAATTTGACAGTATCGCACAGAAGCAGAGCAAAAGCTGGCAGAACATATGCTAGAAAGATGACATCCTTTGAGAAGGCTGAAGTAACACTTACACTGTACGCAGGACCTGGAGCACTAGCACTATATTTTGGCATAACATGCCACTATGCGTCACGCTGACAACTTTGCAAGCAGCCTTACTGATGACAGTGCAAGTCCATTCAATGGTTCCTTGGAATTTTTTAACACTCTTACCACAAACTTTAACAATAGATTATATTACAGCAGCTTTAAAAACTTCCCATTAGCTTTTTTTGAGTATTGTTAAAAATGAACTTAAAACAGCTATAGGCCCTTTTTTTTTTGTTCTAGTTACACTGAGCAGATGCCAATTTTGCAGAGATGCATACACATTTTGGTGCTCTGAATTGTGAGCTGTGCCACTCAAATTGCTCAGGCTATTCACTGTACAAATGACAAGTGCGTTAGAACCTTCTTAAGGTCATCCCCTAAAATATAAACTCTCTTGGACATAGAGAGCTTTTTATATGTAATTATACAGTGGCTAGCACGTCATGCTGGAGTAATGCAATTAAGCGAACAAGTGGACATGAGATGCGATGCCATACTCTTAATCTGTGACTCAAATTACCCACAAGCATCCATTCTAATTTTAGGTTCTTTGAAGTTGTTTTTTAACAGAGTTTCATATTTGACTACTGCAGGATCTCCTTCAGGGTAATGCATTGCAATAACCCTGCGCAAAATACAATACTGATACGGCATCGTACTTTCTCATACAAAGCCAAATTCCCTTGCAGTACCTGTAGTCGCAGAGCTTGGGCTGCGTGCCGCACTGTTGTTTGCACACCATACAGCAGCTGCAGAGCGGGACGTTGCCTCTGATCCAGTGGTGCGGCATAGAGCCGTGGGCTCCACCGCTGCTCCTCATCATAATTTCCTTGCAGAGGAAAAGCTGGTCAGCCTTCTTGAGGCATCCCTCGCTGACACGCAGCCCGCAGCAGTTGCAGAAAGCACCCTGAAGGATGTGCTGAGCACACACGCAGCAGTACGAGGGCTGGCCAAAGAGGTCTGTGTAGTGCCAGTCATGCTTGCTCTTGCGAAAGATGTCTCGTATTAACACCTGCCGCCGGGACCGCTGGAAGCTGCACCACAAGGTGATCAGCACCGGCAGGATCACGGAGCACAGAGTCCAAAACACCAACCTCCAGTCTGCGACGACCGAGGAGGACGCGCCGCTTCTGCTCTCCGTCTCTTCCATGCCTCAGCAGCTCAGCCTCGCCAGCCTAACCCCTCACGCCAGTCGGGCAGACAGCAGGGCGAGCGCGGGAACGGCCCCCTACTCCAAGGAGCCGAGGCGCAGCTTCATGAAACATCTTTTAACCCCTTATTAGGGCCAAGCGCCTCTTTGCCCCCGCATCTGACCTACCAACCAACAGAAGGACTTCCGCGCCGGCCAGCTGCGGGGGCCGCTCCGCTGCCTGCCCGGGCCTAGCGCAAGGCCGACGGCGCCCGGCCCGGCCCTTCTCCCGCCGGCCGCCGCCAGGTGCCGGGAAGGAGCCGCCACACAGGCCCTGGCCGCCCCCAAGCGCCCCGCTTCCCCGCGGGCCCCTCTGCGGGGGTGGGGGACGGGACCGGGACCGGGACCGGCCCCGCGCCCAGGCCCCGGCCCCTCCCGCCACCTCCCCTCAGGCCGCCGCGCCCCCCGCCGCTGCCCCGCCCTGGGGCCGCCGCCCGCCGCCCTCACCCCCGGCCCGCGGCGGGGGCTCCCCGCGGCCGCCTGCGCCGGGCCGAGCGGCGGCCGCAGCGCGGGAGGAGGCGAGCGGCGGCCGGCGGGGATGCGCGGGGCGGCGGAAGCGGAAGCGGCGAGCGCGGTTGCCAGGAGACGGGCGCCGCCCGGAAGCGGGCGGGGTTGTCCCCAGTTTATCGCGACTCCGCGTTTATCGCCCGCGGCTCCCGGCGGCCGCGAGGCTGCGTGGCGGAGCGGGCCGGGCTCGGCTCCAGCGGGCGCAGGGCGGGAGCTCGCTGGGCCGCAAAGCCGGGGCGAAGGCCTCGGTGGAGGCGGCGGCGGGACGGGCTTCGCGCTAAATCCCCGTACTACTTGTTCCTCTGTTAGCCCGACCATAAATGCTTCCTCCCCCGTAATTTCCTTCTGTCCTTACACGTTAGACCGTTTCCGCTGCCGCAGTTCCATAAATAAATAGTTGCCGCTATTAGAAACTACAGGTTTTTGCACTTTCAAAACTGTATCTTGAACAAGTGCGTAAATCCATACCGTATACGCAACATTTCTTCTATTTTAGGCTGTTGGTATCTTAAAACACATGCTGAAAAATGCAAATGCTCCACAGTTTGACAATACTCAGGTTTCCAAGAAAAGTCCCGTCATGGGACATCAGAGCCCCAGAACTGCCCAAGCCCCAAACCGCTTCGTTTCCATCACCTGCTTTCAACCCTGGTCAAGCCCTCACCTGCAGCACACTCTGGTTTGGGCCATGATTCTGTCAGGATTTTTATAAGCTCATGAATAACTGCGAGCAGGTTTGCTCCTGCAGCCCGGCTAGCGAAGGAGATGGGTCTCACCGGCTTTCGCCGAAGCTAAGCACACCCCGAAAGCGTCCGTCCGAGGGGGCGTTCGCACAGCCTCTCTCTCTGACCCGCTGTTTGACTTCTGGAACCTTTCTGTACCTTAACGTTTTCGAGACCCGCAGCTCTCTGCCACATTTCACCGACCTGGCCGACTTGTGCAGACATAGCGGCACGGACGGAGTAAGCACCGCTGCTTTAGGGCTAAAAAGGCACAACAGACGAGACCTGCTCAGAGCCGGGCCGGCAAGCCGCGGGTGAGTCCCTGTGGTGCCGCAGGTATGGGGATGTGCCGCACCTTCCCCTCGGAGGGGAAATGCTCATTACTCACGCCCCTCGTGCGAGAGCCGCTGATGACTTCTGACTCCGCGTTGCATACGCTGTATTCAAAGGGACGCTTAGGTCTTCCCCTACAAAGTGGTGATGCTGGTGCCGTATGCCCAGCACAGCGCTGCTCGGGAGAGGCCCAGACAGTCGCATTTTGCAAGGCAGAAACCAGCTGTCTGCAACTACAGTTGTTAGCTGACATACTTACTTCACACCGTGTTTACTAGAAAGGACATTTATAACCCTGTTTTCTACTACCTTGTCCTGAAAAAAGAAGAATTATGCGAATTTTCAGTTGTACGATTCTACGAATTTGATAAAAATCTCTCTGCTTTGCTCTTCAGCAGTGGTAATTTGGCTCTGCTAGAGTTAAACCACATTAATATGTACTTCCGCGCCGGGGTAAAGTTAGAGACGGTTTTTGACAAAGGGGCCCCTTTGTGGCTGCCTTTGAGATTAACATTCAGGAATGGGCAATTGTTTGTTTTAAAAAACAATCGTTTATCTTAGGCACCCGAAACCATCACTTGCTATGCTAGTTGTAAGGTCATGTGGTTTATTTTCACAAATTTAAAATATCCAGTGTAACTCTGAAGCCTGAAGTGGAAAAATGGTCTTCTATTTTCTTTCCCTCAGGAACAGAGTTATGCTGAGAATGTGTGAGCAGATAATAGCCATATTCAAAACTTAGGGCCAGATGTCTTCAAAATCGTACTATCACTCAAATTAGTCAAAGCATAAACAAACATTTGTGACTGACGTAGCTACTTCAAATAGGCTAATGCCTCAGTCAGCGTCGCTCATTTTGGAACAGGCTGAGAGAACGCAGAATCAAAATGAAGAAGTTACTTGTGGTTGTCTTCTTTTTGGTCCTCATGACCACTTTTACAGGTAGGAGTTTATATAAAACAAACCTGCATATGTGTGTAGAGCTGCAGAGCATATTATAATAGTGTTAGTTTGTCAACTTTGCATTTTAGCATCTTCATATTTCATTTTTAATACTTAACTATTCTTACATTGCAGACTTTCCATGATTTGATTTTTAACAGTCATGCTATTGTATTAGATGTTTCACTCTCTGCATTACCACACTGTAGTAATTTATTCTAAACCCAAAAAGTTTTATTTTACAAGCTTACTATTTTTACCAAGGTCCTGCAAGTGAAATGTTCAATGCAATCTCTCCTTTGCAACAAACGTCAAGCTCATTACTTTGAAAAATAATCCTAAAAAGTAAGGCAACACAGAAAAGAACAAAGAATTGGAAAAGAACAAAGAATTGGAAGAGTTACTAATGCCAGTGGTTAGATGGTGCTGTTATATTTTCTCATTTCAGAGAGCAACATGAATATGTAGGGTTTGCTTCATGCCGGTAGAACTATAGAAAGCACAAGTATAAAAATGGTTTAAAATTCCACTCATATCTCCCGGAATGCAATATCCCCTGGGAAGGGGCTGTAATGAAAGAACACTTTGTATATAGGCAAAAATCAGGTTTGGAGACATTCTATTTTGCAACTGACAGATAAGATACTAACTTTTTGGTAATTTCAGAACTAATTTCTGCTTTTCTGTCTTTAGACACTTCGCCAATTTTGACTGAAAAAGATGCTAAACAGATTCTGAGAACTCGTCGTGAAGACAGACCGAGAAAAGCTGGTTTCCCTGATGAACCAATGAGGGTGATTTATGATATTTATTTAAAAATTACATTAACAACAAAAAAAACCCCACCAAACCCCCCCAAATGTTTGTGCGTAGTATTACATTTCTATTGATTGAATTCCAAGCAATACGTTATGAATATCACCCTTTTAAGCAGCTGAGTTCTTCCTTAAAACATTAAAAAAACTCTTTACATTCTTTCAGTTACTGTTAAGTAGCATTCTGGAAGTGCATATTGCTGAGGAAATACATGCTTGCAGAATGTGGAAATTATTTATCATGGTTCAAAAATGCTGATTAAATTATTGAGAAGAAAGTGGCTTTTCATTTATAGAAATGTGGATTTCATCAGGTTGTTCCTGAAAAACTAAATAACAGGAAATGTCTTCTGCTTACAGTACATTCTGCACTCAAGGCAGAAAGGAGATGTAGGTGTCAGTGGTCAGTGTGGAGATTGAGGTAGTTCTGAACTAGCTTTTAAAATCACTTACTTTCATTCACTTTATGAATGCTACAGATAGGATGGTTTGTTATGATATCGTAGAAGTTTTTAGTTAATAGCTTAATGCAACAGCATTGTTTTTGCATGCGGTATTTACATTTATTTATTTTTAAACCATATTACAACAAGAGAAAAAGTGAAAGAATTAAGGAGCCTTCTGTTTCACTTGCTTTGACAAGATGTAACATATAATTCCGCACTTCTCAAGAGGTACTTAAGGTATTTTGAAATTACTGCCTATTTCTTTCCAAAGTAAATAAACTGTGCTAAAATTACATGCTTCTGAAGATGCAAAACCCACAGAAGCGAGAGAGCACACAATGAGTTGTGCCTGTATGATGAATACAAGGGGCTGAGTTTAGCAAGGTGCCGAACACTTCTGAGCTCCGTAGGACACATACCCTGCAGGCCTGTGGAGACAGCTCCTGGTTTTCCATTTCTAATGGTTGTTGTGTACCAGCCACAAAGAGCCCACCTGGCCGCCCCGGGTGGTGGCCGTACACCCCTCCCGATGTACGCACGTCTTTGGCAAGCGCGACGGCCACAACAAACGAAAGCTGTCACGAGGATATTGCACCACGCTTGTTAACAATCTTGTACAATGAAGACTACAACAGAGCCAAAAACCGGAAGGCACGGGCTTCCCTGCTGCCCACAACATTCAGGACTGGGTTGATTTCTAAGCTGTTTCTAAATGAGCCTTGTAGTTTTTGAAAATCAGTGGGAATACAGCTCCCATCTATGCTTATGCTTAATACACCACCACGGTTATATAATATGTTATGTAGTAAATATCACATATATTAAATACAAAATAAATAAAACAGTAGAGAAGTTGGATTGAGTTAAATCCTGTATTACAGGAAGTTACACGCATACATACGACGCTCCTAGTCATACGGTTTCGTTGTAGGTAGTCCTGCGAGGAGCAGGGAGTTGGACTCAATGAGCCTTAGGGGTCCCTTCCGACGCAAGATATTCTGTGATTCTGGGTGCGGAGCAGAGGGAGCTAGGGCTAGAGAAGTGTTTGATTACTGACCTCTGCTGCTCTATCCTCACCACCTTCCATCCTACCATGATTAGGAGCAAATACTTGTTGAAATATTCCAACCTTCTTTTTATTCTTCCCCCCCGCCCCCAGCAATGCTGGCTTTCTGTAAGAAAACCCAAACATAAGAGTATTTGTCTTTCTCACTAAATGTCAAGGTTTTCAGTAGAAAAGGAAATATCTTCCGATAAAAAACTACCCCCGCCATGCGGAACATGGAGATTTTCCCTTGTGAATGAAGGTGCATGGCTGCTGTATTCTTGTGCACAGTTCCACCAGCAGCTCAAGGAGAAAAACTTATTTTGTATGGATTCTTTGTAGCAGAATGAAATGAATCCTGGGATGAACCCACCTCTGTTCATCTATTTTAAGCAAAAGCTGTTTGTACTAGGCCAGATCATGCTGAGCTGGGGAATTTAATTTGCAATTCTTTGTGACACTGTTTGACTTCCACAGTGCTGTTTCAGTCAGAAAGCCTGTTCAGTTACAGACAGCAAGATCTGCCATCTTTGATTGTTTTAAAAATGTCATTTATGTTACCAGCATGTTTTAATCTTACTTTGACTGAGACCCTGCTTTTTATCATGTCGCATCTTCTCAGTCATGTAGTTCTGTTCTCTGCAAGTTCATACTGCAGTCTCACAGAGGGGTTTGAGCCAAGTGCCCCCGCGCTGCGAGGACAGAAAGCACAGTAAAAGGCAGGATACGAATGCTTCCTGCTGGCACCCAGTGTACCAACCCTTTGGTCAGCACAAAGAGCAGAGAACTGGATGGCAGTGGGAATACTTGGCCAGTGCAAAGGGTTTACACTACAGCTTCCATTCCTACAATGCCTACTGTGCAAAGCAATGGGGGCTTATTTTGGAAAAATGTACCTAGTGTTCACAACGCTTAGCAGCCCACATGCACTGGGACTGTAACCTTTTAAAAGTAAATTTTGTTCCTGATGGAGGCCAAGTTTTTGGTAGACAGCTCACTTTGATAACTTGTTGCTTACACCAAAAACCTATAAATTAGTATGGGAAATTCACATTATTTTCTGTATCACAGAAAGACCAATCAGCACTGATGCATGCTGCTACTAGAACCCTTCAGAGTACTGCCACATGATCCTGGAAGGGGTTAATGTCTTTTAATCAGCAGGAATCAATTTTCAAAAGAGGCTACACAGACCTATCTGTAAGAATCCTTCTGTACCCTCAGGACCAAGAGAGGCTTCTGTGTCGATATGCGAATGGAAATGTGTATGCAGAATGCCTAATTTATGAATATCGTTGTAAAATTCTTGCTCAACACCTTTACTGATCTGGATGATGATGTCATTCATTAAATATTGCTAGGTTTGGGTAAGCTGACTAGCAACACCATTTCACTATATTTGATTAGACCAGCCGGGTTAGCTCAGTTGGTTAGAATATAGCGCTAATAACACCAAGTTCACAGGTTCAATCCCTGCTCACTGCAGGGGGGTTGGGCTCGATGATCTCTCAAGGTCCCTTCCAACCCAAAGCATTCTATGATTCTATTCTATAATTTTAAGGGGTAAATTAATTGCTCTTATATAAGCTGTAAAATTCCCCTGGTTCATTGGCCTGACATTGGACTCAAGTGATTACATAACTAAATTACCTTTTCTTTAAATAGGAGTATATGCTTTACCTCCAGCGCTTGGAGCAGAGATCAGAAGAACAATTCCTGGAACACTGGTTGAATCCACATTGCTTCCCACACTGCAACAGGGATTTAGTCCATCCAATCTAATGGTTTTGCCTACCCAGCAATCGGTATATATATTTCTTTTACAGTGCGTATTTCTTTCTTCATAATAAAGGGCAGAGCCACAGACTGGAAGAGGAGAGAATAACCAATGGCTGGAGGAAGTACCTGGTGCTGAAAGGTGTCTGGCAACAGAGCAGTGGCAGGGAACATAAGTGTCCTAGGCATCAACTGTGTCACTGTAGTTCTGTTCATGTTAATAAAACATTTGGTTATGCATTTCTCTGCTGTATTCATATAAGTTGGTGACTACACAGCATTCTTACTAATGTTGTTTCAGATTGCTCCTGTTTCTTTCCTGTCTGCTTGTGCTCCTTTTCCAATTCATCTATTTAAGTCTTGTACTTGTTCACTTAACTCTCGGTTGGCCTATGGTGGGATTAAAATCATAGCTGTCATCCTTGAGATGTTTAAGATGCAGTCTGACCTGCTAGGAGTTGAGCCTGTTCTGCAGTAGCTCAGCTGTAATAATTTGCTAGCTGCTGATTTTTTAAATGGAATTCACAATTTACTACACATGCTGGTAAACATTAACATAGAACATTTTCACAGAGCTTGCACGGATTATTAGTTCTGTTTATGATTTTCAACATCAGTGTAATAGACAGCATCATTTGCTTTATTGCCTCTGTTTATCATATGCATCATAGAGTTCAATGGGAAAATATACTCCAAAGCACAGCTCAGAGACCAGGCACTACTCACAAGCCAATCCGTGACAAAATGACACATCCCAACAGTACTCCGTGCACACTAGGTTTGTGATATGGTCGTCCTTTTTTTCCTTGTGTGTTTTGCATGCAGTATCAACTTATCACTACATTAAAAAATGTGATGTATTGAGGTATGGAATGTATAGGGTTGTAAAGTACAAGTATTAATCATAAACTCTTCCAGTTACCCCATAGCCGTTTGTGATACCAAAAAAAGCAGATATACCTACATCTGTATAGTTTTATAACAGGATAAGCCTTCCTGCTTACATTCTTTAAACAGACATGAAATTTGTCAACTGGGATAAATTTGTATCATCACCATAATAGCAACGCTATATCACTCACAGTTAACCTTTTAAAATAGAAGTTGCAGATTTAGCTCCATACTTTCGAAAGCATTTAAGCAGTAGAATACAGAGATGGTGTCTGTCAGGGCTGATCCGTTTCAAAAGACAGAAAGTTTGTCTGCTTAAAATTGTGCTATCTATTTCTACCTGTACATATGTAAATACCTTTGAAAATCTGGATGTTGTGGTAGACTTCAATGGAGCTATGTTAATCTACAATAGGACAAAGGTCTGAAACTTACTTAAAAACAAAACCATAAAATTCCCAAACCTTAGCCCTAGGAGGTAAGTTGGCAGTTTTCAAAAAATCTTCCAGCTGAGACACAGTTGAAAGCTGTCTCACTTAGCTATTGTAATTCTTCACAATAGCTCCTCACAGGCGATTGTGAAGAATTAATGTTAGAAAAGTGCTTAAATTATTTGAAGCCCTTTGTATGTTATTAGCATGGCCAATGTCAGCATGTTTTTAAATTATATTTTCTTGTTTTTCTGCAGATCTCTTCATGGGCACTGAAGGGATATATATACTACATTGTGTTAAGGAGGACAAGATTATTCCTCCATTGGCTACATGCTCATTGTAGAGCTGAACCTCTTTGCAATACAGTGCGATCCCAGTGATATAGCAAAACTTCCCACTACAAATGGCTAGATATGTTATAGACCACCATATATTTTCTACCAGTAATGACTGCATGCATGAATAAATAAATCAAGGGTTTCCCCCAGTTTCTGAGATATGGGCAAGGATGAATCACTGATTAGTCCTAGAGTACATTTTTTAAGGATACAGCTTTAGACTGTCTGAAGCAAAAGGAACTTAGAGGGAGAGGTCCATAGAAAATTGGAGAATACAAACATGAAGTCAAGGCCAGCTCTCTGGACTTTGGAGGAATCCTTAGTTACAGTTTTGTAGGTTAAATAACAATATTGTATGAAGACATAAAATTTAGGCAACACTAATCTATGTTTAATTGCCTGATGAGTATTTCATGTATTGCTTCATAATAAAAGCTTGATTCAACTCCATTTTCAGATTATTTTGTTACCTTAGTCTCCCATACTATATGCTGAAAACAATCACTGGAAGTGAGGCTCAGTATTGCAAAGTACTAAGGAAACATCAGAGGACTTTCTAGGATCAGCAGCTGGGAAGCACTATGGTGGAGTCTAATAATTTTGTAGTTTCTCTGCACAACTTTTTCCTTTCCTTTATAATTCTGCCAGGTCAGGCACATGTATCCAGCCAGCGCTTTCTCTGCCTGCATGCCTTTATAACTTATGTCTTGGTATAGAATATCTCGGACAGTCAGATGGTAAATATATGATATCTGCAAAACAACATGAAAAATGTCTTGATGGCTCTTACGTAGCTGTTACAACCTGTAATGGCAATAGAATTAGTTATGAATGGACCAAAGTAACTTTCAGAGTTTCTCACTGCAGTCATAGTAAGAGCCTGAGGACTGGTAGAAAAATAAAAAACAATTTTATGAAGATACGTAAGGTAATTACTGCTGCAACAGAGCATTTGGTAGGCTGAAATAGATCAACAGTCCTTCTAGTATGCTTTCCTTCCAGTAAGAGAGCTCTCCTAGATGATTCCAAGGAAGTAATCTAAATCTCAAAGCATCAAAGGCTTGCTTTCCCCTACAGTCAAGATGAAATCATAGATTAAATCTGGGAGTGTAAAAAAGTATAATCAGGCTACTATTGTGTGCTTCATTCACAATACTCTCAATACACAGATCTCAATTTGCATATCTCCATTGGAGTGAAAGTCATTAGGTGAAATCCTGGCTCTGTTTTTTCTTGCGGAGTGAGAAATTAATGCTGATCCCAATTACACCAACTTTTACCCAGTGAAAGTTGGTTTAAGTACTTCTCTGAAATAAAACAACTCCCATCTAGTTATATTCGGTCATGAGTTAGATAACTAGTAAGGTTAAATAGTAGCTTCTAGGTCTACCTCAGTAACACTGAGCTAATCCCAGAGCAAACATGTGGAATAGAGATTGTTTACTGGTTTTAAGCTTGCTTTTCCACATTAGGGTTGAAGGATCTCATATAGGTACCTCCAAAGAAAAGTTAAGTATTATTATGTCTAATTTACAAAGAGAAAACTAGAAACATAGAAAGGTTAAGTACTTCCAGGTGCCTGTTCCATGCTCTCTCCCACTTCATAAGGGAAAAAAATTTGGTATAGTGTTAATAGTCTTGAGCCGACATTTGTGTCAGGTCGATTCATCTAGCCAATGGGCAAAAGAACCAACCCATGTTTGCACTCAGATTCCAATCAAAACCATTACCAGTGTTTCTAGAATTTGAGCATTTAAGCTTCTTTACAAAAGTAAACTCTATCTTAAAAGTATCTGCACTTCTGTTCTGTGGTAGAACTGACCATTGAAGTACCTCCTGGTCCATTAAGACAAGGTAACAGCAGACATAATATAGGAAAGTTTGAAACATAAAGAATAAAGGCAGAAAAAAGTGTAAAGACAAAGAGAGAACAGGAAATTACGAGGGTAAAGAAGAAAAAATTAGACTGAAGCCTATCAGTGCCTCTGTAATCCTGTGATCATGAAGAACATAGGGAAGATACTGCTTTTTAAGATGTCCAGCTCTTCTGCCAGATTTAAGAAGCCAGGTTCTCCATTCATACAAATTAATTTGGGCCCTGCAAGTAAACAGAGAAACACCCTTCAACCTATCCCAGAGACAGCTAAAGAAGAGGAGGCCATCACAGCGCAGCAGACTTTCAGAAGTTTGCTCAGCACTGGCAAACCCTGCAGTCTGAAGAGAGGGAAGGCATGAATGTGGCTGCTTTAGACTGTTGCCATGGATGTAGCAACGCCTCATCCTGCTTATTATACATTTCTGTATGTCCATAAAATATATACAGTGTTTTACATGTAATCCAGTGGACTAATAAAAGAAAAGGATCTTAGGATCAGGTATAAACTAACGCACTCAAGCATTTATTGTGACTCAGCAGTGAAAAAACTCATACATACTTAGCAAAAAAGGTTAACCCTGCATAACCATTATACTTAGTTATAGCTACAGAAATTAGGTAATTAAGCTTTTTCCAGAGTCCTTCAGTGTGGCTGGTCTACTGTGTTTTTACTCTCTTCCTTTACACAGATCTTTCCTTCAAAGCCATGCTGTGCTTGAAATCATCTAAAGTTGAACCAGATCAAAAGCATTCAAGGACTAGCTGGAGGTTTATTTTTGCCCATGTCTAAAATCTTGGGGAAAAATGCTAGACTTCTATATATGCATGCAAACCATTAGGTTTCCTATTGGGTGAAGTTTTATGATAGTCTATATGACATTAAGTAATTAGAATATATATATGAAAGCCATGAGAAGGCTTAATATAATGAAAATAGGAAAAACAAATGTTCTGAAATTTGTATCCTGAAGATGGGAAAACTGGCAAAATAGCTGATGTCCAAATGCTTTTACAGAAAAGGATTACAACAGACTCGGGCAAATCTTTCATCTATGAGAGAGATAAACATATCATTAGCTTTAATCGCTGACTTGTTTTATGTTCAATGTCTGCTAACTTTATCTTTTCTCATCTGAAAAACTGCCCACTAGATGCCACTGTTTCTGCACATAAATGGCATCACAGCCCTCAACGGCCGTTTGACTCAAAACACAGCATCCTTCCTTCTCCCCCCTTGTGTTTTTTCTCCTTTTCTTAAAATGTTCAGCTCAGATGATTGAAATAAAAAGTCACCTCTAAAAAGACCTTTAGAAAATAGCTGAGTTTTTTCCCCTTTGGATCCAAGATTCCTGTGAATGTGTATGTTAGTGGGGTGCCTGCCTGCGTGCACGTAATTATGCCATAGACAGAAATGGTTGAAAGTTTCTACACAGCTCGTTGTAGTGGCTTGTGGCTTTTTACTGTCTGCCATTCAAACCCAGGTCCTAAGAAAGGATTTTGTGTGTTTGCAGCAGCTCTTCCCTCTCAGAATAGGTCCCATTTTATTGATCTTCAGTAACCCCAAACTGTAAGCTGCAGACTAACTAATTGGTAAAAGCATCACTCGGCATGACATTATTTTATTACATTTATTATCTTCAGCAGCTCGGGGGACTATGTGTTAGGTGCTGTACAAACCTGTACTGAAGAGGTAGACTGTGCCCAGGGCCTGAAATGTAGTACCCCTCTATAACGAGTAGATAAATATCAACTTTAATTTAAATACACAACAACTGAGGGAAAAGAGACAAAGGCTGGACTTTTTGAAAGCATCAACTTCTTCAGCAAGGCCTAGACTAAAAGATTTTAGCACAGCCAGATAAATAGCAATTTGACTAATTGGCTATTTCTACCAGACTGCTTTACCTTTCAGGAGAACATGCACTAGAAGTACTTACTTATTAAGACTGGAATTTCCAGAAATTTCACTGAAAGCAAGTCAATCACTTTACTTGAAATTCAGTTTCACAGTGGTGAAGGTAATGGCAAATGCAAAATTAAACTTACCCATTTGTAGTTTAGATGATACAGTATTTGCCTGCTTCTCAGGGAGGTCAAACAGGTGAGTGTAGTCTTCTAGTCACAATGACAGTACTGCTTCTCTGGAGTATTTCTGAAAAGTGAACATGAAAGAGACAAAGCAAATGCTATAACAATCTGAAATTAAGTAATATGTATGCAAACATTTCTCTGCAATACTTTGTGGCTTTTTTTGCAATAGTTACAGCCTTGTTTTGAATGTTAGAATCCTGTTTTGGATGAAGACTTCTGTTACTCTGTCTTAATGAATGAATGCATAAATAACTTCTGAACCGGTGGAGTGAAACTGGATTGATTGAATGTGATCACTGCAGTAGGAAGCTAGCTTAGATTCTCAGTAAAAATTTATTTTTAAATGACTAAAGAGATCAGAGTCAACTTTAGAAGGTTATCTGAGCCTTTTATGGTCTACAAAGAGTAGAAGAACTTGTGAGAACTATGTGTCTTGAGATTTCTGGTATGTGATTAGAAATGCTGAGTGATCTGTCTCCTTTCTGGCATTTTAATCCTTTTTCAGGTCTGGGGGTAAAGATGTGTGCTAAAATGAAAAACAGTAAAAAGCAGAAAAGGTTCAATGAACTTTGAGCTAATACAACTATCCTTATTCTATCAAATAGGCATGTCCAGCCTAGTGTAGGCTCAACATGAAACCAAAAGTTTGAAGCACTGGTATTATTCCAAATCTCAAGCTCATCTTGGTACTTCCTGTCTTTTTTTCAGGATATTTCAGTAAGTGATGATCAGTTGAAGTACAATTTTTCTCCAAATTTGGGGGGATTTGGATCTAAGGATCCATTTGGGCATCTGTCTTTTTTTCACAGTGTATGTAACATGAGTATCACACACATACCTTTATTAAACTGAGTGAGCCAACCTTAAGTGTAGGAGATCTTAGACCAAAGACAAAACGGGGCAGAATATTGCTTCATTTTGCATTTTTTTCATAATAAAGAGCAACTACTGAGTGGCTTCAAAAAATGCATTTAGCAAAATGCTCCGAATGTTCAGAGTATACGTAGCTTAGAGATTTGCTCTTGAACCCTTTCAGTGTAACTCCGAATATGTGCTTATAGTGCCTATAAAAATGAGACCAGAATCTGGTCAACAAAATGCCTGGATGATCAGATCCACAGCACTTCTACTGTCCAGACACTAACAGAGCCCAATATCCCACTTAATGCAATCAGGATGTACTTCAATATACTTCCCATACACTGTATAGGATTAGTTCCAGCATCAGTAATAAACTTCAGGCTGATGAGAAAAATTATTCACACACATATTTGCAGAATAAGAGCTTGTCCTGGTTATTTAAGATACATAGTTCTAGTACATAGATTTACCCAGTTCAGCCAGCAGAGTGCTCACATTTTGCTGGGCCAGTTTTACTTTTGGCCACAACCAGGCCAAACAGCCAAAGCCCGACTACTCTGAGTGTTGTCACAGCATCTATCGATGGGTTGGAGACACAGCTTAAACTAAGCCTTGCAGAATGACGGGTTTGCCCCTCCCTGGCTGGGAGACAACGGGCCAAGCAACGTCCATAAGATGACTGCAATAGAGCTCACCTACCTCACAGGGACCCGAGGTGTGATCAGTCATGGGTGATTTAAATAAACAGGGTTTGCTGTATACCTGCAGAGAAAAAAAAAAAGGCAAACATAAAAGCAAGCCTTAGCAGTAATAGGAATGGATCAAATGTAAATAAAGCATTCTTAAATTGATAATGAACAAAGATGGGATTTATCTGCTCTTTCCAGGTTTAATCCTTTAATCCTAAAGTAGATTCTCAAAATAGGCAGTGTACTAGTGTCCATTTCTTCTCATTGATTACGGTTGACCCAAAGTCTACAAAAATTGTAACTGAGCTTTCTTAAAAACCTGATCCTCAGTAAAAAACAACAACTGTGTAGCACTGGCATGGCTATTTTTATTCTGAGACATCTGCGTTCAGGACACTTTGAACATTTTACTCCTGGGGCTGAAAAGCATCCAATGTTTTTGAAGTTCTGAATTTTACGTGGCAGCATCTTTGTCCATAGCTAACCAGAGAGCTAGGCAGGTGCCCATGCCACATTTAGGAAGGAGAATCTTCACCCTCCAATCACAGAGGAATAGCAACATTTTCCTGTACAAGCAGATCTTGCCTAGGATGTGGCAGACCCTTCACAACACATGGTTTGGCCTCTCCCAGTCTGGTGTAAGAACAGAGCTCTCCCTCCTTGCCCCAGCTCGCTCCCACCTGCTCTTTGCACCACTTAAGGATTGTTCCACAAGCCCACACCATGCAGGAAGTCTCCCTTCCTCGCAGAGCACAGCATCCATCCATTCCCCCAGGAGACCCTTTGCAATCACGGGCAAGGTCTGACATTCAGTGTCAGGAGGAGGGGTAAGCTATGTAAAAACACAGGATTTTAAGCAAAGAAGGTAGAAGTTTTAACTGACACACACAAATCTGAAGTCTGAAATTAATTCAGACTAACTGTATGGCTTTCAACTCTATTACTGTGGATCAACCTGTGCTGGGAAGCAACTGGGGACATTGGGCAATACTGGTGACTTACCATGTGATTCATAATGGGAGAAAGATTTCCATCCTACTGCTATGCTTCTGTTATCAAAACATGGCTTATAAGCCTATAAGTAATTAGCAGAGCACTTTTTTTTCTGGAAAAGACTCTGATCAAGGTTCTGGTAAAAAAAAAAAACAGTAAAAAAGAAAGACTAACACAGAGTGGCAGCCGCAGGAAGAGCCGCAAAAAGGGGTTTGTGCTCAATTTATTGGTACCATGGTGCACACAGGAACAGCACCGGACTCTTGTTGTCTGCAGGGAATAGAACACTCCATCAAAACAGGGTCAGGCTGTTTCTGTAGTCATGGAGGAACACTAGTACAATAAATTTATAGGTCCAATGGAAGACTCTTTAATTTACTGGGAAATGACAAGGCGTCTGTGGCCAACTTGTATAAAATTTACTCCTTTATACCTTAGTTACATGCCATTGAGTATTTACTCTGAGTCTGTGGATATATTTGTCATTCATGCAGCATCCCAACCCATCAAAGAGCCCTACTCAGAGTAGGATGTGCTGGATTCCTCGCCTTTCTAAAAACGAAACTGCAATGACTTAAAAAAAAAATCTTTTGAAATGTTATGTTCACAAAGCAAATTCTTCCTGGAAGCAACTGACAGGTATTTAGGGTTAAATAGGGACAGATTTCTGCACAGCAAAGACAATCAGGAGACATACTCTTGTGCTCACACACCAGCTAGACCTGTGGCCAACATCTACACGTATGGGGAATTGTTCCCAGCAATACTGTGCAGCTGTAGATTTGATTTGTTTCTAGTCGATGTTAGGCTATTCTATACTGTCCTCGCTGTGCTATTCTGTATTACGTACTGTTACTTTACACTACAGCTACACTGTATTATCATATGAATCACATTTCAAATAGGTCACCGTAGAGGAAACTCTCAGACTGCACAACAGCCAAATACTGTGATTCACTAATCGGAGGCCTTGAGCATGAAAAAGAAATAATTTAAAAACTTAATTAAAAAATAAATATTCAGGGCCTCATTCTGTAAAGTATGACTAAATCTTGACCATGGAAGTCATCCACTGAATTCCAGTCTTCCACAGGAGTAAAGTTGCTATGGTACATGGTACTCAAACATTTTTTTTTTCCTGTTGTTACCAAATACAATTTTGGTAACTCCTAAATATACTCGTGTACTTGCTAACACTGAAGAGGCCAACAGACTGGTATTAAGAATACTGTCTGGGACAGATCAAGGTTGAACTGCCACTGGTCATGTCCTAGAGTCACATGAAGAAACCAGAATCTCACCTTTTATTTAGAAAACATGGTTCTAGCCCCCATGGATACAAAGAAAAGCTTGAAGTATGAATTGCGTACAGCAGATTCTGCCTGCGTCTTTAGGGAGGGAGCAGTTCCAAGACAGGGGACGTGCCTTGTTCTTTCCAAGTCTGACATTCATTGGCAATTCTAAGGAGGGCCAGGTTAAAGTCTGAGGGCAAGAGGCGGCGTGGGACGCCACGGTAGGCCATAGCTTGCTTTCATTCAGCCCTGCCAACCATGCACGTGCATGTGTTCATTTTCCAGTTGTGAAAACCACAATTTTAGGTTCAGAGGCAACAAACTTCATTTCAAAGCAAAAGAAAAACAAATAAATGTAGTAGATTTGTGTCTATCTATTTTATTTTTATATATGCATATATTTACAGATATTTTAATGTACTCTAAATTATAGAAATTAAGCTTATGTTTCAGCAGTGGATGGATCTGAATTGCATTTCAGCATTCCAGCTGCAGAAATTAAGGTTTTCAAGAACTTTTTTTGCCCAGATTCATTTATTTTTAAGTCCTCAATATTTGAGGGCATTTCAGTGATACACAAAGTTTTGCTAACATCAAATCTATCAAATGTATAGTCCTGGAGGAGGTTTGGGGGAGGATGGGGTGTTAATATTTGGTATTTTAGATAAAAGCCATAGCAGAAACAAAACTTTTCTTTTTTTTTTCTCCCCCCTCCCCCCTTTCTGTTTACCATTTGATGCTTTAGAGCTGCCCAGGGAAAGAGAGAAAAATGTGTTCTATTTCACATTGCACAGCTGTTGCACTGCTGGAGAAAAACATTTTAAATATTAATACCGCTTCGGGGCTAAAAGCATTTCTTAAGAGACACTTCAATGCAATGAGTTTCAGCAAAGTGAACAATCACAAAAATAGAGTCAAAGACCAAAATCCCTCCAGCTGATACTAAGCCAATTTATTTATTTTTTGGTGCATGCCTACAGAACTCATTATGCTTGATTGTATCAGTTACAGGTTCCAGTCCAACCTCAGTAAAGAATAGCTCAGAGATGCAATTGAGTCAGAGTTCTGAAACATCTTCCTTTTCTCACCCCAGGCTTGAAGTGTGAATTGGACTATCTCAGTTCTCTCTCCTCCATGCCAGCTTCAGTGAACTGGGGGATATATCCTTGCAGGTTAGGGTGCTTTTACCAGCTGCACAGCCTCCTCTGCCCAGTAAATTCTGCAGCTGTGGTTAAACTGCCCAGGGAGGTTAAAGCTCTGTTACCCAATGCTACCAACGTGTCTAAGGATGTATACCGTGGTTGTCTGGTTTAGTTCTGACACCGGCCATCCTGTGTACTACTCATTCCAGCTGCACCTACTGGTGACTCACCCCAAAGGTACTCACAGTGTTCCATCCCAGCCAAGAAAGAAACAGGGGTTTCCCTCAACCAAAATAGTCTGCCAGTAGATTTCAAACAGTGCACTGAACAGCGGGCATTGCTTTAACTTTGGCTAGGATCCACGCTGAGGAGGCATGGTTCTAGCACGGATGATATACTGACTGGGCTTACTAAGGGCTGCAGCGTTATTTACACAGTCAGACTGCTGACGCGTCTTCGGTTCTGCTTTGGAAAGGAATCATCCTGCACGGTCTGAAATTCATGGCTGCCAAGGGGTAGGAGGAGGCTACTTCCATCATTTCAGTTGCTCATCTACTTCCTACGTACCAGGAATGACAAATGTTCAAGCCGCTTAGTTAACTTATTCCCAAGCTTTTAATTCTGCTCCATATGCATCAACAGCTTTGCTGTTGAAACCACAGTCTCTCAAGAGCAGGTCTGAAGTGAACAGCACCTGTGGCTCCGGTCTGTCAGCAGCAAGACACACACGGGTCCAGAACGACTCCCTCTGAGCAGAGGGAGAAATGGATTACAGCTCTGGGCTACACACAGTAAATCAGCAGCACGGAGAGAGAAGCACAGGGACAACACAAATACCGAAACGTGCTTTTTTAGAACATGGCTCCTTAAATTAAACAAGACAAGAAAATATATGAAATGACAGCAAGGTCACTCTTTCCTTAACTGTTGCTCCAATTTAAGCCCACACATGTGTCTCATTTATTTGCAGCTTTGCTCTTCTGCTATCTCTATCCTGTAAGAGATGGTTACAGAGCATTATCAGCAGAGAAAGACTACAAAAGATGCTAGGTATTTACTAGCTTGCGCACTTTTTGGCAATTTCCTTTTATTTTTGGAATTCAGTTACACAAGTGCCTAACATTCCCTAGTAAGACTCAAGCCCTGTTTTGGCAAGCAGTGTACAAACACCTCCCCATATAATGTTGCTGTATGTTATGCAGACAAACTTACTAACTTTGGACTGCAATGGCTGTGTTCACCCGTGTGGTGACAGGGCTGATTAGATGTTGCAAGCAATTGTAGTGGTTACTGAAAATCAGGGAGATCAGCATTTACCATAACATTAGCATTCAGACATTGTTCACTTCATTTACCTCATGACCAGATTTTACTACCTACAAACCTCACCTTCTGATCTCCTTTGCTATCACACGAACAATGCATGCCATTGCTCAAATTGATTGTTATTGGGCTGGGGTACTTAGGAACTATAAATACATCACCACAACTGTCCTAAAATTTTTAGGGTGGAATAATGAACTGAGCAAACCAGTAAAGTATCTTAATTCTGCTTAAATTAGCACTAAGTTTGCATTTAACTGAAAAGCGCTATAACTGTATATTACTATTTATTGAGCCACACTTTCAATAGAACCTTAAGCTAAACCCGGAGATGTAATGCTTCCAAAAATGCAAGCTCACGTTAAGAAACCGTGTACACCACTCAATTAACGGAGACCCAGCCTCCCCAAACCCAGGAATAAGGCAGCCTGCATGCATGCGGACATGGAAAATTGCTCCGCCAAAGTTTATATAAGGAAAATAGAATCCACTCTTCTAAAAGGAGTGTCATAAAGCTTGATGTGCCTATTTCAAAAGCATTTGGAACAGATATTCCCTGCCTCTGACCAGACAGAAATGTCTTTGCTTCCAGCTTTAATGCCAACTCTGGGGAAAAAAAAGGAATTACACTTTCTGGCATTTTGGAGAACATGGGGCAAAGTTGGAAGGAGCCCTTGTGGGAAGAAAGCTGAGGGGGATGTGATGGGAGGGCGCTAGGGCTGGAAACAGAAGACCTTTGGCTGTATTTTGATTGAATCAGGTGAGGCCAGCAGGAACAAACACGGGGCTGGTTTCCGAGAGCAGAGAGTCTCTGCCTATGCTCTGTGTGAAAACAGTGTCCCAGCTCTGCTCTTTGATCCTTCAGCTTAATTCAATCCAGGGAAAAGTCAGAGTGAAACTGGGTGTGTGTAGGTGCAGGTGTGCACGTAGGTTTGGGGGGGAAGGATGGAAGGGTGGAGACACTGGGTAATCGGTGCTGCCCCTCTTCCCAGCACATTTCATCCCTGTGCTGCCCGAGCCAGCTCCCGCTGCTGTCGCATCTTCCCAGGGCCCAGGTCTGACACACAGAGGGCCTTTTTTTTTTTCAAACCCAAGTGCTTATAGAAGCATAGATTTCAATTATGAGAGCTGTAATACCATCTTTGGGATGCCCGGTTCTGTCATGATGTTGCAGTTTCACAGGGGGTTTGCAGTGCCAAGAGGCTGCATGCTTCAGTCAGTCATGAACTTCCTTGCTCTGGGGCTGCCCAGCACAACTGTCTGCTTGGCTGTCAGTCTGTCAGCCTGTCAGTCAGGCAGGCAGGCAGCCCACCAGCATTGCCTACTTGCCTCAGAACTGTGTCAGGTCATCGCACCAAGCGATGGCTGTAACCCTGCCTGGCGTGTCACTGCACTAGTCTGAAACACTGAACAGATCTGAGTAAAGATTAGTTCAAACTGACAGACGAACCCAAAGAAAGCTTTTGTTGCTGATAGCAGGCCAAACCAAACCTGCTTATGGGACAAAACGCTTTCACAGCGAGACTGTGCCAGACTCAGAGAAGCCCAAGGCAGCATGAAGCACATACCCTCATCTTCGTTCTCCCATGCTCTGGGGATCTCTTGGCCGGCAGTGGTGGTGCCTCAGGGATCATCATTGGCACAGTCCTTTCAAATTGTGTCCAGAGCTATTGTCCTGCGCTGACCGAGAAAGATTCATCCTGTCTCGTAAGAGGAAATTAGATGAATTGGCAGAGAAGGGGCAGTGGGTGCCAGTCTGAAGGCACCGAGGGGCTGCCTGCTCATTGCGTTTGCCCTTTGGGCATCTACAGGACCCCCTCTGTTGAAGCCCCTGAACTGTGCTCCATGGGCCCCCGAGAAGTGACCTACAAAAAATAGCTAGTTTAGCAATCTCTGGTTTAGTCTATATCATGAAAAATGAGAGACTGCCACAAATTCTGTCTAAATAGAAATTTCTTTTTTCCGTCCCTAAAATGAGTCTCTCGGGATTATATACAAAAGCTAAAAGGCTGTTGCAAAGAAAACCCAGAATACTGAGTTTGTTGGTCTTTTTTGCCTAGTGGAGAAGTTTACGTTGTGCATGGTTCTTCAGTTCGATATTGCTTCTACTTCAAGAATTGGGAACTGTGCTTAAAAGAAAAGTGGCTATTTTAAATTAATTGAATTTTTAGTTGTGTCTCAAGTAGCTGTGTCCACTTAGCTCCACTGTCTGTGCGTCCGTCTTTGTGTTTTGATATATGGCAACAATACAGAAATACTGCATTATGGGATATGAAGTGGCTCAGTGGAGGAGGATATAAACCAGATGTGTAACATATCCAGTGTGCACGCAATGCACCTCCTGTGACCTGTCTGGAGATGATACAAATACAATCATTTTTTAAGACAAAGAAATAGAAATTAGCTCCAAGAGCAGGGAGGGAACATAACAGACCAGAGCAGTTCAGAGAATAAGAAATCATTTCCAACTACTGAAAAATTAGAAAGAAAAGGCAAGAAAGAGCACATTTTTTCTAAAATTTTGTAAAATAAGAAAGAAGCTAAGTGTCTTTCCCCTGTGTTTTGATTAAAACCATAAAGATAATTCTCTGCAGGAACCTCCAGTTTGTTTCACAGAATCTTTTGTTAACTTATGTGTATGATTTATCTCAGAGCATAGTTACAGTAAAGCTGTAAGCCTTACTGTCACCTTAAGTTTTATCCTAATAGTGCAAGTATTTCCCATCGGACCAGATTTTAGTAGAATGATAGTACTCCCCATGGCAAGTCCTAAGAAGCTGATTTTGGAGGTTCCATCTGAAAATAAAACCTCACTTCAGGATAGTTTTTTTTCTCTAACAAGGGATTTTAAATTGAATGGCCAGACCCTCATTTCTTGTAAACCTGGACAGATCGCTGACTTCATGGATATCAATGTGTATTGGCCTCCACTGTGGCAGAGGAAAAATATAACAAATCTGTGTAACAGTTTGCACCCAAATTCTGCTACCTGTACTGAATAGGCTGGCTTGTGGAATGCAGCGATATTAACTGCTAGCAAGCGTCACAGACTCTCTCCCATTACAGTCGAAACAGTGGTATCTGAAACTGGCCACTTTTTATTCTGTGTTGTTTTGAGAAATTTATTTTGTTTCAGGCAGTAGAAGCTGATGGCATCTGAAAGCAGGCATGTAAGACTATCCTAGAAACAGTCAATCAGAGCTAACTCACAACCGCAGGTACTAAAAGAGGGGCAACACCTTGAGATAGATTAGTGTAATACCTTCAGTCCCAAATTCTAGCTCATGGATACCTTGCTTGCTCCAAAAAGATTGCTTTTCACTAATTAGATTTTAGATTTCTTGGAATTCATGGCACAGAGAAGGCTGAGATCTGTGGAGTGTGCTAAGCTGTTTTGCACCAGACAACTGGATTCTGAAGGTGCATCTAACCAGCAATAATTGTCATCAGCTTTGTGATAAAACTGAAACAAGGATGAACAAATGCAAAACACTGACCTGGAAGATTTGTGTCTTTCCAGGATGAGCCTGCATTTTTTCTTGTTCTGCTACTGGGTTTGATGCTTCCCTTCGTCAGCACGTTCTGGTCTCAAGCCTTGTGCAAATGTGCCACACACAAGGGCTTTTTACCTCAAATTAAAGAAAAAGTCACAGATGCTACAAAAGTTATTATTGCCATGGGTTTGGACCTGCCCAGTCTGAGTAGTGGGCATGAGAATTTTTCTCTTGTGGTAGAGTTTCAGGGAGGGAGTTTTCCCGTTCTTCTTTTACCTTGGCTGCTGGTGTGGCAGGTCCCAGCAGTGGCCCTCCCCATTCCCACACAGACGGGTGGGGAACGGGTGGGCTGGGAAGGGGAGCAGAGGAATTTTGGTTTGGCACCCCTCGCACACCGAGGCAGCCAGGCGGCAAGGAGGGGAACGCAGTCGGAGCCAAGCACAATGCTAGCACGGATTGCTTCTTTTGGAAAGGATGAAACCCAGGAGCCACAACTGAAGCACTGCTTTGCTGTTGGGATAACTCAACTGTATGCTGCGTGTTGCCCCTAAGTAAGTCCAACAGAACTAGGACAATATTTCGCTGAATTGGGAAACAATCTTTGGGAGGCGTCTCAGAACTGAAATGCTCATTGTTTAGATAATTTGGAAAAATACCTTGTTTTTCTTTGGTTGACTGGTCTCTGGAAAAGTTTAGGATGGCATGCACATTGTGGTAAAAAGGAAAAAAATGAGAACAAACAAGAAATTTGAATTAATTTGACATGCTGGGAGTAGGACTGCTGGGGGATTGTAGAAATTACAAACTGAAAAAGAAGCCAACACAGATAACTGTGTTTACTACTGAAGAGAGGGCAGAGGATTCCCAGGGCAAAAAGTGTCTGAAAACCGTAAGTGTTCAGTGGCTACCGAGAAATGGGAAGGCGCTTATGAGAAAGGACTTACCAAGGAATGTGAGAAGTTCACAGCCTAGCCTAGATAGTTTCATTTGTGTGGGTTGGATGCTGCTAGTCTAATCAGGCCATCATTCAATGGCCCTTTGGGCTGCTACTGAAAAAGTGGTTCTTCCATTCCCTCTTCCCCCAGACACTCATTTCTGCACTCTCTTATGCCAGCACAAGCATTCATGTGGCTGTACTACCCTAAGAAACTAATTAGGTGTATGCTTTTTTTTTTTTTTAATTGAGTTGATATTCAGCTGGATCAGTTCTGTGGTCCAACTCGTTGCACAGCCATATAAACACTGGTGCCAGACAAGAGTGGGCAAAAAGAGTGACTGGGTGCAGAGGAAGAGGGGGGAGAGGAGTGGAACAACCCCTTTCAGCAGCAGCCAGATTTATGCCAGATTAAAGTGACCGTGTAACCACAACCTCTTTGAGTAGCCCCCTTAATTTCATTTTGGGCATGTGAAGAATCAGCTATTACTCCTACTGAGTAAGAGCAGCACAAACAGGCTTTTATCATCTGATCGTCTCACATTTGCTGAACTTGTGATGTACTCCGTGCTCTGCCAGAATTTTTGGGAGGATCTGTGGCAATTATAAGGAAACCCACCTAGGGACAATATCATTCCAGTGTAAGAAGGTTGTTATGTATGCAGCCACTTTAGCAGCTCCGTCTGCTATGAAAGCAAATGAACTCAAGAGCAGACAAGAACTGATATGTGAAGTCAGAGTATAAATCTGACTGCATAAATTAAAAGGACGGGAATGCAATGGATTTTGAATAGGTTCTTTCACATGATAGTGTTCTCCTGGAATCAGAAAGCAGACATTGCAGGAAAAAAGCTTTACAGTGTTCTGAAATAAATATTAGCATTTTTCTTAGCACAGAGGAGTTAAATGAAGTGGCAAATCAAAATGTGTATGTGTATGCATATACATTAGAGATAGAAAGTGTGGACTGTAGTGAAAAGGGGTTGATACGGAATATTGACTGATACAGAATGTGGTCAAAATATTGACTGCCTGTTGCAAGTTTTCTACTTTCCCTAAGACATCTTCTTTCTGGGCTAGAACTGGCAGATACATGAAGGTTCAGCTTCCCTAAGCAATTCCCTGCACATCACTTTATGGAAAGAGTCACGAAATTGTGGGCCAATGCTTCCCTGAATCAGCTGAGAGCCTGCAACGAAAGGTCCAAGGCATGAACCGAGCTCTTTAGCCACTTGATTACAATGTAGACAATATCTTTGCAGAAATCATAGAAGCAGAATAAATTAGGATGTGTTGAGATCCAAGGACCCCCACAGGGTGTCCAAGAAGCAGCATAAAGTTATTTTAGGTCTTTGCAATAATGACACCAATACCAGTGCTGGTAATAGTAATTCCATGCCTGGTCCACAAGTGACTTCGGACTATTTATAAAACTACTCTCCATATGCCACTATGAAGGTAGCCATGTCCCAGAGTATTTATAGTGTTATTTTTTGCCTTTTTCTTCAATTTTTGATTAGGATTTGTATAGTTTATCTGCAATTGTAATAAAATTATTTATCTTTTCTGATAATCTGTTATGATTCCTGTTTTTAATTTGATATTGAGCAACTGAATATTTTAAGCTTCGGTTGTCTTATACTAGTATAATTTCAGTGATAGCTCTTCTCAAGTTGTTCTTTCACATTTATTGATTTCAATATATATATGAGAGAGTTCTGAACTGTTTTTCTTTCAAAACCAGCATTGATCAAAAGCACTGAAAAATCCAGCAAAATTTTGTTTTCTTGTTAAAACTGAATTAAGGAAGCATGTTTTTACTGAGGTGGTACCTCTAATTCCCTATAAGCTCAATGTTTATTATGACATTGGGAAAAGGCTATTTCTGGTGCTAATAAGGTTTGATTACAGCTCCCCCCGCAAGCAATTACTTCTGAAGCATTAACAAGTTTCCTCTGGGAAGCTGTCCTCTCTCCGCTGGCCAGTTCTTCTCTTGCTCGCCTGATCCAAAGCCTGCTGAGGTCGATTTCCATTTCTTTGACTCAGACCGACTATCCATGTCTCCCAATCTTCTGTGACACTGGAAATTATTCACCCTCTAACTGTCTTATTAAATTTCAGCTGGCTTTGGCTACTGGCCTGCTCCAAGGGTTGCCTTGTCAGGATGTTTATTTACCTTCACCAAAACACCAGTAGCAGTTTAAACTGAAAACATACCAGTTAGGAGTTTCACGCAAAACAGTCAAACATTCTAAATGAAAAGAATGATTTAAAAGAAAAATACAGAACCCTGCTCCAATTCGGTGTGTCTCTGCCATCAATAAAGGATACAGCTAGGCATTTCATTCAAAACAAAACACGCAGTCTTTCTAAATACCCTCCCTGATCAGACCACCAAAGCACTTAGCATCTCTTTTTTGCTCACCAAATATTTTTATGATTTTCCACAAGAAACAGCCAGGCCAAACTCTAATAACCACTCTGAGAGGATGGGAGTACATCATGTCTCCAGACACGGCGAAAATAAAATAAATCACTAGAGGAACAAAATTTTATATGGCTTGTTTTTTAAATTATGTTTTGCTATAAGGAAATGATGAACAGAAGCGTGAACCAAACTGAGGAGCAAATAGCTATTCTTGCCTAGATCTTGGAGCACTGTTATTGTCAAAAAAAAAAAAAAGCAATCTTCAGAAGCAGCCAAGAGGATTAAGAGCACCAGCCATAGCCTTTAGAAACCCCTTCCCTTTAAGACCAGAATGTCAACATTAGAGACTGTGTCTATACTAATAAATAACATGCACAATTTTAACAATGAGGGCAGTTAATCACTATGGTATCTTATCTAGGGATGAACAAGATTCCTGTTACTTATAGTCTTTAAATCAAGACTTGGCGTATGTCTGTGTGTCGCGCTGCGATGTAAAGCAGAGACATGAGAACCATTTTAAAACTACCTAGCTCACACAGTAACATGAGTCTAGCAGTAGAAAGGCAGAGTTAGTACAAATTAATTAGACCAACTTATCTGGCTTTTTGGTAGGGTAAATGATCCCATTCTGAGCTCAGCTAGACTGCTCTCAGTCCCCACCAGCTTATTTAAAGTTACCCTGAGTATCTTTACTCTCCCCTGTGGTCTCCAGTATCGATGTAACATTGCTGACTTTCCGTAAGAAGTATTAAAGCTCAGATGGATATTATGGGCTCCATGGAGAGATCACTGGATGATGCTCATGGCTGGTAGACAGTGCCTTTCCAAAGAGTATGCAGATAAAATAAAACCACTTTCAGGCATCAGCCCTATAACAAAGATCAGTCAGCAATATGGATGAAAAAATGTCTTCCTCTGAGACTGACTGGCTTTGGCCCTCCCTGACCCCCTGTTCTTGTCTGTGAACTTCAGACTATGTGGGGAGTCAAGTGTCGGAACCTCTCTGGTTTGCACTGTTGTCAAGATTCACACAGAATGAATCTAGTGAGATGTACCAACATAAGCGTTCGATACCGTACTGCGCTTCCATCCTAACCAGGGTATCAACCACTACCCAAGAAGATTCTGTCTCCCCATGTTCCCTCCCCACATGGCAGAATAAGCTCCTATATCAGTATCTGTTTCTATTATTAAACTGGATATTCCCCCCCAGCATTCTCTGCCTCCTAAGGCTTGTCCTCGGCTACCCTCACAAACCGGCATGACAAAGTTTCTGCCTGTGCCGCAGGGGGCTGAGCCCAAGGATCGTGCCTCGCTGGCACGGCAGGCGCTTCGGGAGCGGCAACATTTCAATCCCACTTTATGCTTTGCCACCAGAAAGCCAGGCACACACGCTGAAACGCTGCCCGTGCATTACCGCAGTGTCTTCTATAAGAAAACATGGATTTCTGCCACTGGACAGACACAGAAACTAGTAAGCTATTCCCTGCATTCTTCTATCCCCCTGGGCACCCTGTGTAAGGGAAGCCATTGATGCTTGCCATCAGATAGACACACAGACTAGTAATAAAATACCCATGATTCACTGCATTTTTATTCCTTAGGGTGCTTCTGAAGAGGGAGCTACTGATTTCTTACTTATGTTTAAATGATTTGTGAAGGGAAAAAAAAAATTCTATTTTATAGCCCGTGCCTTTAGCCATAGGGGAAACTGTTTTCTGTGAGTTCTGTATTTTGTTTGATAGATAGCTTTCCTCTAATTACTTATCTTTACTTTGGTTGTTTTTTAGGAAGCTAAAGTTTTCCTTAATCTTGTAATTTTAATTAGTTAAAAGTTGCTATCTGTTGGGTGAAACATCCAAGCCCTCCCAGTTTCTGCATTTACTCATTTCAGTGTGAGATTTTCCAGCTTGAAGAACATGATCTTTAATGCCTCATCATTTATAACACAGTAGCCCCCTCCAGTACATGCAATTATATGATAGTGCCCTACCCTAAGGATCATGTAAAAGGCAAAGAAGGTGAAGAGAAAGAGACATGCCAAGTAGTTTTCCTAAAGTCACGCAGAAAATCTGGCACAGCCAGGCAGAAACCATGTTCTCTGGATCTCTGGTCCAGTGCCCTGGCCACGAGATACGCCGCCTCTCAGACCTCGCCTAGCGCCTGGATATAGCAAGCCCCAGCATGCGTGCATGTGAATCGTCAGAGGGAAGAACAGCCAGGATCTCCCCAACCTACCGGCTCTGCGCTAGGGGAGGCCACAATGGTCCTCCTTGTTCTTTGGAAGCAGAAGGACTTGCAGGTCCTCCCCTTAGCCAGGGATGGGTTTGGACACCGTGGAGATAGGCATAGCACAGCAACCTAAATAAAGATAGAGGTCTCCACATTCAGCCAGCAAGGGGAATCCTATCCCCAAGACAGACGGGAGCCACATCATTGCATAATGCTCTAGAAAGCACATCTCCCGGAACTCCCACGGCAAGGCCCTCACCACAGGGCATATTTTGGTGAGCGGTGTGAATATGGCCCTTCGTCACCATTTCCTTTCTGTATTAGTTGCATTTAGTCTTGCTCCACTTTCTGTGTCTGGAAGCCTAGCATAAGCACTGCGTCTGGTCAGGGGAGAAAGCAAGCATAGTATTTTCTGTAGGCAAATATCCACAGCTCAAAACCACCTAATAATACGTCTCAGTTCTTCCTGACTTGGTAGTGTCTGCATTGGAGAGGCCAAGGTTTGGAATAGAAGAGAAGGAATTGGCCAGGACAAAAGTGCATTGGCAGAGCTCTGTGGAGGCACTCACACAAATCCTGCCCACACTACATCTGGATCCATCCAGGGTTTTCACGATCACTGGATTTACCAATCTTTTTTTAAAAGCAAACAATCAATAAAGGGAGAGAAAAAAATTAAGTAACTGCTTGGCCTGAAGTTTGTTGCTACTCAAGAACTTCCCACATTGTGCTAAGTGAGAGTAAAGTGGGAAGTGTACTCTTTTGGGGCCCAATTCGCACCCAAGTTCTTGGCCTCAGCCACATCTCTTCTTCCAGGGAGGCTCAAATGCTTAGATGTGGCTGGGGAGCTCCTAAAGTTGGTTGGGCCAAACAAGCAGAGTTTAGGGCTGAGCTGGCTGAGAGGTAGGCTGATTCTGTGCCTTTCTCAGGGAAAGGTTGCTGACAGAGTCCTTGAGGAACCCAAGCTGGAAAATAAAGCTGCGGCTTATGTAGGGAAGTCCTTCTGAACATCAGCAGCAATGTAGCAGCTTGCAGTCCAGCACAGGGAATGCCTCCACCTGGACCTGCTCATGGGGAACTCGTTTTCCACTTACTAATATCCACTGCTGCCACTGCCTCTGCAGAGGTAAACAGCAGCCCTGAAATCAGCATCTACAGCACAACGTGTAAGGAGGAAGCTTATGGGAGCACTATGGGGTAGGGGGAAGGTGTTTTAAGATTTGGTTTTATTTCTCATTACCCTACTCAGTTTTGATTGGCAATAAATTCAACTGATTTTCCCCAAGCTGAGTCTGTTTTGCCCATGACGGTAATTGCTGAGTGATCTCCCTGTCCTTATCTCGACCCGCAAACGTTTTGTTGTATTTTCTCTCCCCTGTCCAGTTGAGAAGGGGAGTGATAGAGCAGCTTTGGTGGGCACTTGGCATCCAGCCAGGGTAAACCCACCACAGTTGTCCTCCTTGCATTTCTCCCTTGCTGGCTCAGGCAACCAACATCCAAGACTCCAGTTCTGCCACTCTGTCTTACTAACCTTTAAATTCTCTTTATTTGACTGAATTAACCCAGAGACTAACTTATGAACCACCTGTATCATCATAGCCTTTTCCTGTTGTCTAGAAGGCAGGATTTTGTGTTTCTTCTATCTTGAGAGGTCAGCCTGAATTGTCATCCGAGTTCTCTGCACACAGAAAAAGATCTTATTCGGAGGACCAGACATACAAGGAGACACAATAACTTGCATATTAGATTTCTTGGTAAAGGTGAAGACACAACCTTGTGGAACAAGAAATTCAACATCACCGAATGGGTCAAGTATCAGAAATATTTCTTCCATAACAAAATATTGCTTGTCCTTGAGCATTACCGTCAACTGTTTACTATCATTTAACTTCAGTGGGAACAGGTTTATTTGCACAAGGCATCATCAGTTTGTCTTTATGGGAACTGGATGTTACAATAAGCAATCTTCTGAAGAATACCTCTTATGTGCAGATTACTAATTCAAGGTAAAGATCTAGAATAATCCAAGAGACACAGAGACTGCCTGAAGCAGAGGTACAAATTCTGGAAGGAGCAGCAAAACACCTCATTAACTGAGCTTCATGCCGTTTAGTCTGAGTGACTGAATATTTCCAACACAATTGAAACTGTGGTTCTCTGAATTAATGTTATTTTTAATAAAAGGAGGCGTTAAGTTGCCTTCTTTGGTGAGCATTGTGGAATGTTTCTAACTTCCCTACCAGACATGGCTGCGTTTGAGTGATATTTGTGAGGCACTTGGAGAAGAAATGTGCTATATAAAATTAGAGATTATGCCAAACCTCAGTGTTGGATTAATATGTCTGTGTGAACTTAGAGGATGAAAAGCCACCTTCCATTTGGTGGCAAGGTGTCAAATTCCATGTTAGTGTAAACTGAAGCAGACAGTTAATTATAAAAAAGTTATTCCAGTTGTACTGACAAAGAATCTGACCCTGGTACATTTGCCTGAAATGAAGCAACCAAAATCCTGGGTGTGAACATGCCAGAAGTTTGTATTAAAACTGATGTCTAGATCCTAGTTTTGCTTTTTGGGCCTTTTTTTAACTCATCTTTTTATAGTGATGGTATATTGCTATGCGAACACATTGCAGCAAATGCTAGTAAAGAAGCCACAAATCAGCAGAAAGGCGCTTTATAA